>NW_021319127.1:3951989-4120298 GCF_001605985.2 Dendrobium catenatum
TTTATAGGGCAAAAAATATATATTTTTTAATTATAATAGATTTAATTCAAAATTTTGATAAATAATATTAATGATTAAAAATATATAAAATGAAATATGGGAAAGAATATACTAGGAATATTCTTTTTTTTGTGTTAGAAAATGGAGTTCGATTGGAGACAAATTACTGCATTTTGGTGTATTACTGTATTTTGGAGTGAAAAATGAGTTTTTTGATGACCTAAAGGCCAGTCCAATGACTCAAAGTACCTAAAATCAACTAATTATGATCATTATGATATGAAGACCCAACTAGACTTGATTAACGGCCCATATTGAATCTGATTATGCATGCTTAATTATGCCTTTTAAATAATCTTATGTGAATAAATAATTAACAATTATATGACATTATATAAATCTTTTATATTCAAAAAATCTTTTTTTGTTAATAAAATAATAAAAAAGAAGGTAGTAATAGGTTCCAAAAATGCATTTCAATATATAGCGTGATTGTTTTGTGCAAGAAATTGAACTTGAAGAGTGACAATTGGTTTAATATTTTTTCATCATGCACACAATAAGTTATGTGATATAAGTTTTTTTTTTATATTAAGAATATATCGAAGAGAAAAACGAAAAAATATATATATATATATATAGTTGTAAAGCTTCCATAATTTATTAAAAAAAATCGATTTAAGGGCAAACTACTTCTAAGCAAGACTTCAAGATGAATCATATATAATCAAATAAGGTGATATTGAAGGCAGTGAGGAAAGGTCTTATGTTCAATGGTTGTAAATACTATAGTTGTAAAGTGCAATTAATGGGGGTTAGATGTAACTCTTGATGAATGTAATATAAAGACTACTATTATGGCATGTGTCTTCTTATAGCCTAGGTCTTATTCTGATGAAATAATGAATCTTTAGTCACATTGTAGTTGAGGTAAATACTCTTGCGATGGCTACAACAACTATTTCATAGGGAGGGTTGCTCGTGTGGAATTTTTAAAGGAACTTGCCAACCTTTCTAACTTAAAAAGTCTTCCCAAATGAATTGAATGTGGGGCTATTATAATTTTATGAAGGGTATCTTAATCTTTAAGTGATATATTATTAGTGCTATCATTATAAGTAAATGGAGATCGCACTCTTTCACGATCAAATTAGGATTGAGCGATGTTGTTTCATATGCAACTTATTTAAACTTTGACAATCATAGAGCATTGATATGAATATAACAACATCTATCACAAGTAATGTCTCGAATAGGTGGTCAAAATATACCACAAAGCAAATATTGATGTTATGAGCACACCAATGGTGATGAATCAAAGTCTTGATGGTTGAATTCACCATTGGTGACAATAGTTTTGAGAATATTTATTATCTTTTTATTAGTATCACATAAAAAAAGATGATAAGATCCTGCAAATTTTTAATCTATCAACTTCTCTCTTTAAAAAGTAACATCAAGTCAAACAAAAGTAAAATGATTGATATATTATGTGATGTGTTAAGTCTTCGAAGGTTTGAATGTTATTGGAATTATTACACATAAATGAAGGCATACTAGTGGCTATCAATTCACCCCGACTAAATCTTGGATAATGGTCCTTTAATGCTATGTCAAACAAATCCCTTTTGTGATCATATGCCAACATAAGTATTGGGAATAACCTGCTTGTGTCGAGTTGTTCCTTTCTAGTTTATCTTGATTTGGGACATATATGAAAGATTTAACTCATATTTGAAATATAAGTTGTTGACTACCGCCTTCAAAGCTATCAAATCAGTAAGAATATGTCCTAACTAACTGAAAGATCTCGATATAAACTTAAAATGATAATGGTGGTGAAGTTTATAACATTTTATTATAGACCAACTCCTCTAATAATTATTTTGATAATATATACCAATAAATTTCAAACTTTGTCAGTCGTATCACATTATTTTTCAAGGAGCCACATAGCTAAGTACACATTCAAATGACTTTAATGGGTCATGCTTTTGATGAAGATTGATGCTAATAATTGATGTTATCATCATGATCATTAGAGACTAAACTTAGTTTTGTTTCTATTATCATATGATTTATCACATGATTTTGTCCATTTAAAGAGCTCTCTTCCTTAGATTGTAATCATGATAGTGGAAAGATGGTGGTTTAGAGGTAAAAGTGGTTTAAAATTAGGGAGAGCTAAGCATACACATTGATTATGCTTTTGGTGTAGGCTATTTTTTTGGGTGAGAAGGACATCCTGAATAGTTATATTTGGACCTTCATTTTTTGGGTGCTGACTTTTTGTCGCCCTATCTTGTTACTAGGTTGCTATGTATTTGTGCTCAGTGAAGACCACTGGCTCATAGATTTTTTTTTTTTTTTTTGATCAAGCAGTATAGAGTTGGAGGTCTCTTTTATGACATTATAATATTTTTGGGTAATTATCGCGTGAGTCCGTTGGTGCATGAGTTTTTACCCCAAAAAAAAAAATGATTACTTTTACTTAAGCCCCAGTAGAAAGATTTTACTTTTTACCAGCAGTAGCTACATATATCGCATCTGATCAATTGTTCTTCCCTGGCAAGGGACGGTCGAAATTGGATTAATAACTAGTTTTGACAAGGCTACAATCTTCTAAGCATTAATATATTTAGTGCCTTCTTGAAACAATTCTAACATAATCTCGAGAAAGTTTTTAGCTAATAAAAATTTGAATAGATTAAGTGGCCGGAACTCCTCAATGGACTGAGATTTGCAAGACAAATTATCTTTTTTGTTTGTGAAAATAAATAATGGATCCGATCGGACATTTTAAAAGAAACTCGATACTGCGACAACATCTAATACTGCGTAGCGTGTCGTTGCATATTCCAACCCAATCAATAGTTCAATCGGATCAATGAATCCTTGATCATTAGAGAGAGGGAGAGAGAGAGAGAGAGAGAGGTTTGTGGTAGCAGTTCTTAGGAATATTTCCCCAGCGCCCTCTTTGTTTTTGTTTATAGGAGCTATCGAAGAGTTGAATGATTGAGCATTTAATTCCATCATTGACGTCGCGAAACACAAACACAAACGCATATTAACGTCGAATGGTTTCAGATGTCAAACGATCACTAAACCAAAACTATCCTTTAGTTATCTATTTTGAATTTTAATGTCTCAGATGAAGATCACCAAAATATTAGCCGTTAATTTAATTTTCATCTATAGGCATATTATATACACGATAAAAAACTTTAGTTTCACGTCATACATATATTTTTACCATATAAATATAAAGTTCCAATATATTTATATCAATGTCTCTGCAGCTTGCTTGCACCAGCCGCTACCTTCCCAAATTAAAGAGATGCATGCATATGAGAGATAATGTATCAGACCACTAACCACTTCACGACATCAATCAATAATATATAAATAATCAAGTAATTAATTAATTCCTCCTCAATTATATGCACTTTTTCTTATATTTATATATATAAAAATATATCACCAACTACCATAGATAAGACCAATTAATATAATGCTAAAAAGATTATAAGCGGCCATGTATATATATCCCTAACGATATGGATATGAGAACAATTAACATGGCATGCACCAACTATAAAAATGGTCAAATATACATTACTATTATTATAATTAATACGGAAGAATTCAATCTGATCACCGCCTACCCCTCATGCCTGGAGAGACAATATCTCCTAAGAGGCCATCATCATTGGGAAGTACCGTCGGGAGCTCCGGCACTGACTGGAGCAATGTGGTCGCCGGAAAATAAAGCTGCTGCTGCTGCTGCTGCGGCGGCGGAGATATATTTTCTAACAATGATGAAGTAGTTCTAATGTGGTCGTGGAAACCGATGGCAGCGGCGCGGGGGAAGTTAACGGTGTGGTGGCAATGCTGGCCTTCATAGGTTGTGATGACAATGGAAGGGTCATCGGAAGACCTTTCAACACGCTTCTTCACGGTGCATTTGCTATTTGTGCAACGGTAGTAGCTCCTGCAAATGTAATGAAGAATGTAAGATATTGGTGAAGGAAATATTATTTATGAGTCTGAGATGTTGCTATAATCCAAAATTTGATTCATTAATGGGATGAAAATTTTATTTCACTAACAAACTTCGGAGTCTTAATACGGCTAAAAAAATATAAATTGAGATGGCCAGGAGAGGAGATATAAGCTAGACATACATTCATTACAGGAGTAACTTCTATAAAATAGTTTTTTATAGGATTTAGTTGCATCGTATTCTACTGATATGACAGGAGCTAGCATGACATTAATAAAATATTTTCAGACAATGTTAATAAAAATTATATATTTAGCATTAATAGTATAACTTAAGAATTGGTACAAAGGATTTTTACTGGCTTTTTCCAGTTTCATCGGAGTTGGACAGTAAGCTAGCTTAGTTGCAAGGAAAATCATAGAATCAAAGGGACGGGCTTGAATTAAAATTCATTATTTATAGAAATTATAGTGAAAAAGGTTAATAATTTCCTTTCGTTTTGCTATGATATATTTACGTTTTTTTTTATAAATATAACTAGTTTTTACCAATAATAACATAAAGAAAAAATATCAGCACCAATGTTATTATAAAAATTGGCGGTATTCTAATTATTTTTTTTTTGTTGCAGGAATGCGAGAGTTTTACGTACACTTTCCTTATAATTGCACAAACTCTGACTATAAGAAATCTACAATAATGTTTTGTAAAACCGTTAACCATAGAATTTCTCAAGGGAATTTCTTGTAGGCCGGATTTATTTATTCCCAAAAACTTAGAGGTGATATATAATATATATTAACAACTGCTACAAACAATACAATAACAAAAAATCCATGAACAGTTTCAACAGTGTTATTAGCATTTTCTAGATGCTTTATTTTTGAAATTGATCAATGCTTTTTGCTCTCAGAAAAGTAACACATTATTTCATATAATAAGTTAGTTTTTGATAATGAGTGAGCAACATCATATTTTCTAATACCTAAAGTAGTTAAAATATATTAGATATTTTAAATTTAATCAAGAATATGCTTCTCTAGATGTGGGAGCATTTTCATATCTTAGCCAAGTTGAGGAACACCAGATCATCAGAACAACAAGCTACTCAAGGTTAACTTCATTCTTATGCACCACCAATTTTCATCTCATTTCGCTCTCTGAGAAAACCCTAGGGTTTTCTTGGTGGCGGCGTGGCTTTTCCCCGCCGGCGGCGGGCATTTTTTTCGGCGGTTTGCTCAGGAAAGTTTTCCCTACTCTGTTCTCTTGTTCTCTTAGGTGTTAGCAAAAAAAAAAAAAAAAAACCAGATCATCAGAACAAAAATTAAGTGCAATATATATAGATATTCATATTTGAACATTAAAGATATATAGCTGAAGAAATGTTGGAAAACGCATCAATATATAGTGTGAAAAAGAAAAAGGAAAAAAGTAGCTATAAAATGCATTACTGACCTTGGAAACGGGCTGTTTTTGACTGCTTTCTGTCCATATTTTCTCCATCTATAGCCATCTTCGAGATGGTCTATTTCACTCTTGGTCATGAAAGCAAATCTTGGTTGACGGACTCTCTTTTGAACTTTCTTACTGGTTTTATTATTCCTGAATCCAGAATACTTTCAATAAATTAATATGTTACATTAATTAATGCCTTAAGAACCAAAACTATGGTCATCATGTTCACATTTATTGGGCATTATTATATATCGTCCTATGTAATATATTTTATAAGCAAAAAGAAATCTTTATTAATAACTATTTAAGAATTCAAATGTGCGAAAATTGTACAGGAAGACGCCTCCTCAAAAAATTTAACTGTTTTAGGAAATTAAAGAGGATTTTGGAGCTGATCTATGAGCTGGATAACCAGTGGGTAAAGGAGAACAAGGCATCTAATTCTCCAGAGAAATGTAAAATCGAATAATTCAAACTTATTCTCCAACATTATTACAGTCGATCAACTTATAAGGTAATAAATAAAATTTTATTTTGCATACATTGAAAGGTATAACTATTGATTAGATATACTACTAAAAAAAAGACACTTGCAAAAACGATATTGAAGAGAAACAATTTAAAATTTAATTAGGAAAGAAAAAAGAAATATGAAAATAAAAAAGCATCTAAATAAAGTAAGCCTCCATCCGGTGCAATGCACACCTTTTAATTTAGGTGAAACAAAAAAAGTCAAATTTTACAATTTAATAACAAAAAGACAATATCTAGTAATAAAAGCGACGAATAAACATCCTATAATATAATTAGAATTATGAAAAATTAATAGGAAAAGAAAATTAATTAAAAAAAAAGAAAGTGAATTACAAGTTTAAAATCAGAAATTAATCTTAAAACTTTTTGACTGATTACTAGAAGAAATCTTCAATATATTATATAACAGCAAAAACAAAGAAATGAACAAATAAATTTGTCCTAACTGCAACTGATATTCTGAACCGACACAAAGAGAAGTATAATTGAGCTAAATTAAACTATGTCTTGCGCACTACAAGTTCCCAAGTCTCAATTATTGACAAACAATCTAATGGCTAACTGAAAAATGTCTAAAACTCCATAGCATGCACTTCCCTAAATAGAAAGACAATAGCTTCCTATTATTACAATCAAATATATATTTTCAATCAGTCATTCATGAAAGGAACTACTATTCATCAATAGCATACTAATTTTACAATCAATCATTGATCGTAAATGAGAATTACAGTGTTGAATCATTTAACTTATAAAATAAAAACTACGGTAGAGAATCACAAAATATCTTTATATTTCATTAATATGTGTAGCCATTTTCATATCCATTAAAAAAACTTAAATTAAAAAAAAAAAAAACACAATTACACATTTCATAGCGCTGTGGTGTGAGTCATTTGATTCTATGGGATGAAAAATTTTAAGAATTTTTTTTTTTTTATATCTATTGAAGTCAACACATTTTTAAGAATATACTTATTGTACTATAAATAATAAAAAATTAATACACCACTCACAGTGCACTGATTCATTCTTCGTTAAAAAAAATATTTAATATGATTTTCGGAATATAAAGTTACCATAATAACGTAAAGGTGCAATTACTCGTTCTCATCCTCTAATCATTCTCTTTGAAAGCTAGGTTTGACTCTAATAAACCAAAATGGATTAGTAAAAAAATAATGGATTCATTCTCAGCGTAAGAATGGATTGAATAACTGTAATTGAGTAACTTCACCTCTAAAATTATCATGATAGCAATAAATCAGGATCTGATCTACTGAAAATGGATTGAATTTATGGTGAGAAAAGCTGTATTGCTCAAATAAACAATACAAGGCTGATAATCTCCAACTATAATCAAAACACTTCCTCGTGTGTAACAAAATTAAAGGATTCTAATTTGCATGCATTTGTAGACTAATAATCTAAACTCATTAATATTCATCATATCATGAATTAGAACATTCACGGCAACATGATTCGATTCATGAGCAAAAGGGTAAAGAATATTCTGATCTAAACAGAAGAGTACTAACTCAACAAGAAAAGTGTGGGAAATAAACAAATAGAAAAAAAGCCTGAACTATGCAATTGATATAGTTAAGATAAAATAAACAAAAATTCCAGAGAAACTTCCACTAGTATTGATATGACACCCTAATCATAAGATAGCTAATAATGCTTTACAGGCTTCCATTATAGAAAAGAAATATACTTGCAGAAAAACAAAAGGAAATCAACCTACAAACTGATCAGATTGAAGTTGACAAAAAAAAAAAAAAAAGGAAAGCTCTTTTCATCCTGAGCTTCCATGCTGGTGTCTTCTTCTTCCAATTTAATTAATCCTTAGCGTTATACTAATCCAATTATTGTTATCAGTGACGAAGTATTAATTTGACTACGTCAAATCTTAACCACTCCTTAATTAAAATTTAAAATCCCACGATGCGTCGGAAACTACACAAAACCGCGTAATATACGGAAGATTAAACACGGAATTCCCGCCGCAATGAGGGCACAACACATCACCATTAGCCCCGTATTTTTTACCATATTTGCATAACTAACCCTGCTCTGTGCTCAATCTTACAGTAACACACTTGCACTACGAGTCTACGAGACTCTTATCTCTAATTCTCCATCCATCAGTTTAACTGAGGCCCTCAATTGGTAGTTTATTACGAATTTGCCACTCTAAAGTAAGATAACGAGAAGCGAAGCACTCACGGTGAATCGGCCGGCGGCTTGTCGCCGGGATCCGCCGGTGGCCCCTCGCTTGAGCTGGACGACACGGCATCGCCGCCGGATCTGGCCGCAGCTGATCCAGAGGCCTCGCTAAGATCGGGAGGCGGGAGCGAGCACCACGTGTCCGGCTCTTCCTCGTGGATCCTCGGCGGGGCCCAGCCATGCCCACCGCCGTCGCCTTCTCCGTACAGATAGGCGATTCCGCCACAGCCATCACTGGAGAAGTCCCAGGTGGGATCGCCGGTGGTCGAGTCGATCTTATTTTCCATCGGCAACTTCGCGTTGAGATCCGATTACCGGAGCGGAGGATTTCAATCGGGAAGAATTACAGATTCCAGTTAGGGCAACGGAGTAACTGCTCTGCTGTGTTATTTCTTTCTTCTTCTTCTGCTTCTAATAAGTGAGTCCCTCTCCTCGCTTTTTATTCTTCCACTTTCCCTTTTTTTATTTTTTTTAGGTCCTTTTTTATGTCCTTTCTACTTCGCGGGTTTTGGAGTGGACGCGTCGAGCTTTTGCACCTTTTTGAAGCTTCTTCTACTATCTTTTATTTTTCCTGCTATTCTCTCTTTAACATTTTATTTTATTTTATTTTATTGATTCATTTATTTTAATATTATTAATTGCACACAGACCTTTCTTTTTCTTTTTTTTTTTTCATATATTGGGCTGTCATAATTGTATTGGCTTTAGCTTGAATAAAAAATAAATTAGTCAACTAACAAATCAAATACGAATCAAATTAACATTTAACTAAGCAAATAAAAATCGAGTTAGTTCAAGATAATATATAAATATATGTAGGCCTCATACTCATTGAGTTATTTGTTTTGTTTAATGAATTTTGAGGAGATAAATATTTTTTATATAAAAATTATGATATATTATTATCATTTGTTTTATGAAATCCCATTTGATATTGACATTTGCTTAAAATTTTGCAAGTTTCACAGAGCTCTAATAAATAAATCTTTTATGGTTGTAGATTAATCTGGGAAAATTTGATACTTTAATAGCAAAATTGCAAGCTATAATGATCTTTTGTTTCTAATTGTAAGCAATTTGATCCAAAAATATTTCTAAATGTATTTTAATTATCCAATAATTAAACTTTTGATCTATCAATTTATTTTGACAAGTGAAGCCTATAGCTTTAAATAATACATTTTGTTCACTAACTAGATATATATTTGATTGATGTTGCTACTAGGGTGTTGTCATTAGGTCTTGATTGATCACATAGGCTAACTCATAGACTGTATGATTCGATCTTCTTCCAAATCAAGGGGGTCATCCATTAGCTATGCATGTTATTGCCAAGTGGTAAAATCTTTTAAGATTCACTTAGAGAGTGTGATTAGGATAAAATGATCATTTTAAGTTCAAATTTTGATGTTATTTTTGTCAGTAACTGTGAGGTGTTGGTCTAGTTTTAGTTTAGGTTATTCTACAAGATATCACAACAATGTAAAATGCCTATATATAGACATTGTATAAGATGTATTGATTTGGAGAAAACTTAGAATAAAGCTTTATGATAGATTTTCCTCCTCAAATTTCTCTCTCTCTCTCTCTCTCTCTCTCTCTCTCTCTCTCTCTCTCTCTCTCTCTCTCTCTCAAAGAGCTCAAGAACGCTCAAGAACTCCTCAAGAATTCATAACAGTAACTATTAGATTATTGGATTGGGTTAGAAAGAATAATTCTAGGCAATGAATCACATTTTAGTTGAAATTTGATAAATTTGAACTAATGCATACTTCGAGACTCCTTATCATTCATTGCTTAGTAACTATTAAATACTCTCAATTTGCTTAGAAAATTTTAAATCATTCATTGTTTCATTGAAATTTGATAAATTTGACTTGATATAATGCATACTTTGAGACCACTTATCAAAATATATATGGCTAGAAGGTAAATCGATCAAACTAGCTAGAATTGAAAACTTGCTATAACATGTGGATGGCTTTAATAAAATATACAAAATAAGATATTAAATATATGCTTAATGTCTCATCATATCATCAAACTAACTAACTAATTGTCTTATATCCCCTCAATTTTCAACCTTCAACATCAACTATGATGTAACATTCATTGATTCTTTAGTGATAACTCCAACACCTCAAAACTATTAATGATGCCACTATAGGGAACGTCTTTCATAATTCATATCTAGTATATTACATTAAAATCATATACAATTATAGGAAAAGACTCCATTTGTAATCTTTTATTTAGATTAGTCAATTACTTCAAGCCAAACATGCTATATTATTTTTTCTCCTTTTGAAGTTTCCCCTTATAAAACCTCTTTTTTTTTTTGCGCTACACTTTAACTTATATATGTATATATGAAAAATCTTTATATAATTTTAAGACATCAAATTATTTTTTAAACATGAAAATTTCAGCATGCAATAAAGTTCTTTATATCTACTAATAATAATGTATTTTGATGTTGTAATTTTTATATACTATAAAAATGATTTATTATATTTAGGTTTTGTTTAGGACAACTTTCTTACTGTTTCTTAAAGCAGATTTATAGTACCAATTTTTTAATTTTTGAACTAAAAAATAAGCTTAAGAAGTAATAAGAAAGCCGTGAAGCCTTAGTCTATGCACCAAAAATGATTGGCCAAATATTCGATTTTTTATAGATGTAACAAAAACATAATATTCATATTATATTATAAGTGCAACATTTTGAATATTATATAAATTTTAATAATATATTCAATCTATATTATAAGTGTAAGAAGCATTACTATATAAAATATCCAGGGCTCCTGAAAAAATGCATTATGGAAAAATTAAGGCCAGTTGACTCACTTATAAAATAGAAAATTTCATAAAACACCCTTGAGATTAATTTAATTTCAAAATTGTCAGCATGCAACATTTTGATTTTATATGATTCACACTCACATAGAACGTAAATTTTTGTGTAAAATATTTAGATATATGAGATTAAAGCTAATTAATATATGAGATTAGAGTAATATTATTATCTAAGACTAAATTAGTCATATAAATAATATAAGGATTATCTTGAAAATTAACGGCTTAATTAATTATATTCATCTTTATTAACTCCTCATCTAAGCGGTTCCGTTCTTTGCACCCACTGGCGCCGTAGTTTTACCACTTAATTAATGAAATACGTGCGTTCTTACCTTAATGAAGGCGCACCTGAATCACAACCGTAACTGCGATCAGGACCGTCCGATAGCTTTCGTGATAGAATCGTACGGTTGGGGAGACGACGGAGTTTATGCCGTCCTACTTGTTGTCCTCGGATCTCAACGGAATCATCTGTTCCACAGTATTCTCCGGCTTAAAGTAATTTCTATTTGAATTCAGCTAAATTGATGAGGGCGAATGGGGCGGGGCGAGATCGATCAAATCGGCGATTTTTTAAAAAGCGGGAAGGGATGGGTGGTGGGGCCCGCCTCGAATCCTTTGAAACCTAACTTGGTCCGCACGAAAGCACGTCGCTCGCAAGAATTTATTGCCCCGCGTCTCCGCTCATGGGTTAAAAGAAAATTACTTTGAAATATATATATATATATATATATATATATATATTCCGTTGGACATTTTTTTTTACTTCATGTGACCCATAATTGATGGCTTTAGAGAAATATATCTGCTATTTAATATTTTGAGAAAATATATTTAAAACTTTTTTACCAAATACCGAGCAAAAACCGAGTAACAATCCTCTGACCGAACGTAGAGCTACGTCCGCTCAGAGGACGTAATAAAATATGACTCAACTGTGTACAATATTCAAATATCCAAGTTAGAAAATAGTTCAAATCCTATTTGAATCATATGTTCCAAAGTTCAATATTAGCTTGTTTTGTACAATATTAAAATATGACTCAACTCTGTAACACACAATCAAGTATTATACATGCTAGAAAATTTAAGTCAGTAGAGTACATATTTTACATATCCATATTATACAAACAATTCCACACACATAGATAAAATTAGTAAGATCATAAATTTTTCACATGGAATCAGAAAGGGAAAAAAATCACAGGGCCTAACATTGATGAAAAATTCACTATATATTAGACGATGTAAGAATCCTTAATTCCTCACAATTGAAAGAGAATACAAATATTTTTGAATAAAATAGCTGATTTATTTTTTGTATGATTATAAATGTATAATGTCCACAAATGGATAATTGAAACTCAACAATAGAGTTACAACTTAATAAGAGTTTGAAGATGGATGCGATTATTAATGATGATTGTAGGTGACAATGATAGTTGTCGGTGGCAATAACAGATAGTTGGCGACGATAGCTGGAAAATACAAGAGAGCTATATAGTTATTGCAGACTGAAACATTCGCTACAATAGATATATAAATAGCTTAATGTCTTAGCTTTAACGAATATCCATCACACATAAAAATAAAAAGAGATGAGTGCGAGATTCATAAGAGACACCAAGATATTTATGTGGAAAAACATGAAGAGGGGAAAAATCACGAGGCTTGGCCCAGTCAAAGTGATTATACTATTATTTGTAATCGATGGCAAATTGTGCCATTCAGCGGGGGGAATGCATTATCTTAATGTATTATATAAATCACATTACATAGTTGGGGTTCGATGAATCCAATGATAAGGGATCCATTTTCAAGAGAACGTTAGTATGTTCATTTAATTGGCAGAGCAGTATATGCGCAATGGAGATCAGATGGATTGTAGTCGACAGGAAATGGTGGTTGGAAGGATCGTAGTCGGCGAGCAATGGTGGCTGGATGGTTCGTGGTCGGCGGGTGACAATGGTCGCATGGTCCGTAGTCGGTGGGCGACGATGGTCGGAGGGTTCGTACTTGGCAGGAGATGGAGGTTGAAGGGACCATAACAGGCATGCCATGGTGGTCGGAGGGACCGTAGTCTATGGGTGACAAAGGTCTAATGGACTATAGTCGGTGGGTGATGGATATCAGAGAGACCATAGCCGACAAGCAACAATGATTAGAGGGACTATAGCTGACAGGTTACGGTGGTCAAAGGAACCATAGTAGGCTAGCAATAGAGGTCAGAGGGAATGTAGTCGGCCGACGATGGAGATCAAAGGGACTGTAGTCAGCGAGCGACAGTGGTCGGAGGGATCGTAGTTAATGGGCCATGGAGATCATAGGGACTATAGTCTCCAGGAACCGTTGGTTGGACCATTTGAGGGACCAACCATAGTCCACGGGCTCGACGGAGGTCTGAGGGATCATAGTTGGAAGGTGACAAAGGTTGTAGGGACTATAGTCAACGGGCGACGGTAATTGGAGGAACCATAGTCGATACGTGAAGGAGGCTGGAAGGGGCATAGTTGGCGGGTGATGGAGGTCGGAGGGACTATAGTCGGCGGTCGAAGATGATCGGAGGGATCATACTTGGCAAGAGATGGAGGTAGGAGGGATCGAGTTAGAGGGCGACGATGGTCGGAGTAGCGTGTGGATGGCAGACCAGTGGAGGTACGGCAATGGCGACCATGGGAGGAGGTATGGCTATGGTTGATAGACGGGTGGAAGTCTGGGGGTGGTTGACGGCCGAGAAATGGTCCGACGATGATCGAGAATAAGTCCGATTGTGGTCGGCGTCCTGGTGAAATTTTGGTGGTGATCAACAGCTGAGCGGTAGTCTGATGACGATCGATGGAGGTTCGTTGGCAGTGGTGTCTATGTATGAAGCTGCAAAGCTCTCTCCAATCTCCAACAAAATGTTCAAGCCCTTTCATGTGGGAAGTGGGCAAATTTGAGAATGGCGTGCCCTATAAATAAGAAGAAGATCTAGGGCAAATTCAGAGTGCTCCATCGAACCCATATTGATCCCTTTAATCATAGCGTTCATCAAGCATTTAAGTGACATAATGATGTCAGAATTAAGCAATCTTGAGCTTTTTGGATTCATCTTGTTGAGCCACTCAATGTGACTATAAGCATGCTATATTTAGATGCCATTAAGCCATCCAATTAGCAATTTGAATTTATAAATATGCTTTGGTCCCTTGATTTGGACCCATTAGGGCTCGGGTTAGACCAATTTTGAAGCCATTGGATTTGTCTCCTTGAGATATTCAATTTGACTATAAGTTTGTTAAAATTGAAGTTTGAATGGTCTTGTATTTAATTTCAAAAGTTTTCAATTTTAATATGCCAGGAGATTGGTGCCCGCTCAAGGTAATGTTTGGTTACGTATCAATAGTTTTCTCCATTTTCATTCACTCATATGGAATTGTGGATAGTAGGGCTCTATTTATGAGCTTTTGTGATAGGCTTTTTGGTAATTTGAACCAAAATATAAAACACTCCATCGTATGGTATTTATCAATTCTCTTGATTATATTTAGGATTTAAGTGCTTTAATGATGTCAGAATTGAGTGATCTTAGGCTGGTTGGATTCGTCTTATCGAACTGCTAAATTCGACTATAAGCAAGTCAAATTTAAAGATCATTTGGTCATCAAATTAATGTTTGAAGTTTTAAATTATGCTTCAAGTCTTTCATTTGGACTCATTTATATTCAGATTGGACCACTTTTGATATCGTTGGTTTCGTCTCATTGAGACTCAATTCGACTATAAGTTTGCTAAAATTGGAGTTCATATATATGATTCAAAATTTAATGCCAAACATTTTTAATTTAAAATTTGCCTTAAGATTCATGCTAATTATGCTAATTTTTTTATAGATATATCAAGTATGGTTTAATACGTATACCACATCACAATGAGTGACAACATCTAAAAGAGCATAATAAGAAGCATTATATTAAATCAAAATAGTTATAATATAATTCTAATAGCATGTTGGTATAATAAAAACAACTATGATGCAACAAATAAAACTTGATATAATTGAATACAAATTATAACAACTATAATAAAACACAATTGAATTGCACCTCATATATCTTAGGTGATTATTCAAGTTTCTAATACTGATGAAGACAATCTCTTTTCATTCAATATAGTACTTAAATTGCTCATATGTATTTCCATAAGTTATATAAATCTGATCACATCTATATCGCTATCACTGTCAAATATCATAATGCATTGTTAATGGGAATGGTTGGGACCCATAAAATGCGCCCTTAAGATTAGTGTTTGGTTTAAACCATTCTCATCAAGCAATGCCAAATGCATTTTCAAATTGTATTTTTGAGTTCATATTAGAGAAGAAGTAATCAAAATTATTTATAAAAAAAAAATTGCTAATCAAAGCTGCCTATTTAAAGAGAAATTATTATGTGCAGACGTCAGACGCAGAACGCCGTCCAGAGACCAACCAAATTGCGCCACGTCAGCGGTACCGAGCGAATGGGTGATGTGGTGCATTATGGTTGGTCTCCGGATGACGTTCTGCGTCCGGCGTCCGAACAAGAACAATATTTCAACATTGCAATGAATATTGCAAAATATTATATATATTTGTGTGACATTGATAAGGTGGAGATATGTGATTTGGCTTTGGCTCATAATGAGTTGGAGGAGGTTGGTGAGAAGGAAGTTCTTTTGTCGGCTCATACTGAGGTGGAGGAGGTTGGCGAGGGGGAAGCTTTTATGTCGATTGCACCCAATTTTTTCGTGGGGTCTGAGTCCCTGGTTGAGGTGCCTATAGCTGTCATGTCCCCAAATGGTTGACAATTGATGTTTGTTTCTAACTTGGGAGTCACTTGCTCTGGGGAGTCGATTTGGCATGATGGGTATCCATAATCGTTGGGGGGTGGGTTGGGGATTTGGATGTTGAGCAAGTGGACTCCTTTAAGGAACTCTATTGGTTAGATGTTTGTAAGGTTATATACGGAGAAAGCGATTTCTCGTGGTAGCAAACGTTGTAGGAGGAAATCTAGAAGGTAGTTTTGTGTTCTCTCTTTGTTGGCCTGACAACTTTTTTGTTGGCACCATTGTTTGGTGTTGGGTTGAGGTTGTGGTTTTTCTTTCTCTCTTTGGCTTTGATTGTCCTTGCAGGTTTATCTCTCAGATACTTTGACTACTCTTGATGGAGTTCGTGCAATGAGCTCTGCTTTTGCTGGTGGGTTCCTATCCCAGTGGTTCTGGGACTGTTTTGGTTTTATTGTTGGTGTTGTTGGGGCCTTTTTGAAGGGTTGGGTGTTGTTTGCTATGTGACTCCTTTTGTTGGCAGTTTATTTTATTTTGTTGTGTTATTAGTTGCTTTTCGTGGCCCAAAGGTTTTTATTTAACTTTTATATTTTTAGAGGGCTTCCTAACTTTTAAGGACTTGTATCTCTGTATTGGTTTAATGTGTATCGGCCATCATCCTAATCTCAGGTTACTGTTCACATATCGCTGGCCGGCCCTTGCGATGCAATTGCAAGCTCTTTAGTCTTGTCAAATAGTTTCTATTTTAATTAAATTGATCAACATAATTAATTAATTTTGAGAATGATGATGGTGACATAAATTTGTAACACTATATAAAATAGTATAATTAGACAAACAGAAAGCCACTGTGCAGCAAGCTGTCATCACTGTACTGGATTTTCATTTAGCTTTCCTCTTCTTCTTCTTTTTTTCTTGCTTTACTAGTAAAGATTTGTTATCACAACCTGCGTACAGTTGATACTTAGGAAGTACAAAAGTGTTAAATTATCAAGCCAATTAATATATTAGTTGACAAATGACGATCGATACGAGAGCTAATTACAATAAGAGGTTAATTTTTTTGTTCTGTTAAATAAAAGGTGGAGTTATTCAGTTAGTTCCTGAGGTGCAACTTGCTTTAAAGTTTTTGGTTGATACTATATATAATAAAAATAATAAAATGATATAATTAGTATCAATTTATTTGATTATGATTAGCTTATTGATTTTTAACTAATTAGTCTTTGTCAGTATTTAATGTACCACTTCAATTAGGTGAGGGAGTTGAGGGAGAGATGGCAAGTTTAACTTAAATTAGTGCTACCACCAAGAGAAATTACGAAGAATTTGGCGGCGAGGGGCGCTCGTGGAGATAGACAATGGTGTGACGGATGTTGGTAATGATAAATGATGGATTTCAAGTGCCAACTATCAAAGTTTTGGAGTTTTCAAAGTCACAAATCAAGGTTCTCAATGAATATAAGCATGATAAATTTAAAAAAAAATTTGAAGTAGTATTCCAATCCTTTTTAATAATAATCATGGATGCTCTATCAAACAATTTGAAGATAATTCTCTTAATAAATTAATATTTTTAATACCATATTATCAATTATAGAATTGAACGACTATCTTGAGCTTTTTAAATTCTTCTAATCAAAACACTCATTTCATATGTATGAATAAAAAATATATATATAATTAGAGATCATTTAGCCCTTAAATGATGCTATGAAGTTTTTAATCATATTTATGAGTGCTTGATTTAAGCTTATTTGAACTAAGATCAAAATATTCTTGAAATCATTAGGCTCATCTTTTTTAATTGCTCATTTACATAATAAATTTATAAAAATATAGTTCAAATAATCTCATGACCAGTTTTGAAAGTTTCTAATTTGAATATTCAAATGCTTTCATTTATCTGTAAAATTGCATAAAGATTATCACTTCAACAAATAAATTTTGTTGTGAAATATCAAAACTGAAATTAAGTTTTGATAATAAATTTTTGAGTAAAATAAAATAGAAAAAGTTTAAAATTATTATTTCAAATTCATAATCCATTAGCAAATAATTAATTAAAAACCTATTTCATTTCATTTAGTTTCATTCTATCCAAACAAGTCTAAGTTTATCGACATTTCTTATTCTGTAAGAGTGAATTGTTGAATCCAAAATAATCCGTGAATAACACCGGAATCTTATTGACAAAATTTACTAAAAAAAGAGAGTAAGAGAAAGGAGAGAGAGAGAGAGAGGTTTGGGATATGACTTAATATTGTTGATGAATTCATTATAAAGGAGGATACTTCTTTTGGATGATTCTAGGGTCGATGAAAGTTTGGCATGAGCAAGTTCTAACTCATGATGTTCTCATCCTGTAAAATATTCTTAATTGGTTGAGTAGACTTGAACTCTGTGTAAACAACTTTTATTTTACAAAACATAGTTAATTTGGGGCTTTTTTATACCCTCTTTTGTATTTATCAATCTTATTATGATCAAGATGTATTACATTTGTGTATGTTATTCTAAACAATATTCTAAACAATTCAATTAATCTGTAATCCTTTAATTGATATTTATAGATGAGCACATGTAGATTATTCATGACAATCATGTGTTCAAATTATTTTCTAAAATAAATTGAGTTATTTTTTTATGAATATAATTGTAGAACTATCATAAGCATTTATTTCTTAAAAAGTATAAATTGATATAAAAACTAAAAAAGATTTTTTTTTTAAACTTTTTCTTTAATTGACTATTCATTTGATAATGGAAATATATAGTGAATGTGATGCATGATTTTATATGTACATTAGTATATTGGATAAACATTTATCAATTGAAAATTAGTCTAAAGGATCCCCCGACTTTTCCCCTCATGTCTGCTAGGGTTTTTCCCTTTCGTGAACCCTAGCCGCCGCCTTCTCTCGCGCCAGTGAGATCGCGGTTTCCATGGCTAATAAACGTTTGGATCCTGGTTTCATTGAAGGTAAGAACTCTAAATCTTTCAAGGATGTGCTTTCTGGTTCGGTCTCGACTGCTTTCCCGGAATGTCGTGTGTCTACCATTCGTGGCTTGCCGGCGCTATGGTTTTCTGAGGATGAGTTTTTCCATCTTGCTAAACCTTTTGAGTATGCTTTAGCTGGTAAGTTTCCATTGAAACGTCCGGTGTTAGATTCCATTCGAAAAATTTTTTTCAACCTTAAACTGTCCGGTGAATTTTCGGTTACCTTGTTAGATCAAACAAATGTACGTGTTGATTAAACTTGGTAACGATTTAGATTATGGTAGAATTTTTGCTCACCGGTCCTATTTTTTTGCTGGTTGTTTCATGAAAATCATCAAATGGCCGCCTCTCCTTGATCTGTCAGAGGAGTCGGCGATCGTTCCGGTGTGGGTTTCTTTCCCGGGTTTGCGTCCTCACCTGTTTTCTTCCAAGATTTTATTTGGTTTGGGATCAATTTTTGGGCGGCCGATTCAAACAGATAATGTGACAGCGGTGGGTTCGCGTCCCTCGGTAGCTCGTTTGTTGGTTGAAATTGATATCTCAAAATCTCACCCGGATTCGGTGTGGTTAGGGCCGGAGAAGTGTGGGTATATTCAAAAGGTAATTTTTGAATATGTTCCTAGCTTTTGTCAGCAGTGTAAAGTTGTTGGTCACAAAAAAACAGAATGCTCTAAACAAGTTCCTCATTTAAGAACACCTTTGATTTCGGTTACTCCTCCGGTGGATGCCGGGATTCAGAAAAATCTTAACCCCGCTGAACATGTTTTATCTCCATCCCTGAATCCTCCTTCTAATCATCTCATTGCTGATATTTTGGAAACGGACCAGATTTGTTTGAAATCTGGTGTTGGGGTGGAGGTTTTGCCTTTGCCTGTTACCACGGCTTCCCCTGTTTTGCTGGATGTTACTATCGGGATGGGGGCTGATGCTTTACCTGATTTGAGTGCTGTTGATGTTTTGAGCCCTCGGTGTGTTCCGGTTGGGCCTGTTGATTGTTCTGCTGATTTAGATTTACCTGTTGTTGATGTTAATAATGCTGTGCCGGTGGAGAATTTAAATGAAGTATCTAAAAGCTCAAATCATTTCGTGAATGTTCCGGTGCATGCGGCTGCTACGATAAACCTGGTGAATTCTCTGAGTTGTGATAGATCAGATCAAATAAATTGGTTAAATGACTCTTCTGAGGGTGATTTTGTCTCTGACCATTCAGATTTTGATTTCATATCTTCGAATTTTTGTGGGGGGTTTTGACCCAGGGAATGATTTTTCATTGGTTCGTGCAAATGTTGGTTGTTCGAAGGTTTCACGTGCTAGGGGCCGCGGAAGGGGCCGTGGCAGGGGTCGTCGTAGGCGTTAATGATTTGTTGTTTTGTTGGTTAATCTGTTTGGTATTCCGATTATGGGTTTCGGTGTCCTCGCAGATTTTTTTGGGGCTATGATGTGGCCGAGACGAGTGCCCTTTCTTTTGCTGGCGGCAACCTTTGGTGCTTTTCGATGCGTATCGTTGACTGGACCCTTTATCACCTTACTGGATGGCCCGTGTATGATGGTGGGGCATTGAATGTCTCGGTTTTCTACTGAGCCCAACTACCATTTATCTACTATCAGTTTCCTTCTTTAATTGTATTTCTGCATTTTACTAGATGTTTGACTATCTCTGTTGTAACCCTTTATAAATATCAATAAAATGTTTTTTGTTTTAAAAAAATGAAAATTAGTCAAATCATATTAAAGGATCAAAGATGTTGGGTTTAATTGAAATAAATTAAGCCATTTGATTTTCTTGAGAGAGCCATTCAGAAAAGGACTCGTTTATAAGATTGACCAATTTAAGATAAAAAGATTATGTGAATATATATATGAAGAGGAAAAGAGGAATAATTTTAATTTTTTCAATCAATGTTGTTTTCTATACAAAATTAGAATCATGTACATAAACTTGGGCCATCAACATTTTCCTAATAATGCATTGAATAATAATGAAAGTAATATCAAGTCTTTTTTACATGCTAAAGTTAAAAGCGTCCTTATATATATCCCTATTACATATAACAAATGAATCATATGTATTGACTAACATATTTAAAACATGTTAAAATTAAAAAGAGAAACAACCAATAATTAATTTGAAATATAATCATACTTATCATCTTTATCCAATATCATTAATTATCTTAATTTTATATGATTTTATCAATGGCATATAAAAAATCAAATTGACATCAAAATACTGAGGATTGATCATTCAGTAACAGAGATCTGGCTATTTGATATGAAATTCTTAATATAGATATTATTTAATCATACAAATTAAAAGCCTAATGAGAATAGTCGAATAGATGTGTTGAGCAAATATAATGGGCTGCGAAGTAGCAAAAGTGCCAATTTCCTACGACAAAATAATTAATGAATGTATACACTTTGTAATGTAAATGTACTTGCAGCTGTACTGATTTCTTTTTATTTTTTTGGTACCACGTGCATGTGCCTATATTATTCATATAAATTTCAGTTCGTGGTTTCCTCATTGCCATGCAAGGTGGGGTCACTTGCATGTCCCAATCTCATATTCTTATTAAGCTTTCTAATGATTTGGATTATAGTAGAGTGTTCAGCCATAGATCTTATATGGTTAATAACTGCTATTTGAAACTTACTAAATGGTCGCCGGATCTTGATGTCGGGGTTGAGTCTCCGGTTATTCCTATTTGGGTTGCCTTTCCCAGTCTGCGACCACACCTTTTTGCCCCTCGTATACTTCATGCTTTGGCTTCGATGTTTGGCCGTCCTTTAAAAGTTGATAATTCTACATCTGTCGGATCTAGACCTTCTCTGGCGAGGGTCCTGGTGGAGATTGACATTACTAAGGACCTTCCTGATAAAATTTGGCTTGGTTCGGAGAACTCTGGGTATGTTCAACGAGTTTGCTTCGAGGATGTGCCTGCTTATTGTGTTGTGTGTAAACGGCTTGGTCATTTCAAGGGGGATTGTGGTAACTTTTCTGCTTCTTTGAATGTGAATTAATCTCGTGAGATTGTGGTGAAGCCTGTTGATGAGGCGCAAGTTGCGAGCGATCTTCCCGATCTTGGGGATCGGCCGTTGCCTGTGTGCGGAAATTCGGAGATTTTGGAGTCTTTGGTCACTTCTAACCCATCCGTGAATGTGGTTGATGTGGTTAATGCTGTGAATGATGTGCCTAGTAATCGTGTTGATAACTGTTCTGTCTTATCCCCCGATGCAGCTCCGTTTGTACCTCCGGTTGTAACTGATGTTAGTGACCATGGTTCTCCGGTGGTGGTGCCGGAGGTGGTTTTTGATGCAATGAATGTGGTGTTTTCTGATGGCTCGCCAGTTATGGGTGTTGTGAATTCTAATGGGGGTGTTCAAGGTTCAAAAGATGCAGATGGTGGTTCTGATAGTGTTTTGCCTGTGGCGGTGGTGCCGGCTGAAATTGAGAAGGGAAGAGAGGAAGTTAATTTGATTACCAACAGTTTAGTTGTGGTCCCTGTAAGCGTGGTTGATTTCCAAGTGATGGCCAATTGTGTGGGTAATTCTTCTGGTTTGGATAGTAGGAATCAGAATAATTGTTTGGTCGATTTGTCGGATGTGGAGTCGGATTCGCAGTCTGTTGAGTCCGACAATGATTTTACTCTTGTGCGCAATTCAAAGGTTGGCTCTCGCGGAAAATTTTGGGGGAAAGGTCGACGCAGGAGATGATTTTTCGTTTCGTATGTTTGCTGCTTCTTCTCGGGTTTTGGCGGAGTTATTGTTTGATCTGCTGCTACGTGAGGCTTTGGGTTATGATGTGCTTCGGGCTCGCGTCCTGGTCCTTCTTTGCTGGTGACATTCGCTTTCTGGATGTTCCGTTCGGGACTCACTGGACGCTGCTAGCTTTGTCTTTGTTCTGAGCTCTCTTTTATTTTCTAATTCTCTCTGTTGTTTTTTTATCTGCTAGTTTTTCTTTTTGCTTTTCTTTTTATGCTGATGTAACCTTTATTTTTGTGTTATTAATATATTTCCTATTAAAAAAAAAAAGTTTGTCCTTATTAAAATTCAAGCTCGTTAACTGTAGCTTGAGTTTGAACTTAATTAATTAACTTAAGCGACTATAAAGATTTCGAAGCTTGAATTAGGATTTTTTAGGGACAGAAACAACTATTGTGAAGAAAACAATTTCTCTAATATGATTATAGACAACATATTTTCACTACATAAAATTTTAAAAAATATTGAGAAAATAATAGTTAAATATAACTATGATTACTAACCTAGAATCAAAGCAATCCAAAAATTGTCCCAAAAATTATGATTGGCACTGTTGTTGATGTGAAAACTACTTGCCAATTGCAAAAGGGTGCCTTTTAATTGATTGGCTTTGCAACTCTTGTGACAATTTTTGCATTTACTTTTTCCCCAATGTCAATTGGATGTTGAAGATAGAATATTATTGAATGTTATGGATGAAAATAAAATTAAAATTTTTGCACTGTGAGTATCAAATCAATAGGGATGAAAAAAAAAAGCTTGATTGATGCAGACAGCTCATCCGCCAATAGCCTTTTCAAGAACTGGGTGGCCATACTTTGTTGCCGCACTTGCTTAAGGACCATAATTAGCTTAGATATTATCTTAATTAACTAAGGTAAAAAATCTTTTTTTTTGTTAAGCTTGATAAAAATCTAAGAATAAATTCTTTCTTTAAAATAATGAAATACTTCTTATTTCTTATTTCTTTTTGCAATATTATTATTATTTTGGTGGTTATGATCATTGCCAATGTCATAGCTTCTTATTTTATGATGAGACTATTAGGCGGTTAGTGGACTGTATAATACAAATATGTCAAATTCATTGAGTAAATCAATAAATAAAAATAAAAAATTCAAATATTTGAGAGCACTTAGTCACTTACATAAAAATAAAAGTTCAGCTGATGGACCTATATATATATATATATATATATACTCTCCACTTTTTTTTCTTTTTTTTTTTTAATTTGATCATTTGTCTTTTCATTTTGAATAAAAAAATATCAAAATATATTAATATATCCAAACTATTTGCGAGTTGTAGGAACATATCACAAATAATATGAACATGGACAATATATGTATCTTGAGTTTTTGTAAATATTTATAGTTTTATAATTAAAAAATAGTTCAATTTTAATTTTATTAATTTGATTCATGTTTGAATGGCCTTTATAAAGCTCAAAAAATGAATATCTTTCTAGCATGGTATTAATCTCAAGTGCTTGGATTTTTTTTTTTTTGATAAAATTCACATAAGAGTCTACGCGTTAATTAAAAATATGGGGCATAAGTCTTAAAGGATCGACAAATCACTAAAAATATAACATTCATAGGAAAACCTATGAGCCATTAATCAAAACTATTTCAATAATTAATAAAAACAAAAACAAGAAGGCCAAAACAGCTCAACAGAAGAATCCAAAGGGCCAAAAGGAGCAAATAGAGCCAACAAAGTCAAAGCCATCTCAAAAGCAACCACGAAAGATGCAAGACCATTAAGACGATGGCCATCAACAATTCAATCAGCCACGAAATACCTGCAAGGGAAGAACCACTCCACACAAAAACAAATGAGCACCTTTTCCAACCAATAAAAATTAAAACCTAAGGACATGAGGTTTATTTTTACTATTTTTTTTCTTGCCAAAATTCACAAAGAACCCCTTAGCATCCACTTGCACCACGTTTAAATTACAATCATCAACCATACAGTTAGATAAATCACCATGAGTCCCCTCAGAACCTCAATCCCCGACCGATTGAGTACATATCCAATCAGCCCGACCAACAGGAATATCAACAAGCAAATCCCCATCACTCATGGCAGCAACCTCAACGTTATAAATAGGTGAATCATGAATACTAATGAAGGGAAGTATATCAGGAGCCACCAAATCATGAACAACCACAGTAGCATTCACAACAACATGAGGGGAAGCATTCCCCAAAGGCTTACCATCCAAACTATTAGAGAGATCATTCGCAATAACGTGCACAGCTTGAACAACCATAGAAGCCAAATGAGGCCCCTTAACTAATTGATTATCAAAATTACAAGAAACAGTAAAAGCCAAAGCATTATCAACCATAGCATTGCTACCACCCCTATAAATCTTAGAGGCAGCAGGTGTTAGAATAGGATTCAAAGAGTTGGTAGCCATATTATTCAACTTTTCCATAGCAACAATAACATCATTAATAACATCCCCACTAATCACCAAATCAGCAACCAGAATAACATGAGTCAAAAGTAGTAGTAACCTATTATTCAAAATTTTCAAAACATCAGCTGCAGTCCCATCAGGTTTAATTGGATTAATATAATTGAAAATAATAATTAATGGCTCATTGGATCACAAGGGACCAGGGGATTTACAGTGGGCACAAAAGGGAGGAAAATCCTTCATTTTGGCATGTTGTATGTAACCAAACTTCTCGGGACCTAGCCACACTCTATCGAGATAACATTTAGTAATGTCTAGCTCAAACAAAACATGCTCAACAGAGGGCCGTGAGCCAATAGATGTAGCATTATCGATTTTTAATGGATGATCAAACAAGGATCCCAGACTATATATAATATGGGGGGAGAAGAGATGTGGCTGCAAATTTGGGAATGAAACCCAAATGAGAATACAAGGAGAATCCACATCAATGTCAAAAAA
The DNA here is from genome assembly GCF_001605985.2 of Dendrobium catenatum. Lineage (NCBI taxonomy): Eukaryota > Viridiplantae > Streptophyta > Magnoliopsida > Asparagales > Orchidaceae > Dendrobium > Dendrobium catenatum. The sequence goes on from NW_021319127.1 coordinate 3,977,577, forward strand.
TGAAGAATATTTGGTTAATTTCATATAACAATTGTTAACAAAGTAAGATATGTGAACAAAAATCATGTTATAGTCCAATTCATTAACTAATTTAATCAAAACATGCGAATAATTCAAAAGAGTAATGAAAAAATTGCCAATGAGCTAGAAATTGAAGAAGAATTTTGGGATAGAATCTTGGACAAGTCTGTGACCAGGAAATTTACCGGCCAACGCATATTCGAAAGGTATCGCAAGAGCAAGGATCTTTGCCTCCAAGATCCACAATGACTGAAGGCCACAAAAGGTAGTAGATTTAAGTTCAGGAAAAGTCACTGCAAGGGAAACACCATAGAGGGCATCAAGAAATGAGCGCGATTTCTTTGAACCATTCAAAAAGCCATGGTCGTTTAAACGATTTACCGCAATTCTGTCCACAAAAGGTCGAAGGTGGGCGAATCAGAAAAAAAACAGAGAAGAACCCCACAAAATCATAGCTATGAGAAAATCGAATATAAGGAGAGAAGGAAGCTTCCTTGAGAGCAAAACCGACATCAAGAGTGGCGGTCACCGCTGCCGTGGCGAGAGCTAGGACGAAGTGACTATATAGTATCAAAAGAAAGAGGAGGGCTTGTATATTCATTAATTCACTCATCATTATTTAGTACTTGATTGTCCAAAATTTTGTATAAAGGATATTCTAATAAAAAAATGGCCAAAATTTGGTTTAAAGCCCTTAAATCTATATTAAGATTTATGTGATATTAACTTTTTATTTAATTAACTTATCATAAAGCATATCAAAAAGCTTTAAGATTCATCTTAACTAAAATTTTCTTTGAAATATTTTGAATTTTTGATAGGATTTTTCCCCAATCTTAAAGGGAAATTAATTCTCCATCATTTCATTGACTTGTAAAATTAGAAAACTATTTATTATGAGATATTTAAGTCATGCATGAAGGATAATATAACTATATATGTCTTCATTATATTAAAGACACCTTTAATAGTAAATATTATTATTTTTTTAATATAATTAAGCTCATTACCAATGCATCTATTCATAATTTTAAGAAAATAAAATTGTTGAAGCATTTTAGGGTCGGTTTGGGTAGAAATTATTCCACGCGAAGTCCGGATGGTAAGTTCCCGTCTGGACTGTGAGTGTACACACAGTGTGTACCAAACGGAAACTTACCGTCCGGACTCTGCATAGAATAATTTCTCCAATTTGAAATATTTTTCTTCATGCTTTATTTTTTAAGTTTGAAATCACTTTCTCATCAAATTTTTAGAAATTTATGCACTACAAAATTACTTTTTATAGCATTTCAAAAAAAATATTTTTCTCACAATAATTTATAACTTCTTTTATAAAAAATTATAGCCTTCTCAAACTGACCATTAATCATAAAAACATTCTTACAAAATCATCTTATCATTGGACTATTTTTTTGTATCATAAGAATAAAAAGTCCTTTATTTTTCATTTGGCCTTCTAATATTTCACTAAAACACAAACTTAATATCAAGCTAAATTTATGAAATATGATTATTTATTCATTTAAATAATTCAAAATGAATAATATTGATACATCAAATTAATCATAAAAAGGTACAAAGCCACAATAATTTACAACAGAACCCACAACATTTATTTATTTTTTATTACATAATCTACATTAATCTTTTGAGGATGTCGCAATTATCGGAATTGATGCATCGATTGGGGAGCAAATTTACACATGTAGTTGGCCGGTCTTGTCTGAAATGTTAATTAAAAAAAAAAAAAGGTACCAATCCAAGATCGCCTTTCTACTTAAATAAAATAATATCTTCTCCATAATAATAATAAAAAAGGTTATTTATGTAAGAAAAAAATTAAAGTTCTTAATCACTTTTGGTTGGGCAGAAATTATGTCCACTCTTTTCCCACTTGGTTTATTTTGGCGAATTTTTTTTCCCTCTTTTGGGGAAGATGTTGGGGCTGCCGACATGTTGCTGATTTTATTTTTTTATTGTAAAAAAAAAAATTACCGTAGATTTGATCAGGAAATTAGTCATAGCTCTTTATGTCAGCTCAAAAGACAAAGAAAAGATAAAAAAGATTCTTAAAATCAACTGAAACGTGCAAATCAACCCATTTTATGTGACTAATTAAGTATTATAATTAGTTTTTTAATGAGATTAATATAACTTTAAATTATATTTATTTAATTTTCAGTTTAAATTTTAATAATAGTTATGAATTATGAAAATTTTTCTTAATTTCGTTTTCAAAATTTTAGTCAGAAAAAATTATATCAGAATATTTTGATGTAAAATATATTAGGTCATGCTTACCTGAAAGTTACTGGATTTGCTTTGATATTAATAAAATTCTTTTATAGCATGGATTGCTGGTCCAATTACTTGTTTTTTGAAGAATTGGTTTGGATATTTATAAATATAACTTAATAAGCTTGACATAGAATTTACAAACATAAGGATTAGCTACACTGTCTATTTCAATATATAAATGAAGATGCTTAAATTTTTATTTCTATTTAATTATACATGTGAAAAATGATTGGTTGTTCAATAAAACCTTAATGGATGAAGAGATCGTAGAATAATTTTGCAACGTCCATGTCATTATATATGAGTCAAATGGATCCCATGTGGTTGCTTAAGCCCAAATACCCAAGCCAATCACCGACTTAGTCTATTTGCTCAAAGATAGCAACTCCGATATTATTGAGCTCCATATCCAAATTAGGGCTGCAAACAAACCGAGCCGAGCCGAGTATGTGAGTGTTCATGTTTTGTTCATTTAATATCAGCTTGTTCAAGTTTGGTTCATGTTTGTTCGAGCTTTATTGTTCGTGTTCATGTTTGATTCATTTAAATTAATGAGTGTTCATGTTCGGTTCATGTTCAGTTCACGTTCGTTCGTTTAGTGCTTATCGAGCTTGTTCGCGAACATATTTAATGATTTTTTTAAACTATCAAACAAACACGTTCATGAATGTATCTATGAACAAATACATTTAAAATAAAAGCAATTGTCTATGTAATAAAGGCAATGATTATTTTTATATTTATTAATTCTATAGTCAAATATTAATTATTTTTATCGAGCTTATTCACGAGTTAAAAATCGAACACGAATTGAGCTTTTGTCGAGCTTCTTATCGAGCTTAATGTCGAGCTTGTTCACGAACTTCAAATGATGTTGTTCGCGAACATAAATGAGTCAAACGCATTAGTGTTCAAGTTTGTTTATTTAAGAACCGAGTATTTAAAATATTGTTCAAGTTTGTTTGTTTAGTTAATTAAACGATCACAAACGAGCTTTAATCGAACCAAACAACGAGTAGCTCGTCGAACGTTTGGTTCGCTTGCAGCCCTAATCCAAATGAGCAAGATAATAACCAGGGTGATGACAACTTGTTCATGTGATCTTAAGGTTTATGAAGTTTAAGAGATAAAACTATGCAATGGTAAATTCTTCTCACCATAAATGAATAAGGTAACCAAAAACATCATAATTATTCCGATGATCAAGTCTCTCATCCTAATGAATGCAAATATAAACTTAATGTATAGATGATCCAATAATATTTAAGCATGTCTTCTATATATTCAGTTAAATTTTTAAACTTTTGAATCTTGGGATATAACTGAGTCAAGCCGACTCTTGAGCCAACTCATCTCACATAAATAAACAATTTATAAGCCAAGCTCTAAACCCTAAATGAATTAAGCTTTATCTAGTATTGACGAATCATTTAAAAATAATAAGAGAAAATATATTTAAAATTCAAAGATATAATTTAAGCCCAAATTACTAAACAAAAAATTATCAAAAATATATGAAAGAATTCATAGCCTAGTAGCTAGTCGGTTAGAAAATGTTAATTTTTCAATGTCATGTGTTCAAGCCGACCATACTTTGCCATTTAAAAAAAAATGTTATAAAAAAATTTGAAATACCATGTAACATGAATCTTCTAGCACTAATTTATTTAGCCAATAAGAAAAGAAGGCGTCCATATTACTCCATGACGCACTTCTCACACAAAATCAATGTAATAATCCAAGTCAAATCTCCTAAAACAATTAAAAAAGTTGTCCATTTTTCTAACGTCATATAAATCTTTTGTTTGAATCTTGGTCGTTATAATATATATTCATCATTATGCTTATGTACATCTATTAATTAATTAACTCATAAAAAATGATCAAATTATTTACAATTATTTTAATAATAAATCTGTCATACAAATTAAAATCTTAATACAATCAATGTTGGAATAAAATATAAAGTAAAATACTATATATGAAAGAAAGAAAGCCGTCATTTTCCATTATTGTTAGCTTTATTATGATTGTCAGCATCGGCAATATGAACAGATGCAAATGCCAGCAGCTTGATTCCGTTGAGCACAAAAGATGAACGCTGCAAATAAGATTTGAAAGTGATCGATGGGCTTTTAATATTAATCACGCTTTAATAAACAATCATATTTTCAGGATTTTCATTGATCGATCAGATTACTCTTTGTATTTATAGAAGCAGCCATCTTATTGGTCTTGCTTCAGAGTCATTGCTTAACCATAGGATTATAGGACTGATTAATTAAGGATTAAAGTGGAAGGGTGTGAAAGCGAGATGTTTTACAGTGATTAAGAGGGGAAATTTGGGCCCGTTTTTTTACTGCTTCTTGAAGTAACTTTTTAATATAAAAATTAAATTTTTTGTTATGAAAAGCTGATTCAAGAAGCAATAAAAGAGCCGTCCCAAACCAAGCCTAAGAGTAAAAAGAAAAACATCTTCGGTAGGATGTATGTTTGTACGATGAATTTTAAAATTATTGTAATAATTAATTAAAATTTATATTACATCAATATTCTTAAAATCTATAAGTTGAAACTTACAAAATCCTTTAAAATCTTCAGATGTGTAGAGCTGAAATGTAGATAAATAGCTCAAGAGTAAGCATTAATTCGAATTTTAATACTACGTTGTTGAATTCACTTGAATGGCTCATAAAGTTGCTTATTTATAGAGCTCTTCAACTTGCTCAAATTAATCATTAGCATACTAAGTGCTGTCATCATAGAAACTCGTAAAAAAATACATATTTTTAGGCTTCGTTTGGGACGATTTTTTTACTGCTTTAATTAATTTTTTTTACTAAAAGCGACTTTAAAAAGTATTAAGAAAGCCGTTTGGAACGGATTTATTATTGCTTCTTAAAATAGCTTTCTAGTTCAAAAATTTTATTTTTTATAATATAAAGTTAGTTTAAGAAGCAGTAAAAAAGATGTCACAAACAAAACTAAATTTGATGCTAAACCTCAATTCTCCTAACTGTAGGGTTTACAAAAACACATTAGCTAAACAAACAATTACAATAAGTTTTTAACACATTATTTATGTAATTACACAACATTGCTATATTTGTACGGTTAACCTTGTCCCTTACAAATAAACAGTGAATAAGTGGTTGAGCATAAGTATGTTATAAATATAAGAAAAATCATAGAAAAAAAAAATGATATAAAATCTTGCTAGAGCTAAGTGCAAAATATCTATCTCCCTATTTTTTTTTTCCTCACAAGTCAATTTGATTCGTTATTTTCTACTTGAAGGGGTTAAGTTGAGTGCTTAATTCATGATTCAATTTTTTAAGAGATTGATTGAGAACTAATTATCTCTCGGTTTTACTCTCTCTCTCACTGCTCTTTATTTATTTATTTAATTCATTTCCTTAAAAAGATTTTTATATTTTTCTATGAACTATATTGGATCTAAAAAAAATACTTTGGAGTTATTAGTGCCTAATATGCTAAATCTTTTCCAAAAAAAAAAGAAAAAGAAAAAAGAGAGAGGTAAAAATTACATGTTAATTTAGCACGTACCACGACTTGAATTAATTTGGAAAGTTTGACTATTTATTTTTTAAAAAATCATAGATGTTGCTCATATTGTCAAAGAATTTATAACATCATGCGAAATGGTTGTGTTAGCTAGACCGTAGGAGGAAGCTCACTGCTGAGCAAGATCCATCAAAGATAGAAATAGCTTACTCCAAATAGGGCTCAACTTCTTAGCAATTAAGGAGGGTGTACAATATGTAGCTCTTCTCCTTATCAATAAGATATCGTTATGTGCAAATGCTTGATGGTTGACCTCGTGCATTAAACATTGATAATCTAGACATAGATTGACCCTCATCAATGATACTCACATTTATATGAACCTCCCCCTATGGCTCACGTCAATCGGGACGATGCCTCTTCAATTAATTTGGTGTTGGATAATCAGGTTCATGCTCAATTGGAGATGATTTCTAATGCTGCATAAATGACAATATTAATTTTGTTAATATCCCTATTTCGATTTTGTCTGATGTTAAAATGAAAAAGCAAGTGGTGAAGTCTGGGAAAATTTTTATTTTGGTTCAAATTGATTGGTTAATTTTAGAATATTCTTTTTCTTCTCCTTCTAGTGGGGAAGAATCTGATTATCATGATTTTGAGAAGGACCACTTTGCTGTTCATGGTGTTATTAATGCGAGTGTTAATAAGCAAAGAAGAAAATGCAAGAAGAAATAGTGTTTGTGATTTGGTTTTAGAGGTTCAGTCGGTGGCTTTTGGTGTTTTGATAGACAATGATGAGGAGGCCCCTGCTTCCCCTAGTTGGCCTAACTAGCTGGCAACCTAGATGCCTCGGCTTTGGATATTGAAATGCGATCGTATACTATCACCTACGGATGGTCCGACTTGACTGCTAGGCTGGTGCTGGGGGCCTCCATTCCTAAGTCCCCTCCCGCTCATTACTTTGCTCTGTCTGACTTTTCTGAGATTTTACTGTTTTTTTCTTAGGTTGTTGGCCCTTGGTTGTTGTAACCTATTTTTGTTATTCAATAAATATTTCTTTATTAATATATGCATATATATATACGCTTTGAAATAGAACATAGGCAGTCTAGCAGGTGAGATGTCCTTAGCATATTTATATTTCTATGAAGTGTCTTCTTCAGTTTGTTTAGATACCTACGTAGTATCCAGATTTTTTTGTTGTGAAATAACATTAGAAATTGTAAACGGACATGATTAGACGACGATTGTGAAACCCTTCTCCAACCAATGCCACCTTCGACAACATTCCTTCCTGTGGGGTCGGCAGCTTGCCATTTTTTGTTAGATTGGAAGTAAAGATGACAACGGATTGGTGTGTCATATCGATCCGGATCTAAAATGGGTCTGGTTAGGATCCGAAACAAGTGACCCGTTTTAAAAAAAAATGGTTAGGTTCGGATCGGGTCAAAGGGTGAGTTCCGGGTTGGCTCCCGCAGCGTCTTCCTTCCCCTCGCGAAGCCATCTCCTCGCCCTTCCGCGAAATCGAGCGCCTTGACTATCTTCGCAGCCCGTATCGAGCAACTGTTGACGATCTTCACACCCGTAAGTGTCTCACCCGCGACACTTCTTCTTCCTTCCACTGCAGGTCACGATCTAAGTATTTCGCAAGTCTCGGCTGCGACACATATAGCGGCCTTTCCAGGTTTCTTATTTGACGACAACTGCCTTCCAAATATTTTAATAAATCTTTCTGAACTTTCCATTTTCCGATTTGTTTGTTATTTTACCACATTCAGCCATGGCGATGAATATAAAGAGTGATCTGGATGATTATCTTCCTTTATTTGGCATTGTTTTGAGCATTCTAGCCTTCCAAGGAGCGAGAGAATCATGGATAGGGTTACTGAAATAGCATCGATTGAGCAAGATGATTAATTGAGCCTTTTCGATTTTTGAATTCCATGGCGATGGACCTATTCGATTTTTGAATTCCATGGCGATATTATCTATTGTTCTTTGCGGCGTGGGTCAGTTTGGCTTCCCAGAGGTCGACTTTTAAAACTGGGCTAGAGAAACCATTTCTGGGACGGAGAATTCTATATACACTGTTTGTTTTGAAGATATTGTTAGAATGTGAATGAAAGGAAAACGGTAATGGAAGTAGTAAAAGAATATAATTGATAGTTGTTTAACCTCACTCGTTTGATTTATTGGAAGTTTTGTCACAATATAAATTTTGATTGATTTCTCACTCCAACAATGATACAATCATTCCTCTCAAAACCTATGAAATCGAAGGCCAGATGGATGTGTAAAGAGCTAGGAAAATGACTTATGTTGTGGAAAATGCTAGAACTTTGAGTTGTAATGGCTAGATATTTTTGTAGTTGTTTTGTATTACATATATAAACATTTTTAGTTGTGGTGTCTTCAAATGTAATTTTGATTTATGAAACATTAATGGTAATACTGAGTATGTTTGTAGCAATATTAAATTTACTCTAGGTATAATTGCTCATTTTCAAGTGCTTGATTTCCATTTTGAAGTGCTCTAATATATGAAATTTTCATATTGTTCAAATAATAAATATCTTATGTTAAAACATTGAATAGTTGTCATTCCATTTCAATAGTATAGTGCATTTGATACTACTGCATATCATACCAAACAAAACAAAATAATTAAAAATACTCTGCTTTTACTTTACACTGCATATACCTCATCAAACAAGAAAAACATTTCCCATGCATTTACTTTACAGACAACCAAATAGTTCTAAAGTATTCTAAATACATTGTATTTACTTTATATTGCATTCTTTTTTTAGCCAACCAAACAACCTCTTAGAGTATTTTAGGTCGTGTTTGGATGTGGGGGATTTAAGTGAAAGTAAGTGAAAAAGTGGTTGAAAAGTTCAAATTAGGCTTCGTTTGGGACAGCTTTTTTATTGCTTTTTAAAACAGCTTCCTAGTACAAAAAATTTAATTTTTGTTATAAAAAACTGCTTTAAGAAGCAATAATAAAGCTGTCCGAAACGAAGCCTTAGTCAATATAGATTCATAATCAACCAACAAACTGCTAGGATTTCATTTAAATATCTTCATTCCTTCAATCCAAACAAAGCAATAGAGTCATAGACTTAATGGCTATTTGATTAGTTCATTGATGACTTGCCTCAGAAATTTAGAACTATTGTAGTTGGTTGGTGTTCGTTGTGCCTTAAGTTTGGGTTTATGTAATATATTACTATCCCAGTGGTTAGATTTTAGTGCTTGTCCTAGAAGCTAAGACCTCTGCTGATTTTGACGAGTAACTCAGAACTCAAGGCATGTCTTAGCTATAGCTGTTCATGAGATCAATTGGTTGTAGAAAAAGAATGTGTTGCATAAATTTCTGTATTTGTTTGAAATTTACCTTTCTCTTATTCCCTTACCAATGCAAATAATAGATGCTAAAAATTGTCATTCTTTTAAAGGAAAAAGGCACTGTATGCTATGTAGTGACTGCAGATAGCGTTTAAGGTCATGAAAGCCTATTATTAAAATCCATATTGATTTTATTTATATTTTGCTAATATAGAAATGGAGTCAGATTGGTCAACCTCATCAGAATCTCGTCTGAATGACAAGAAATATATTAAGGAACTAGAAAAGGAGCTAAAGAACTGCTCTCTTGAAATAGGTAAAAGTCATGTTTGCTTGTCTTCCATCTGGCACAATGGCATTTTCATCTTTATTACATTTGCTCCGTCCAAGCAATAATCTTATATCTCAACTTTTTGTTATGAAATATTTTCAAATAAATTTTTTTTGCTGCACTATCCTTTTAATACTTCTATACTTTATTCATGTCTTAGAACTGCTTATATCTTCCATTGCAGGATACCTTCAGGATCAGTTAGGATTGCGTAGCATTGAGGCAAATTGTATGGGTGAGAATGTTCACAGCTTAGAACTGAAGCTTGCAGGGGTGGGAATGTTGAAGGATAAACTAAGGCTATTGACTGAGGAACTTGTGCAGTCTGATGAAAAATGCCTTCAATTGACACAGGAAATAAAAAGCAAAGACGATGATTTCAAAAATTATGCAATGCAGATGGAGGAGCTTGAAGCCGCCATATCATCTGCTGCTTTGGAATCTCAATGTGAGATAGAGAGTCTGCGACTTGATATGATAGATTTGGAGGAGAGATGCTTTCAAGCTGAAAGTTTGAACCAGCAGATGGTTCAAGACAAAGCTAAGATGTATGAACTCTTGAAGGAATATGAAATTCAGCTACATGAATCACAGGATACCATTAGCTTTCTTGAGATGGAAAATAATCGGTTAAAAATAAAATTAGAGGTATCTGAGAGAAAATTTAAAGGATTGCATTGTAAAGTTGAAGCGCACCTATATAACTGCTTCAAGGAAATTAGCAGGACAAGTTCTAGCATTCATGGAGAGTCTCATGATAACTTATCTTCTGGACTAAAAGAGAAGCATTCTTCATTAAGTAGAATTTGGTAAGTTAACCGTTCTTCAAAATTTTCTTGTGCTGAATCATGTCAGCTTCTCTTTCATTTGTTTACAACATGGTTTACTTGTAGTCTACTAATGATAACCATAAGTACTTATCTTTTGGATTCTACTAAGATTTCAGTTGACTGGAATGCTTGCATGTGGCCATTGATCTCGTCAAATAGTCCATAAACAAATTGGCGACATGTATGGCAGGGAGAATTTATGGATTAATGAGAAATTGCTTTGACAAACTGTTGATATAGAAACATACTCTTGACTGGGTCTTATTTAAACGATTTAAAAAGCAGCGCAGGTTGAATCCTTTCTAAATTTGACTGGGTTGGCACTAATGTTCTTATGAATTAGACCAGAGACCACATTGTTCTTAAGAGACTTATAGGCCACTGTCCAACCCGGCAAGTCATGAGTAGTCTTCTAAAGATAATTTCCTTAAAATCTAATGAAATTTAAAGTTGTCAAAAAAGCCTTTCTGCCTTTTGCATTAAATATTCAAGTTAAATGTGGACCAACTAGAATACTTCTATGTCCAAAAATTCCCATGTATTACCTCATTATTAATGACCTGCTAGCTTCAATTTGTAAATAGTACGTTATATTCATTTGCTTAAGTGATGCATTATCTGAGAATAGTGAAATCACCCTACTACATGCAAAGTGAGTTGTCACGTGGTTTTATTGCTTTGAAGTGCAATCTAAACTGTTGTGATGCCTGATTCTGCCTCCTGAAAAATGAAAAGTGTTTTAGACTAACCAATAAGCAATGGCTGCAGTACATTTTTTACGATTTCCAAGAAAGTAAAAAACTTGGGACTTGTTGGGCATCACTTTTTTTTAAAAAAAAACTTATTTGTTAGTGTTTTTGAAGCTCTTTTTGTTTTAGAAAAAAAAAATATTTTTTGTTTAAAAAAATTAAATTATTCTTAAAACCTTTCAAAACAACTTTTAGTATTTTTGTTATTTTCAAAACATGAAGTCTCAACCATCCTGCGTTGCGCACCACCGTCACCTTGTTGCGTCCACCACCGTTGGCCTCTGTTGCTACCAACATTATCTGCATCCATCTTATCAATTGACCTGTCATGGCCTTGTTGGCCATTTTGTTGCCATCATCACTATCGGCCATCACGATTGTCGGCTGTTGACGCTTAGGTGGCTGTTACAATCGTTGGCTACCATCACTGCTGATCAGTGCCAACTATTGCTATCAGTCACCACTACAACCATACATCACTTACACTTGAGAAGATGGTAGTTGGATAATATGTGTGGACAATATAACAATTAATAAGATTTTTTTATTAAATATTGATTTTCTATACCTAGATTGCACGACATGTCATATATGATGAATGGAACTACTAAATTTTTTAAAATTGATCTAAGAAGGGAGTATCATCAATTAAAAATACTATAGGGAGGTGATGTAAAGTTATATTCAAGACTAAATATGGATTATATGAATCTTTGGTGATGTTTTTTAGATTGACTAACATATATAGAGTTTTTATTAGACTTATAAATCATATTCTTCGATTTTCTTTGGAAAGTTTTTGGTTGTGTACTTTGATTGTATTTTGATTAATAGTAAGTCTTTGATGCATATTAAGACAATCTTTAAGTTATTGTAAATTGAAAAATTATATGAATTTAAAAAGCTATTGTTTTGTTACACCATCGATGGTATTTTGGGTTTTGTCTAAGTAATGTAATACTTATTAATTTTGATAAAGATAAAACAATTAATATTACCAATGCTTATCAATATTCATGAGATTCAAAGTTTTCATGCTATTTTTATATTTTATAGTTGATTCATTGAGTGATTTTGTACTATAATGAAAACCAATTATCAGCTGTCTTAAAAAGGGAGAATTTAATTGGATAAAATTTATTGGCTATACTTTTTTTAACTAATTGCCTATCAATTAATATTCCATTTAATAACTATTGTTGTCCCCTATAGTTAAATTATATTTTCATGAAGTAATTAAATTATATAGCTTACTTAAAAATCTGGTGTGTTCTATAGGAGCTATTAAATTCATGGCTTATTTCATGACAATTCTTTGAAAAAGCTCATTGAAAAATTTAAATTATTCATCATCCACAAATTGATAGGCAAATTAAAACAATTTATAAGAGTTTGACTGATATTGGTTACGATGTTTGATTGTGAGTATGTGATGAGGACATCAGTAGAAGGTTCTATCACAGGAGACATCGCAGATCGACGACCACGATCAGGAGCATCTATTTATGAGTTATTTTATGTTATTGTATTAATATTATTTTCATTATTTGTGTTAGTTGACCTTTGTACTCCTATGAGGGAGTTTAATGAGTTATAGCCCGGAGGGTATATTTGTCTTTGAGTTTTCTTCGTTGTGGACGCCTATATATAGAGGCCCTAGGCTTTGTATTTTTTTTAATGATTGCTTAACAAAATTTTTGATTTTCTTCTCTTGAGCTTGTGAGTTCTTAAGTGGTGAAGTCCCAAGGTGTGGGCGAAGCAATACCCACCAGTCGCAGAGGTGCTCCGGGCTCGTGGTCCGATTCTCCCCTTGCCTCAAGCCACCGGCCATCCCCTCCCCTTTGTGCCAAGCCGCCGACTACCCCTTCCCCAAACACCCACCAGCCCTCCATTCTCCTCCTTAACCGACCCCCTCCACTCTAAATCGCCGGAAAACCCCACCGCACCAATCCAGCCACCGGCCTCCACCCTCCAACCGCCGGTTCCCCTCCCTAGATCTCCCTAGTCGCCGGCCTACCTTGTCCACAAAATTTGAATTCCAGATCGACGACATCGCAGATCGACGACTGATATTGGTTACGATGTTTGATTATGAGTATGTGATGAGGACATCAGTAGAAGGTTCTATCACAGGAGACATCGCAGATCGACGACCACGATCAGGAACATCTATTTATGAGTTATTTTATGTTATTGTATTAATATTATTTTCATTATTTGTGTTAGTTGACCTTTGTACTCCTATGAGGGAGTTTAATGAGTTATAGCCCGGAGGGTATATTTGTCTTTGAGTTTTCTTCATTGTGGACGCCTATATATAGAGGCCCTAGGCTTTGTATTTTTTTTAATGATTGCTTAACAAAAAAATTGATTTTCTTCTCTTGAGCTTGTGAGTTCTTGAGTGGTGAAGTCCCAAGGTGTGGGTGAAGCAATACCCACCAGTCGCAGAGGTGCTCCGGGCTCGTGGTCCGATTCTCCCCTTGCCTCAAGCCACCGGCCATCCCCTCCCCTTTGTGCCAAGCCGCCGACTACCCCTTCCCCAAACACCCACCAGCCCTCCATTCTCCTCCTTAACCGACCCCCTCCACTCCAAATCGCCGGAAAACCCCACCGCACCAATCCAGCCACCGGCCTCCACCCTCCAACCGCCGGTTCCCCTCCCTAGATCTCCCTAGTCGCCAGCCTACCTTGTCCACAAAATTTGAATTCCAAATTCAAATTGCTTTAATTACCTTCCTAAAATAACCCCTTGTTATTTAGGAAAGTATCCTTATTTGAATTCAATTACATATTAGAATTTCAAATACTTTCCTATTGTTAAAACTCAATTAGGAAGCATCCCTATGTAAATCAAATCTGAAATTAAAATTCAGATTTGATTCCAATCAATAATTAATTCCTTTGGGCCCACATACATTGAACCTATACATCTATTTCCCCTCCCCATATGGCCGGCCCCTTGCCTTTCCTTTTCCCTCCCCAATCAATTCCCTAATTCAAATTAAATGCTCCCTAAACCCCTCCTAAACCGCCGGCTCCCCCTTGAACTATTTTGGGAATAGTTTGGAGTATAAATTACTCCCTTTCCTCCCTTAGAAAAATTCTGAAGTAAATTTCAGATTTTCTAAAACTTCTTCCCCACCTCCTTAGCCCTAAACCCTAACCGCCCCTTCCCGTTTCCCCTCTACCCGAGAATCCCCACCGCCGGCTCCTCCCTTCCCTTCTCCCTTTACTAACCGCCGGCTCCTCCAAGGGTCACAACAAAAAAGACTCCCATGATCGTGATGGCCGATCCTGAAGTCGATCATAGATTTACGTATGATTCTCAAGGCCAAATTGATATCCTTCAGTCGCATTTCTTTGATCCCGACTGGGAGTTTGAAGATTCCGTTGAAGACTACTTAGATCGCATACTATTTCATCTCGACGATACGATCGATGAACAAAGACCATCCGTAAGCTTTTGATTAGGATGTAATATTGCCTATGACCGAGTTTATATATATAATTCATTTGCTAGTATGTTTACAAGCATAATTCCATTTAAAATACTTATAAAGTTTCAACCTAGTAAATATATAGGTATGGTTAAGTTTCTTGTTGATTCTAGGCCTAGTGAATTTGCTTGATCATTTGCACTACATGTGTTTGGCTTACATGAAGATATTTTCAAAAAATTGATTGTTAATTATGTTAATTATGAGTCTATTGTTGATGAGAACAAATTATATGTGGAATTTTAAGCAGGTGATAAGATAATGGTCTATCAATATCTTGACGAGTTTAATGAAGGAGCCAAAGTTGGTTTGAATGAAAAGGCTAGGCATTATATAATGCATTGGGGTGAATGCTTACAAATTGAATATTCTTATAAGTTTTGGTATTACTTTTAGTTTTCAATATATTTAATAAAACTTTATATTATATCATGGACTAACCACTAATGCTATAAATTCTTCTATTTCCATCTCCCAAGGAATACCCATAAAGCATTTTGTTAAACAATTTTACACGTCTTATTTCAGAAGCAATATTAGGTGATGAGATTGCTTTCACTTCTGATGGTGGATGATAAAAGCATTTTGAGTATCATATGCTCGGGTGTTAGTAATTTCTCGCTCACAAGATTCTTTTTGAGACTGCTTCTCAATGAAACTCTCGCTTCTCCCTTTGTTTCTCGGCCTCTAGTTGGTCACTTAATCTCATCAGTATTTTTTATTTTTAAGTATACTTTATCACTTTATTATTCATTTCTTTGATTTTTTATGCTTTCGGATGGCTAAATGTATCATATATTGAAAATCATTATCTAATTGGTCACTAATTAAATGACTATTGTATGCATATATGATATGCAAATTATAAATGCTTTAGTTTATAAAGCGTCCTTTCATTTTGCCTATTTAGGCTATATATATGCATTACATTGTATTTAGCTTTGAAAACACTAATTAAGGGTAAGGTTTTGAAAATTTGGAGCGTATATGTTTAACTGTAAGAAGAAAAGCTTCAATTGGAATTTAACAGGAGGTTGAACTTTGATAAATATTAAATTTGTTTAGTTATTATTAAAATATGATAATAATAATGCAAATATTTGATAAAAAACAAAAAAAATTACATTATGAAATGTTGGACATATGCATAAAATATCTTCTATAATTTTAAATTTAAACATCTTATATATTTAAATGACTAATTGACTGATATCTTCTTTTGTATAACATAATCCATTGAAACATCAGAAAATTTATGCTTTAAAAATAAATGTAAAAATAGGTAAAGTTAGTATCAAAATAGTGCTTGATGCTGAATTGCTTAAATATTTTGTAGTTGTTTTAGATATTATCACAATTTAACAAATTTAGGTTTTATGTTATTTACACTATGATTAATTTTGAGCTGTTTGATAAAAATAAATGTTGATATTGAATAGAAAATTTGATAATAAAATAAATCAGACTATTTAACCGCCAAGAATGGTTCACCAGTTCAATGGTTCACCTGTTCACTGATTCAGTCTCAAGTTCATCATGTGTTTTCTTGGTTCTGCATAAAACAATTTGGTATTGGATCGAATTGGTTAGAGAATTAGTTCATGGTTGGGTCTGTTAGACTAATTGATTTGGTTTGGTTTTTAAACACTTGATCGAGGCAACTTAACCGCTAGTTTGCACTTGCCCTCTTGTTAAGTGAAATAACTATTTCTTTTTAATGTATGAATGTCTATCTATTTGAGTGAGGCAAGTTGATGCTATAGTTCCTTGCACATCTTCCAAACGGGGGCCTTTACCTTATGTTTTGCTTAGACAAGCAACAATAAAGCATGTCTTTCCTTAATTGGTGAGATAGGGCGCCAATAGTTCAATTTTTGTAGAATAATTATTTTTATGGCACTGATAAGTTGAAATTTGTAAAGAGCATATTAAGAGCTGGAGAAATTAGAATGCACTTTATTAAACAAGTTAGATTAAATGTAGGTATATGAGCTTCAAATTTTAGGAGTTTGTCCAAGGAAACAAAAGGTGAAGGGCTAGACATACGCTAATGGATGACAAAGCATAGATGTTTATGAAGATGGAATAGATAGCAATAAATATTAGATTATTCCTTGGCTTTACATTGTAAAAATCTAATTAATTTTGTTGTTTAAGCTATTTAAACATTTCTTTTGGCTGCTCATTTAAGATAATTTATTTGGTAAAATGTAACTGCTGCAGGCTGGACCGGCCTGCCCAGCTGGCAGTGGAGGGAGCGGAACCTGGAACCAGGAACCAAATCCAGGGAGATTATGGTCCCCTTGTGGGACCCAACAAAGAAATAATTCATTATGTTAGGAGGGGAATTAATTAGGGAAAGATCTCCTATTTGAATTTAAATAGGAGAGACAAATTTATAAGGAAAGAGGGCTAATTTGGAGGGGATTAATTAAGAGATATTTCCTAATTAAAGAGGTCAGATTTGGGGGCTAATTTGGAGGAGATTTATAGATGTTTTCTAATTGAAGAGGGTAGATTTGGGGGCTGATATGGAGAAGATTAATTAGGAGATATTTCCTAATTGAAGAAGTAGATTTGGGAGGGAATTAGGGGAGTGTTGTTTTGTTATTTGTTGTTTATTATTTGCTATAAGTAGTAGGGTTTATGTTATGTTTTGTATAGAGAATTTTATTTGAAAGTTGTTGTAGTTTTTTTTTTGTGAGGGCTTCCTAGCGATGTCTAGGTTGTTTGGGAGAGTCGATCTATCTCTCGAATTATAGATCACATGTATCTTGTTTTTTATATTGAAGTTATAATCCAAAATCAGCCATTGATATTAGTATTTATGTAGTTTTCCATTGTTTGTTTGCTATTTTTATCTCCAAGGCGTATCACAATATTTCAAAATTAGAGTGCAATGGTAGTTGAAAATTCATTATCTTGCCAATAATAGCTTAATAAGATCGTTATTATTTTATACTATTCAAATATATTTCTCACGAATGGAGTAAGCTTATTAATGATGCAACTATATATTTTAACCCTTATTTCAGTTAGTTAAGCATCTGGGAGTGGTTGCTTAGTACTTTAAATATTAGGCCGTCATTAATTCCTTGAGGGAACCTAGTGCTTTTGATAACAGTACATAGGGCTTTGGGCGTTTGGCAGTTATATTGCTTTTGAGTACACTGAGTGTTTGACAACAAACACATCAATTTAAGGTGTGATGAAAATAAGGTAGTATCAAATGTGTGATAAAACTAGAAATGGTGCTCTACGAAATGGGTGCATTGCGGGACTATAAAAGTAGAACCTTTTATAGAAAATATTTTTGGATATAGACTTTGATGGATTAGATACATACAATGGGGAGCAGATGATGCACGAATAAAGTGTGGGCATTATAAAAAGCATGGGAAGAAAAAAAAGGTAGAGATAACTTTTCAGGAAGTTATGAAAATGGATGTGTAAAGTCATAAGGCCTGTGACCAAATAGTTGGAAATAGGTTTATGATGGTTTATGATGATGGCGATGATGAGAGTTTTTTGACATGGGCACTAAAATGATTATGCCATCACCTTGAATCATGATAATTTAGACATAATTTAAGTGCATTCACTAGTTATCATTCTAAAGCATATTCTAGCTCCAGCAATGATTTTGGGAGTTCCATGCAAAAGATTGTTTGTACCGCAAAGCTAAATTCCACTCATAGGAATGCTTGAACAAGAAGAATGGTGTGCTTTCATATACGAAAAACAGGGCCACTTTTAGGATAATAAACATGTTTAAATGTAACTTCAGCGTGTAAATATTGAACACCTATTGTTGTTTTGATGCTTGTGCTTCATTGCTTTTAAGCCATATGCATACCCGTTCCTTTCTTTTTCATGTATGTTATGCTACGATGCCTTTAGTTGTGCGCCATTTAATCATAGTAATTATTATTTCCATTTCTGAAGCCCTTGTGAGGAGGTTTTGTGCCCGTTGGTTTCAAAACTTTCTCTCATAACAGCCTGGGACGAGAATGTGAAGGATGAGATGCGGAAGATGGCAAATGAAATACAAGAATCTGAGATTCTTGTTGAGAAGCTCAAGGTTTGATTCCAACAGTACTTGTTCAAGAATTTGTGCGCTGCTCTTATTGGTTAGAGGTTGTTATTTGCTGTATTAGGAAGAACTGAAGGAAGAAAAATTGAAGGCAAAGGAAGAAGCAGAAGATCTTATTCAAGCGATGGCTGAATTGAGGTATGAAATCACAGGCATGCTTGAGGATGAGTGTAAACGCCGGGCATCTATTGAACAAGCCTCTCTTAGACGAATCCAAGATTTAGAGGAGCAGGTCTATATTTTTTAAAAATTTGAATTATCTTGTTTTATTATTTTGTTATAAATTTGGTTTATCATACAGATGACTGCATTGTGAACTTAATCATCAATTGTATAATGGTGTTTTTTATAATTGGTTCATATCATATTGGCAACTTGGCACCCTTACAACTAATTTCATTCTTCTTTCTGTTAATGCATTTGTACTTGGGCAAAAGGTACGGAAGGAGCGAAAAAAATCCCTTTCAGTTATAAGTTTGGTACGAGAAGTGCATAAATTATCTGAGACGCAATGCAATGAAGTTCAAGTATCTGAGACACAACAACATGAAGCTCATCGCTTAAGAAGGTTACTAGAGGTACGGTTCTTCTTTATCTTCTATTGTTATGTTTATACATATTATGAGTTTATGAAATCTAATAAAAGAAAATGAGTTTTCTTTTCCTGCTGCCCTTACATTTAACTCACCAGTTATAGTCATCATTTATATGTTTAACAATTTCTTCAACAGCATAAATTTTGCTACTTTTGAAAAACGATTCGATTATAATGGTATTTCTCAGTTAGATGATTGAATATTTTTTGCTGTTACCTTGAACACGTTCTATATACATGTCAAAAGCAGTTTTTCAATGCACAGATATGTTTTACTTAGAGCAAGTTGTATGATAATTTTAAAGACATCTTTGGAACCAAAAGCAACCAAAGTTATGCTAGGATCAGGGAGATGAATTAAGGAACACGGGCAGTAAAATTTTATGGCCGGCGAGCTGTTGTGGCCAATGCCGGCGGTCGGCAGCTGGCGGGAGTCGACAATGGCGTTGGTTTGCTCCTGTTATCTTTCATTTGCTCCTCTTTCTTCCTAATCTTCAATGATAATTTCATTTACCCTTATGAATGCATTTTCTATCATTTGTTTCATATGTTTAAATCGCATGAGTCTATTTATATAATATCGTCTTATTTTTACAAATATTTGGTCCGAAATCCTAATTTTAGGTGAAGTTAGCAATCTCGACCATTCAATTCACAATGTATGGTTGAGATTAATTTTATTTTTTCCAAACTCAATTATAATTTTGAAAGAAAATAATGCATGCCATACAAAGTGAATAGGATGAATGTGATTTGTTACTTTTCTCTCGGATTATCATAGTAATTAATAATTGAACAAATAACTTTTAATATAATCATTTCTCATCTATTTTTTTTTTTAATTTTGTCATGTATTTATCTTAATATTTTTCTTACTGTCACGATCACTTGGCTATTAATAATTTCTAACAACTCTGTACTTAGATACAGCATATTATTGGTTTAAGTATAATTTCCCAATGTTGCCTTCTTAATCTCCATATTATTCTCTTACTATATAATACTCTTTGAAATAATTCCGTATTTTAAATATCTAATATTAACTCAAAAAAAAATTAAAGGCTTTGATAAAAATTAAATGCAAAGAACATAAAAAGCTCAAATTGTAGTCAATATGAGTCAAACTAAAACCCTTTACGTGACATGTGCGTCCTCAAAATTTTACAATTCACTTAACCCTCGAGAAGTTTTTGTGTTGCATTACAAAATAAGCTTACTGATAACACAAAAACATCCTATTAAGCTCTTGCTAATGTTTACACTTTAAGGCTTCATTTTGTTTGAGACGGTTTTTTTTTTCTGTTTTTTAAAATAGATTTTTAGTAAGTAAATTTTCTAAACCTAAAATATTTTTATACTAAAAAATTGCTTTATAAACAAAAAGGAAGTTATTCCAAATGAAATATAAGATGGCTTAATTAATCATGGTTGCAATTTTTAAGGCTTTGATTTGCTTAACATGCATATCCATATTTTGAAAATCCTTGGTTGTTTCTCCTGCAGTAATATTTGCTCTATTCCTCCTTGTTGTCCGTAACTGTTGAATTTGGTTTCAGGATTATCATCAGATAACAGACCTAGAAACTGCTCAGAAAATAGAATCACTTGGTTGCAGTGGCTCTGGCACTGCAGACAACGCTTTGGATTATTCAACCAAATCAAGAACGGATCATTCTGATAACACAAATAAAGGGCTTCCCTATTCAGCTTTGTTACAGTGGATTCCTGATTCAAGTTTACTGATTGATGAACAATGCAATGGTAAAAAAAATGAAATAGGAACATTTAATTATACACAAAATTAGAATTAGTTAATGGGCTGTGACAGACTGCTGATGCAGCTTCTGCTATAGGTCATTTGCATAATCCTTAAATAATTTGGCAGCATATCAAGTCATGGATAACACATCAGAGATTTTTATGTGGGATTGCATTACAGTTTGCTTGCAGAAGGAACATATTTAACTAACTATTGAATAAAGAGAGCTCGATCAATGAAACAAGACTGCATATCGTAATCCTTATATAACTGCAAAGCAAAGTTCTTGATGGGTGCATATTAACATGCAATTTTGTATGAATTACAGAAGATGAATCTGATCCACCTGATCATAAGAGTTATTATAGTTATTATCAAAAGCTTATCTGCTGTGGGTAATATTAATATCTATGGAAGTGGGACAGGTTGTATGCTCCAAATGTCCCTAGCATATTCATGAATTGTCCGATCGCTGCTAAATTTGTGAGAACCTGCAGTATTTAAGATTGACATTTTTGTCCACCTCTGCTACATGTAAATCAAATAGATGATGTTAGAAGGAAATCAAAATGTATAAATTTTAGAGGTTTGTTTGTGTGAATCCATGTAAGTGCAAATCAGATGTATTGGATTATATCAGTGTTCCTTTTATATTATAATACACATCAAACTGCTTGATGAATATTATGAGTATGTTTTGTGTTAATTGTTTTTAATAGTTGCAAGTGAATGTATTCCTAATGTTGCTCTATTGGATGGATCCCCATACCATAAACTCACTTGATTATAAACTCTCTCTCTCTTTCTGAGACACGAATATGTAAATAGTATGATTCGCCGTAAATGCGTGCATTTAATGGCGGAAGGAGACTTCCATTAATGAAAGGTTGGTCCAATTTTCATGAGGTGTGTAATAAAAATAGGAACAATAGTATAATCAATAACAACAACCTATTTCAATTATTTAAGATTGACTTTATGAATCAAAATCCTCCAAGAATTCATGTTGGGGGGTTACTTAAGCTATTAGGTATACTTTTTTTCAACCATTTTGCACTTCTATCCATATTATCTTAAGTTTACTAATATTTCTTGCTAATCCATTGACATTTATTTTACCTATCTATTTGTTAATTTTCTATCATTCATTGTACATATTTAAATTGCTGAAATCTATTTTTAACCACCCTATCTTAAATAAATATCACCCCAAATATTTTTTTTTTTAAATATAATCATTCTTAATTTATCCTTCTTAATATACTCATTTTGCTATGCTTAACTTGCATATTCATAATATGATCATCATCATTAATCTTACCCAATTATTTGAGTCAAGTTTATAAGTTCTTAGTTTTTTCTTTGTTTATATTAAGTATATTGCTAGAGGTATAAATTAATTCTTTTCAAATAATGTTTAGCAATTTCTAACCATTTATCTTAAATTTATCAATTCTCCTTCTTAATGATCATATGACACTAATTTTATCTATCCATCCGATTGATACATTTTTTAGCCCTTTAATGTACATGTTTAAGCCACCTAAGTCTATTTCCAATCACTTTATCTTCAAATTCATGTTACTCTAACTATTTTTCAAATATATATTTAAATTGCCTAAATCTATTTTTGAACAACTTATCTTCAATAAATATCACCTCAAATATCTTTTTAATAGAATCATTCTTAATTTATCCTTCATACATCCATCTTAATATACTCATCTTGTTATGCCTAACTTGCATATTCATCATATGATCATTATCATTAATCTTATCCAATTATTTGAGTCAAGTTTATAAACTCTTATATTTTTTCTTTGTTTATATTGAGTATTGCTGGAGGTATACACCAATTCATTGCAAACCATTTTGAGCAAAATCTAACCTTTCATCTTAAATTTACCCATTCGCCTTGCTGTTCATCCGACACTAATTTTATCTATCCGTCCAATAGATATATATTTTTTACCCTTTAATGTACATGTTTAAACCATTTAAGCCTATTTGACTATTTCCAATCACCTTATCTTCAATGAAAGTTAGTCCAACTATTTTTCAAATATAATCATTAATTAATTTATCCTTCAGTTTTAACACATCATCTTAACATTCTTATTTTTATCATGCATAACTTAGATATCAATGTTATTTTACTATAATCCTTAAATTCGCATATCAACAATCTAACTGTACAACAAAAACATCAAGCCTTTATCCGACTACGTAGGTCGGCAAACAATTTTCCTGTGATTTTATAAAATTTTCCTGTAAGAATCCATAATATCTTCTTATTGAGAAAATTTTCCATACCACAACCTTGACTCAAGAAGTAAGACTCTCATCCATATCCTATTTCTTTTGTATAATAAATCAAATATACTTAAACATGTCACCCATAGGTATCATTTTATCTTCCAAAAATATTAGTTAATAATCATTAATATCACAACAACTAAAAATAAAAAGACTACTTTATATTTCTCAATTCAATTTTTCACTTTTTAAAATTTAATTTATTTTCCTTTTGTACCTCTTTACTCCACCAAGCCTTTTGACTAAGACTCTCATAAAACTTCTATAACAACCTTCCTATTTGAACTAATCATCTTATCCCACATGAGATTTGAATCAATTCCAAAAAATTCAATGTCTCCTTTAAAAAAAAACTTAAAAGACAATTTCTTACATTTCAAATATTACCATCTTATCTTAGGGCAGGACAATTATTTCTTTTAATTATTTTATTTCGACTTTTAAAATAGATATACATAATTGCTACTTTATGCTGTGTGTGAACAAACTCTCTTAGAATTATTTCTTTCATAAAGAATAACGAGAATGCAAATATGTGTGAACTTGCAAGAAGCTTAATGAGCTAAAACATACCTTTGGATCTCTGTATGCTTCATCAACCTTATCCTGGCATTTGAGGTAATCGGGGAAATCCTTCCCGACAAGAAAATAGTCTGCACGACCGTATCCTTCGTTGCCTTCCAAAGATCTCATCAACTCCTCATAGTTGTAAGGCCCAAAAGCACCACTGCGAACATATTTTTTCACTTCCTCAAATCGTGGGTCTGGCACAAACTGCAGTCATATGGAGACAAGCAAGAGAATTAGATGGCTACAGTGGACAGAAATAAGGGATCTCATGCCCTAAAATTTAAATCAATATTTAAACAGCCTTGGTGGATGAAATTAAGATAAAGAATGTACTAATAGGATGAGTAACTATAATTAGCGTGGTGGAACTAGGCAGAGAACGGTAAACCTAAGATGATATTTCTGCAAGTCAAGGGAAAACTTCTTATATTAACTAGAGTTTAACACTTTCTATAGCAGTCCAGAGGAAAGAATGGAATAATTAGGGTAAAGCTAATGATGTGATTAAGTTCATCAAAATCACCCCAATTCATATGGCTCAAATGTCGTTAACTGGTAAGTAAAGGAATCTATCTTTTTCGAAAGTCATTTGTTTTCTTTGGTTGGTTATCCATACCTTTCCTTCAGCTCTTTCTTTTCTTAAATCTGCGATTTCATGAGCCTGAGCACCAAATAGGAAAAAGTTCTCATCTCCAACCTCTTGTCTTATTTCAACATTGGCTCCATCCAAAGTTCCAATCAAAATGCAACCATTCATTGCAAATTTCATGTTGCTGGTTCCACTGGCCTCCATTCCAGCCGTACTAGATTGAACAAGAAACATCGATCATGATCCCAATATAAACACTTTTTTATGACAGCTCCATCAACAGTCAATAAGATTTATAAAAGAAAGGCTATTAGCACATAACAGCTCATTTCACTGAGACTTCGTTTGGGACGGTTTTCTTACTGTTTCTTAAAATAATTTTTTAGTATTAAAAAACTATTTTAAGTAGCAATAAGAAAGCCGTCTCAAACGAAGTCTGAGTGCTAAAGATTGTGGGATATGGGGCCTGTTTTATATCTGCTATACAACTGGTAGCCAAATTAACATAGTCTAGAAAGCATAACAACCTGAAGATAGAATTTCACACTTTCTAAATATGAGGTGAATTATTCATAGAAATGTGGTACATGATCAGTTACAAACTGAAAAAACACATTATCACATCCTAACAACCACATTTAGCCAGGAAAATTGATTGGGAAGCTAACAGATTCAGCAATTAGCAACTATTAATACAAAATATCCACAATAACCGGTTAAGTCCAAATAGAACTATAGAAGTATACCTGATATGCTGAGACAATTCACTAGCAGGAATGAGGATCTCTGCTATGCTAACGTTGTAATCAGGAACAAATACAACCTAGAGGGGACAAAATGATCAATATTTGATTAATTTCATTATACATCAACAGAAAATTTGGTGCATGTATTACTTTAATTGCATCTGGATATTTGATATTGCCAAGAACCTCTTTAAAGAGTAGCATGTTCAACAGCGACATTGAAAATTTTTTGCCAGGGAATCTTTAAAAATCAGTAAAATTTTCTGAAAACATAATGGTATTGAAAAGTACATTAAAACTTAAAAAGAACCTTTAGTAGATCTCCTATGTCAGGATCATGATTTATGGTAGCCCCAACATCTGTGATGAGCTTTACAATCCTTTTCGCCTGAACGTATGTTGCAAATGCTTTGCCTCCAAATATGCATACCCTAGGAATAAAGCTTGAAATCCTCTCTTGAGCACTCATTTCTTTCATCTTCTTGTACCGATAAATAATTCCAAGTATGTTCAACAGTTGGCGTTTATATTCATGGATTCTCTTCACCTAAATCAAAGAAAATTTCCATATCCAACGTAAAATTTCGTGGAACCAATGCTAATATGAAAATTCAAATGGGTGATGATAACCTGTATATCAAACATTGCATCTGGGCTAATGATATATCCTGTCTTCTCCCTGACTAACGAAACAACCTTCATTTTGTTGCTTGTTTTTGCAGCCCTCCATTCCATGTGCAAATCCTCATTATCAGCATGCTTTTCAATATATGCATTACGACAGCAACATTACAATGAAAGCATTATAAATTAGCTACATATTTTCGTTAGAGAATGACAGAGATAGTCAGTTCATAGAAAAGAAAAATAATAAGATAAGAAATGTTAGGAATGACATTTAAGACCAATAGTGGATACATAGCAGTTTTAACGAAAGTGAGATAATGAGCTAATTCATAAATAATTGGCCCAAGAAGCATGCAATTAAGATATCTTCCAGACTGAGCAGCAAAATTCTCACTGTTGCAGTTCAGTGATCTCAAAGGAGAAACTGAGAAAGAATGATCCCAAAAGTTCATAAAAGACTGTGCCCTTCTTTGTATAAACCTTTATGAATAATGTAATTTTATGGACAGGAATCAACTATCATAATAAATCTACCTGTTATAAATGATTGATTTAGGCTTCATTTAGAACGACTTTCTTTCTGCTTCTTAAAGCAGCTTTTTAGTACAAAATTAAAAAAATTTGTACCAAAAAACTACTTTAAGAAGTAGAAAGAAAGCCGTCTCAAACGAAGCCTTAGTTCTTATAAGCATACCTTCTTAAGTTCTTCCAGGTGCTCAGTTTTCACAACCCAGTCTTCCGTACCAATCCACTTGGTTATTATTTTACTTAATTCAGGATTGCAGAATCGGATCCAACGTCTTGGAGTGACTCCATTTGTTTTATTTTGAAATTTTTCAGGCCACAGCTGTGACAAACAAAACAAAAGAGAGAATAATGATATGTATTTACGCCATTTGCAGCACATTTATACAAAAAAGAGTCTCCAGTAAATTACGGTTTAAGAAAAAAAATTCTCACCCTATAAAAACTATTAAATACATCTTTTTTCACAATTTCACTGTGAATTTCAGCAACACCATTGACTGCATGTCCGCCAACAACACATAGATTGGCCATTCGTACCACCTTTTGCAATTTAGGACTAGACTTTAACCAAGATAAGTCTGCAGAGGTAGAATCCTCATCCTCCTCTAGTTGGCCTTCAGGTTTAGCCACATCGCTTACTTCTTCAGCCTCATCCATGGTTCCTGAATTTTCGCTTGCCACATCTGTTGTAGTAAGCTCTAATGATTTGACTAAGAGCTTCTTTTCCGATTTACCTTCAGATATCGTTTTAGCTTTATTAAACAGCTCTACAACAGAATCAGGAAAATCAACATTGTCTAAAATCCTCATATCTTTCAGTTTTTGCTCCAGCATTGAAAGATCTTGAATGCCAAATTCTGAAATAATATTGTTTATTAACTGACACAAATACAAAAAAATCAGCGTGTTCTCATATCATAAACATGAGAAAAAGAAAAAAAAAAACTTATAATAAGAATCTCCTCGTATACCTCATGGTCTATTTCTTCTATAATCTCAACATGTCGAGGAAGCAGCTTCTGCAAAAGTTCCAAGTTCCACTTTTCTAAAGCTTCAGGAAGAACTGTGTGATTTGTATATGCAACTGTACTGTAAGTACAGTCAAAGAATTAAATTAGCTTGATTGCCGTCATATGTGTACATTTTGTGGTGGAAATTACTGAATTAGAGCTGATATTATTTACTCAAGGAAATTGTTAGAAAGATCACATAGTCAACTCCAGCATCCCCTTCTACTCGTACCCCTCCAAAGAAAAGTAAAAAACCTCCACACTTATCGTAGTTTGTCATAGAGCTAATCAAATTACGGGAGAGAATGAAAATCAAACTGGCTAAACTCCACAAGAATAAGTCAATAGTTTCCTTAAAGTCCTATAAGAAAAAAAAATCCAAATACAAGGAGGGAGGATACACCAATACAAAAACTGAGAGAGAGAGAGAGAGAGAGAGAGAGAGAGAGAGAGAGAGAGAGAGAGAGAGAGAGAGAGAGGTATTGCAATCTTACTTGCCCGAAATGATATTGAGCTAGTCGAGACTCTCAAAGGATACCTCCTAGAGAGCTTATTTGATTCCAAGACACAAAACAAAGGGAAAAGGATAAGCCGACCCTAGTGAGTGATTCCCTACGAAGACACTCTAATGACTATGTTAGCAAGTGAACTTGAAGGCAAGATAACGGAATGAAAATAACTCATCAGAGTACTCTTGAGAGCATGGGAACGTGAAAGATCGCCCTAGATGCTTGGGTGAGGATTCTTTGGGTACCTTGGAAATATATATGGTGAATAGATGAGCCACCTAATATTCTATATTTGTGTTGGACTAAAATGTCTCTTGCTGTGGCCATTTTGATCCTCTTGTTCAATGGGGCATAGGTGTAAGGACCAAACTTTTCAGGCTCTCACCGTCTGTGATGACGAAGAAGCTATGGAGGGAGGTGGGAGGCATTGGCGGAGGAGAAAAAGCTGCATTTAAACATGGCAGAGGTCTTCTTGAACTCAGTGGTGAGATTCAGTCCGAATCACAATACGAAGGTTCTCACTGCCTGTGATGACTCTTGAAGATCCGTAAAGTGAAACCCTTAGCGTAACATCCAAAACAAATATTTGGAAATTCACAGGGTCAGCCAGCATGCAACAAATGTGGTAACAAACGTAGGTTACTCTAGCCGCGTACTATATTTGTTGGGGGGCATTTATTGACCTCTAAACATATTCCACTATCAATTAGTGCATCGAAGAAGGCGACTAACATATATGTCGTTTATTAGAGATTAATGAAACCTCGATCACCATCAAAATAGCTCAAAATTTCATCAAATCATGAAATAGATCGCATTGATGCGTCCAAGAGATGAAATGAGGTAAACCACGCCACCAAATCTGCAACAATCGTACAAGCGGACATAGACGTTTACAAGCACAAATGAAAACATGCATTTTTCAAATGATCATCATCTGCATAATTGAACATATTTGAATATTACAAAAACACCCTCTCATACATTAAAATGCGCATAGATGCATTCACAGCATGCATATGCATTTTCCAAATGTTTTGAAAGGTATGTAAAGCATACACACATATTGTAGTACGCAAGGTATACAATGCAAGTATATCATTCAATATGCAAAATAAACCGCGCTGCGACAATGTGTTCTATTGACACACCATCATATTGTGTATATACACGACACAACATACAAAGTGCTTTGCACAAACAAGCTATCCAATATATAAAAGTGTATCATACACTACATTAGTGTCTTGAGACACCACACAAATGCATTATGCAAATGAAGGATAGGGTATTCTTAAACCTGTAGCCCTGCGGATATAGTAGGACTATCAAAATCGGGTCACGGGTCGGGTTCGAGTCCAACCCGAAACTGACCCGACACTGCTCGACCCGGCTCGAACCCGACTCGTTTTTGCAAACGAGTCGGTTTACTGAACCCGAACCTGACCCGCTTTGGGTATGTTTTACTATTTTTTTTATTTAAATCTAAATCAAATTAAGATAAGATTTACTTCAATCAATTTAAAATAAATCAAGCTTAATTTAATTTGGGCAAATAATATTTATTATTTTTTAGAAATATTATTTACTTATTTCATAACAATCTTTTAAAATCCTCCTAAATTAATTAAAAATGGGTCAAACCGGGTTGATTTTGGGCTTCTGGGTCAAACCAAACCCAACCCGATTTTAAAAACGGGTCAAAATCCCTAGCCCGAACCAAAAATTTTCGGGTCGGGTTCGGGTCGGGTCAAATATTGACACCCCTAGGATAGAGGGCAGTCACCAACATGAAGAATGAGAAGCTAATCCCAAGGTATTTTGACCCGTATGACGTATTGAAGAGGATTTGAGTAGTGGTGTACTCCTTGAGATTACCATCGACTGTTACTATACATCCAGTATTTCACATGTCACAATTGAGGAGAGCTATTGGGGATCATGTAGTTAATTCAAAGTTACATGTAATACTGATAGAGGATTTAGAGGTGTTATTAGAACCACTAGAGTTGAGACGAGTACGACAGGGAGTAGTGACCAAGAGGTTCTTATAAAATGGAATAACTTACCAGACTATGACGCCACCTGAGAGCCATACGAGAGGGTGAAGCATCAATTTCCATTTATTCACCTTGAGAACAAGGTGATTCTTTGGGAGGGGGTATGGTTAGATAGGTCCAGCCGGCCCAGCACCACCGCTGACCCTTGGTTTACTCCAGGCAGACCAAACAGCCATCGACCCCCCTTATGGGGCACATTATTTGAATACAAAATTAAAGAGGGGGTGGTTTAGGAGGGAATTAAATTTGAGAGAGGTTGTTTAGTAATTATAGTTATATTTGTATTTTTTAAATAGATGGGAAGGCAAGGTTAGGGTTAGAGTTATCTTTGTTTTTGCTGAATTTGTGATTTCTCATAGGTTTGCTTGGGCTCTAGCCACCGGCTAGGGATTGGGAGAGCCGCATCTTTCTCTCGAATTGATGATCCATTGCATCTTGTTTGTTTTCTTCCATTTTTCATCAATTATCAAGTTTCCCTAATGTTTTTCCATGAGATTTATCCTACGATGCATCGACACTTCTCCTCAAAGAGGCGTGCAATGTCCAACACGTATCCGACACAACACACGTCTAACACTCCTCCGACACGTTTCAGACATGCCGAAAAGGCGAAAATGTTCCCGATTAAAAAAATATTAAATATAAATTGGACATACGTGTTCGACACACATATCTTAAATATTTTATGAATTTTTTTAAAACACGTATCTTAAATACAAATTTGATGGTCGATGCTAGCAATTTCTACACCCACAACTTGACATCTCATCTTTGTCCAACGCTCTCTCAACATCGACTACCAACACCCTCTTAACATCAACGATAAATGCCCTCTTAATATTGACACCCAGAATTTACTGCATAACATCAATACATGACTCTCGACAACATTATCATCTCTTCTATCAATGACTGATAAACGACATTTATACCCGACTCTCGACATCCTAATATTAATCATTTTAAGCTCAAATTCTAGTTAAATGACTTATTATTTCTAAATCATTTTTAAAATTATACTTATTTAATTTTTATACACAATTTTTAAAACATAAAACTATAATACCGTGTCAAACCCGTGTCTGTCTTATATTTTCAATAATTGACGTGCCCGTTTCGTGTCGTGTCTGTATCGCCATGTCCGTGTCTGTGCATCATAGGATTTATCTCAAATTCTGCTTGAACTTTATTGAAATTATAAATTTCGGCCAAACTCTTTTTGAATTCTGCACTTTTTTTCTAACAGATCTCTTGGGATTCTACCCCTGGAGATCTTAGGAGGATTAGACCTGATGATAAGGATCCTAACAAATGCATTCTTCTACATTTAGTTTCATCATGTTGAAGGTTTTTTATGGACAAAAACACGGTTTGCTAACTTGCCATATTTTATTAAATACCATACAAACATCAAAATTTTGGTAAAATTACAACAATTTGATAAAACCCTCATAAGAGTAATCCTAGCAAGCTAATTAGGGTTCACGAAACGTTGCAGAAACCGCATGTTGACTTGTTTAGAGAGCCAAAAGCTTAATTTAAATTTGGCTTGCCCATAATAAGTACCGATAAGATAGTTTATGTATTAAATCTATTTTCAAGTTCCTCCCCATACCAAATGCGTACAGAATATTTAAAAATTGGCTTTTTGTTCCAATAGATGCATACTTATCGAAATACTATCCACTTCAAGTTGATTCTGATGTGATACGTTCAAGAATTACACATGAAATTCATTAAGAATCACAAAGTTTACCAATGTAAGATTAGAGTATCGTAGGTTAAGATTCAAGAAGTTTTTCGTTATCGAAATGTTATGCTAAGCAGTTACAAACTAGTTGTTTAGACACAATTAATGAAGGATCTCAAAAGTATCGCAATAAAGCAAATGCGGAAAATAATAGAATCCCACGGCTAATGTCTAGAAAGTTCACAACGAGTTACCATGCTCACTCACACTCAAGTCGGGCTTAGCGGGAGAAGACCTTTAGCAAACTCAACGATGCCACGAAGACGGTGGCAACACCAATGGCCTTGAGCCACGGAAAGGTTGACGGTGATGAGGATGGCGTGAATACTTGACTGTCAATGCTCCAATCGTAGCTAGAAAATCGTCAGTCGATGATGCTCACAAGAATCGGGACGACTCGCTCCAAATATTCTTCAACTGTGGCGTCATCTTCAAATACTACATCAAAGCACGGAGATCGTAGGATATTAATGCTTCCGTCGGCGTTGAATACTAATCCCCACTCAAACTCCGGGTCCGCCATACATGCTTGGCGTGGAGAATTCTTCAAGGAGAGGAGAACTAAGTGAAGGTAATAGAGAGTCCTTGCTTTGGAAGAAGGAGGAGGAGGAAGGGAAAGGGGCCGGCGGTTTCTCAAGGGGAGAAGGTGAGGCCGGCAGGTGCAAGGAGGAGGGGGCTTGGGGTTTGGGAGAATTAGGTTTGGGTGGTTTGCATTAGGGATTTAATAAAAAAAATCTGAATTAATTTCAGATTTGATTAAGTTTGGAGGGAAAATCGATTTGAATTTTAAATTTCAAATCAAGCAATTAAGGCATTTAATGGGGTTTAATGGGGGAAGCCAATGAAGGTAGCCGGCGGCTTATGGAGAGAGGGAGGAGGTTTAAACTTAAAACTAAAATTAAATGTCAGAATTAAGTCAATTGGGAGGGAAAAATCTTTGAAATCAAATTCTAATTTCGAAACGGATGAGACATTAAACAAGCAATTAATGGGGAGAATCCCTCAAGGGGGCCGGCGGCATGTGGAGAGGGGAGAGGGGATTTGTGGGAAGAGAGTTTCCAACTTGGGGTGATGATGTGGAAATATGTTTAATGACTCCAATTTAAATTAAATTGAAATTGAGATTTTTCATGAAAACTTTCCTAAATTGGAATTCCAAATTAGGAAAGAATTTGAAATTTGAATTTCAAATTTCAAATTCGAAACTTGTTGAGAGATGGGGTTGGACGGGTGGGGGGAAGTCGCCGGCAAGGTGGCCGGCCAGGGCCGTGGAAGTGGCCGGCGGTGGGCTCCCAAGGGGCGGTACCGGTGGCAATAAGGATTTAGAAGGGATTCCTTGTGGTGGAGGAAAAGAAGATGAAGCAAAACGCGAACGAGAAGATAGAAAAGTTTAACCACGAGCCGCGGACTCTTCCAACGACTGGTGGGCCTTGCGATTTGCTCCCCTTGAGCTCTCTCCCTTCTCAAGCCCTCATGCAAGAAGAAGTAGAAACCAAAAGTAATTTTTCATTCAAACATTCATTAGTTCCAATACAACTAGAATGACCTATATATAGGTCCCATCATAAAAAAAAATACAAAGATTAAATTGCCCTCGGGGCTACAATCATGACTCAGCTCATACTAAGGGTACAATAGGAAACTCCAAGAAATAAAGAAAAAAATGCATAAATATCTAGAAATATAAACTCTGAATCATGGCTATCGATCTGCGCTGTCTCCGACGATACACATGCTTGAACCTCTGATCGATGTCCACATCAGATTTAGTGAAAAGCAACAGTTTCAACCAAATCTAATAGATTATTAGGTATTGAGATTGCTCCATAAATGCTTGGATTCATAAATGTTTACCTTGTGTTTGCTTCAAATATCCAAGAAATTCTAGGACAACTGGAAAATAATTATGTAACACCTAAGCATAATATTTAATAAACTCATCTTAAAAATGGGAAACCATACCTCTGAGTAATGCTCCAAGCCTCCTTCCAGCTCAAGCCCTTCAAGTCAATTAATATCCGCATCAGTTCAGGAATGCACAGCGTAGGATGAGTATCATTCATCTGAACTGCTATTTTACTTGGAAATTCTTTCCAATTGACCGAATTACCCGATCTCCTCTCAAAAGAAGCAATAATATCTTGCAGAGAAGCAGAGCACAAGGTGTACTGCTGTTTTAAGCGAAGAATTTTACCCTCCGCTGATTCATCTCCAGGATATAATACATAGCAAATCTGAGGTTCAAAAATAAAAAGAGTACATGATGATAGAGTCCCATCCACATCGAGGAAACACAAAGCTACATATGAAAGTCTACAAACAACAAACCCTTATTTCTTATAAGAAATCTGTTAGAGCAACAGGATAAATAAATTCAGAATATGATTTATTTTGTAGCCAGATATGTAACTACGTAACATCTTGTTTAATATATATAGGTGATGTCTGTACGTATGGGTAATAAAGAAATAATATTCTACTTTCTCCAAATCGTCTTCTTCCTCTTCTCTGTTTTATTCTCAAGAATCTTGACACCTTGAGTTTCTACATGGTATCAGACGTGGATCAGTGATCCAGGGATCCGATGGCAACAACATCCTCCAGTTCGCACATCTCCGAACGCTCAGAGACGACGACGGGCTCATCTCCGGTGATCTCGTCTTCTTTAAAGTTCGTTCTCTCAAATCTCAAAAATATAGTGCAAAATCCTATCCCCCGACAATTACCCTTTGTGGCGGTCTCAGATCTTCAAGATCTGCCGAGCCAATAATTTTGATTCATTTCTTGATGCCACATCTCCTATTCCGGCCTCGTCCATCACGCAAACGGATGGAACAATCACACCCAATCCCCTGTACGCTCAATGGCTTCTAACGGATCAAAATCTGGCCGCTGCCATATGCTCCACAATATCAGCCTCCATCCTCCCCTACGTTCTTCATCTAGATTCCACTTCAGCAATCTGGCAAACTCTAGAAACTAGATTTCAATCTTCTTGTCGCTCCAAGGTGATACAACTCATTTTTGAGTTGTATCGCGTTTCTCTCGAGAACTCCACAATGGCTCAATATCTGAATGAAGTCAAGCTTCTTGTTGATCAAATAGCGGCAGCCAGATCTCATATAAATCCAGAGGATATAATTTTGCACATTCTTAATGGCCTTCCACCTCCATATAAGTCTTTCAAGACTTCTATCCGGACCATGTCAACTCCCATGAATCTTGATCAAATCTACTCACTTCTCATAAGTGAAGAGATTCACATCGCGGCTGATCAAGCTCGCTTCGCCTTGCAAACCGATCCAGCTCAAGCGCTGTTCACCAACCGTGGGCGGGGTCGCGGTAGAGCAAGATCAAAAAACTTCACTGTTTCAACAAGATCCATAGATGCTTCCTCTACAAATATTCCAGTATGTCAAATTTGTTCCAAAAAGGGACACACGGCATTGGAGTGCTGGCACCGGCAAAATATGGACTATGCTCCTAATACAGTCAAACAACAACCAAAGGCCATGGTGGCCGACTCCTACGTGCAGTATACCAACTGGTATCTCGACTCAGGAGCATCATCTCACATGACAAAATCCATAGATAATCTCTCCATCTCTACACCATATAGTGGTACCGATCAAGTCATTGTAGGCGATGGGAGTTCGGTTAGCATAGAAAACTCCGGGCGGGGCTTGCTACCGACTCCCTCACGTAAGCTAAATCTCTCCCAAATCCTTCATACACCTAATCTTCATTACAATTTATTGTCTATTTCTCAATTAACTAAAGACAACAATATTTCAATATGTTTTGATCCTACCTGTTTTGTGTTTAAGGATTTACAGACTCATCAAGAAATACTTAGGGGTCCCTGCAGAGATGGCCTCTATCCGATGAGCATTCCCAATATACCAACTACAAACTAGGCTCTATGAATGACTACCAAGCAGTCCAGCCAATGGCATGACCGATTGGGGCATCCTAACTCTAAAACACTGGCCAAGATTGCTTCCAGCAATCCGTTACTACATATAAATACTAATTTCTCTTCTTGTCACTCTTGTAACAAATCCAAGAATCATAAACTTGGTTTTGAAATATCTGATACTAGACAATCTACTATTCTTGCTTTAGTGCACTCTGATGTGTGGGGTCCTGCGCCTGTAGCCTCACACACGGGTTACCTCTACTATGTCATTTTTGTAGACGATTTTTCAAGATTTACTTGGTTGTTTCCCATTAGATGTAAATCTGATGTTCTAACGACGTTTGCTGAGTTCAAATTAAACATAGAAAACTACACGTCAAAAAGAATCAAATGTCTTCGCACAGATGGCGGAGGCGAGTATGTGAGCAATGCATTTAAACAATTTCTTATAAACCATGGCATCTCCCACCAAATGTCGTGTCCTCACACGCCCGAGCAAAATGGAGTTGCAGAACGGAAACACAGACACATAATCGAGACAACCAGGACACTACTTGATTCCGCCATGGTTCCTCACAACTACTGGCCGGATACCACTCTTACTGCTACTTATCTTATTAATATAATGCCATCTCCGAATACTAATAACTTGTCTCCGTTCGAAATGTTCTATAACAGGAAACCCAATTATGCTCACCTACGAAAGTTTGGTTGCGCCTGCTTTCCTCACACTTCGGCGAAATTCAGAAACAAGTTGCAATCAAAAGCTCCACTATGTGTATTTTTGGGATACTCTCACAACCATAAAGGGTATAAGTGCTTAAATATAAGCACCAACACAATGATAATTTCCAGAAATGTTACATTTTACGAATCTATATTCCCGTTCGCCCAGCCAACTCAACCTCAGAATCAACCTCAACCTGACATTTCTCCATTATTCTTAACTCCTACGTCCACTGTTCAGCAATACACCAAACCTGCTTACCAACAAATTATTCCCACCACCGTGCAGCAACCGCAATCCGCTCCTCCAATCACGCCACAAACCACATTAGTCCCAAGTCAGCAGCCTCAGCCACATTTCATGAACACCGGTCATCCCATGCAAACAAGGCAGAAAACAGGGTCACTTAAGCCTCGGGTACGTCTAAACCTGATGCATCAACAATCTGACACCTCCATCAGTCCAGATCCCACCTCTTTTCATGAAGCAAACAAATGCATTGAATGGAGGTAGGCCATGGCCTCAGAATTCTTTGCCTTGCAAAAACAGGGGACTTGGAGTCTTGTTCCTCCACCCTCTAACACGTCCATACTGGGGTGCAAATGGACCTATAGAACTAAAACTCATGAAAATGGGTCTATAGCAAAATACAAAACCAGAATAGTAGCTCAAGGGAACAATCAGGAGTATGGGCTGAATTATACGGAGACGTTTAGTCCCGTAGCCAAATTGCCCACAATCCGTATTCTTCTTACGGTGGCACTTCATAATAACTGGTCGGTTCAGCAACTAGACGTGGCGAACGCATTCTTACATGGCACTCTAATAGAAACTGTGTATATGCGCCAACCGATAGGCTTCAAAGACACCTCAAACCCAGATCATGTCTGTTTGTTACACAAAGCAATATACGGGCTTAAACAAGCCCCAAGACAATGGTATAACACGTTTACATCATATTTGGAATCCAT
The DNA here is from genome assembly GCF_001605985.2 of Dendrobium catenatum. NCBI lineage: Eukaryota > Viridiplantae > Streptophyta > Magnoliopsida > Asparagales > Orchidaceae > Dendrobium > Dendrobium catenatum. The sequence goes on from NW_021319127.1 coordinate 4,014,951, forward strand.
AGGCTTTCAACACAGTACATCAGATCCATCCCTACTCATTCTACGCAAGCATACCAGTCAGATTTTTCTCTTAATGTATGTGGATGACCTCCTCATCACCGGTAATAACCAAGAAATTCTGTAGCAAGTTCTAATGCAACTCAGCAGTCGTTTCACTATGAAGCATCTGGGAGCCGTTAATTCATATCTCGGCATTCAAATAACTCGTACAGAGAAATCATATTTTCTTTCGCAGCAACTCTATACCAAATCTATCATAGCGCTAGCGGGTCTCAACAACTGTAAACCGTTATCAAATCCAACTTGTACCAAATTACCCAAAGAGTTTGCTCCGGACAAGCTACTGTTCGACTCACAACTCTACAAAAAGATTATGGGAAAACTACAGTACTTGACTCTAACGAGACCGGATATTGTGTACAGCGTCAACTTGTTATCTCAACATATGCACAACCTCTTCCACAACACATCTATTTGCTCAAACGTTTAATCTGATATCTTCAAGGTACAACAGATTTTGGAATTCCCGTTTCTAAATCTAACTTATGTCTTACTTCCATTTCAGATGCTGATTGGGCGGGAGACCCTCTCTCAAGGAAATCTACATCAGGTTATTGCTCCTTTCTCGGAGCGACCCTCATTTCATGGACAGTAAAGAAGCAAACAACGGTAGCGCGTTCGTCCACGGAATCAGAGTATCGAGCTCTAGCAGCCCTTACGGCGGACATCATTTGGCTCAGACGCATACTAACTGACTTTGGGATACAGCAACCATTAGCGACTGATGTATACTGTGATAATACATCGGCTATTGCCATAGCCAACAATCCTGTCTTCCATGCCCGCACAAAGTATATCGAGATAGATCACAGATTCATTAGAGATCACATTCAACAAAATACCATTCGCCTACTACAAATTAGCACGATTGATCAAGCAGCCGACATTTTCACAAAAGCTTTGTCAACGCCGCGATTTCACAAACTCAGACTTAAACTGACTGTCGACTCCGGCTCATCAGTTTGCAGGGGGATGTTAGAGCAACAAGATAAATAAATTCAGAATATGATTTATTTTGTAGCCAGATATGTAAATGTGTAACATCTTGTTTAATATATATAGGTGATGTCTGTACGTATGGGTAATAAAGAAATAATGTTCTACTTTCTCCAAATCGTCTTCTTCCTCTTCTCTGTTCTATTCTCAAGAATCTATACACCTTGAGTTTCTACAAAATCAATACAATCAACCTTGTAATATAAATCCGACATCAGCACTGAGTATAGTAGCCTTATGAAGCATCCTTAATTAGTAGGACGGCATACTCAAATTTTACTTTCTTTTGATATTCATCCCTTAAATGATTTGAAAATTCAAAGCTTAACAATCGTGCCTTATTACTTTTGTAGCATGTTGAAGCAAAACAGAAATGGTTTCAGTTTGCACAAGTCTTGATCTCAAATTTAACAAGGCTCAAAAAACATTTCAGGTAAGTTTGTATGGAACCAAACAATTATGTAGTTGTTTCAAAAGATACAAGATAAAAGGGGACGGATAATGTAGACAACACAAAGAAGAATTTGATGCAGTTAAGACTTAAGACATGGAACAAAGTGAGAGAAACCTTCTCAGCATTTGCATGGGCTTCATTTGCTTGGTTATGTTTCCCAGCATTAAAAGCTTCCAGATCAAAATCTTTTGCAGGAACTTTTGTTGACCATAGACGAAGGTTAAGAGTAGTTTTTGTTTTAAAGCCCGGTATTGGAACGTCATATGCAATTGCCTTTATGTTCTCCCCACCGATCCAATGTTTTCTTCCATCTGAACCTAAAACTACCTTTCCATAGAATCTCACAGGATATGAGACATCATGTCTGACAACTTCCCAGGGATTTCCAAGCTGCAAGGATAACACAGATTCTGCAGATAAACTAAAGAAGAGCAAAAACCAATGTCAAAGTGCCAGAAACAAAAGCAGGTAAGAAAACCTCGAGCCAACTTTCTGCAACCTCCTCTTGACCATCTTTTGTAATAGTTTGTTGGAACAAACCATACTTGTATCTAAGCCCGTAACCCCATGCCGGGTAATTCAAGGTAGCAAGAGAATCCAAAAAGCATGAAGCGAGCCGTCCAAGCCCACCATTCCCCAATGCAGCATCTGGTTCCTGAAAGTGCAAGTAAAAAGGTAACTAGTAAAATTAAGGAGCCATGAAGCTGCCCCTGGCCAAGTGACCAAATGTTATCCTTTGAAAAAAAAAAGGGAACACGATGCTTAAGAATGGCTGCTTCCACTTATTTTGTGTCTGGAAGTGATTTCAAGTGTTTGTTTGGTTTAAACCAAGAGTAGTCGTTTTTTTTTAAATTCAGCTTCATAAAGGTGAGAAGCAAATTTCACTCTTTTGAGACCAATGTATTTCATTATAAGTATTTGGATCGCAATTTGGGAGTTACAATGATACCGGTTGGTTTTGCTGGAACTCATGCAATTGATGTGTACCAGTTTGTACCTATATAACTCATCCAATATGTAAGGCTAACAAATAGCTCAGAATCCATATAGATTTATTAAACGCATGCCCTTACTTAGCCTCAGATATAATTTTTTTAGCTCTATTACCTTCGATGATGCATGAAACATGTTTTAATTCACCATATAAAATTTCAATGGAATAATACAAATATGTTCTAACCTGTCCAGCCAAATTCTCAAGTTTGTGCCCAAGCTTTTTCAATGCCTCAGCATATTGGCCAGTTAGATCCAAATTACCAATTGCATTCAAGAGAGCTCTACCCTGCATATTATATTGAGTATGAGGCTTACATCAACTTATAAAGGAATAGCACAGCCGAAGTGTCTATTGATTAATCAAACCTGCAGGAACTCCATGGACAAGTAGTATGCTTGCTTCATATTTATCTTTTCATAGTAACTACTTGTTGCATTCCAGTTTTTCATCAATTCATCACGAACGCTCTCAGCAGTAGCGAAGTAAGCCTTGGGCAGATGCAAATGCCCAGCAGAAAATGAGGGTGTAAGCTCGGCATGATATAGGATGTTTGATGCAATTGTAGAGGCATCATATACAGTAGAGCTTAAAGCATCTTGACAACCTGTATAGTAGTCTTAAGAAGAACGAGTAAATTCATTGAAATGAAAAATCACAGTACATCAACATAGAATCAAAACATAGGAAATGTTTACTTCTTAATTACAGAAAGCAGCTTAATATTAATTTCATATATGAAGTTCATTTTAACTTAGAACCATCAAAATGAACTTCTGTGGACATGCTAACCCAAAAATTGGGAGAACTTACACTAAAACTTGGCTTTAGTCGAAATCAAAAGTTACAATTAGCTTTAGTTGTCACAATAAAAAAACTTTGGTTTGTCACGTTAAACATTTGCCAAAAAAAATCATATGAAATATCTATAAAACTTGTGTAGATATAAGCTATTATAGATACGGCCTAAAATCTAAATTAGTTCCCCATAATCCTATGTTGTATTTTTCTTCGAAGTAGATTGAACCAGTTCAAGTATGTTAAAAGATACAGTAATGAAAATTTGGAGATTCAATATGACTATTATGTTGCCTTTTTTTTGTGTAAAAAAAGTCCTCACATAAAAGGTTGTAATGCAAGTATGTTTTTCCATGAACAGTCATTTGGGACACTGTTAGAATTGTCAAGAGGGTCTATCCTGGACCGGCCTTGGTGTATAAGAGGCGAAACAGAAGTTCCGCCTAGTAACTTCCACCCCCTTTGGGGTGAGGTCCAACAACCAATTGAAGAAGAGAATTAAGACTTGGTTAGGAGGGAAAATTCAAATGAGGGGTTGTTTTGGGATTACATCACTATATTATGCTTTAAGTAGGTTGTTTCCCGAGGGTTAGGCTCATGTCTTGTTTGATGAATTTAGATTATTCTTAGGTTGATTGGACTCTAGTCAGTGGCTAGGGATTTGAAAGAGTCGGATCTTCCTCTCCAATTAAAGATCCATTGTATCTTATGTTTTTCTTCCATATATTATCAATTAAAAAGGTTTCTCTTGTTATTCCTCATAGTTCTTCTTGTGGATTGTGTTTGGGATTGTTCAGATTTGAGTGGGAGAGGATTAGGGTTTGATGAGAGACTAAATTGATGTCCCTAAAAGGAGAGGAGTTGTGGGAGAGAGAGGGGAGAAGGAAGGGGGCGACGGCATGAGCATGTGGGATAGGGCTTAGGGAAAGAAATTAAAGCTTGCTTTAATTGGAATCTTAAATTAGAAAGAGTTAATTTAAATCAAATCCAATTAGAAACTTAATTAGATCTAATTTAATTAACTTTCCTAAAATAGGGATTCTTAATTAGGAAACAAATTCAAATTCAAATTTATTTGAATTTTGAATTCAAATTTGTTACCAAATGAAGAAGGCTAAAATAGGAAGGGCATTGAATGCTAGAGGAAATTTGTGGAGCCAATGAAGATGGAGGTGGCCGGCGGTTTTGGAGGGGACGGTGGGGAGGGACCGGCGGCTTGTAGGGTGGAGATGGGGGTTGGTCGGCCTAGGGTTGAAGTGGTGGTAGGGTTCGGCCGAGAGGGGAAGGAGGGGAAATGGCCGGCGGTTTAGGGGAAAGGCAAGAACCTTGACGCTTCCTGCGGTTGGTGGGTATAGTGATGCCCTCACCTAGGATCTTCAATCTTCAAGAACTCACAAGCTCTCCCAAAACACACAAGTGCAAAAAATTTTATGTAATATCATTCATTAGCCTCCAAGAAGGAGGCGGCCTTTAAATAACCTCATTACAATGAAAGAAAATAAAAAACCAACTTGCCCCCTAAGGCTTAACAATAATATTACAATTCACTATAATATTACTAAACAATAATATTACTTAACAGCAATATTACTTAATTTACAGTAATATTACTTAATGATTTCTAATAGTTACTTAACAGTAACTGATAATACAAATAAAATTCAATTAAAATTAAATGACTTCTTTACCTAAATTAGGATATTACAGTATGTAGGGAAGTTTTTCCCTTTGTTTTTCCGGCATGGTTGTTAATCGATTGAAGGACCCTAGTTTATTGGGTGGGTCTTCGAGCTCTTGATCTTTTAAAGATGATTTGTCTGGGATTTCTTCTTCCTCGAACTTCTCTGATCTTAAAATAACTTCTCACCGTGGTATGCCTTCCCTTTGGATTTCAGAAATTGAAATTCAGTCACTAGCTACCCCTTTCGAGTCGCTTTAGTAGGTAAGTTCCCTGGTCGGAGGCCCTCTATTGATGTCATCCGGAACAGCTTCTTCAACCTCAAGCTTTTGAGTATTTATCTCACTTTGCTTAACCTGAAGCATGTATTAATTAAGTTTGTAAATGGTTTGGATTATTTTAGAGTTTTCTCTCATAGTTCCAATTTCGTGAGCAATTGTTTCATGAAAGTCTTCAAATGGACTCCTATTTTTGATATTGAGGTGGAATCACATATCATCCCGATTTGGGTTTCATTCCATAATCTTAGACCTCACCTCTTACCCCCCCCCCCTATCCTTCACGGTCTTGGTTCCATGTTTGTCCGGCCACTTAAAACTGATAACGTCACATCGTGAGATTCTAGGCCCTCTGTTATTCGTGTTATAGTTGAACTTGATGTCACCAAACACTAACCCGATAGAATCTGGGTTGGTCCTGAAAATTTCGGTTACGTTCAGTCCGTTGTGTTGGAGGATTTTTCATCTTATTGTTCTCAATGCAAATCGTTTGTCCATTCGATTAAGGACTATTGGATTTTACAATCTCATCTTGATAAATTGCATGCTGTTAACTTTACAACTGTTAATGCAGGTGAGACAATTACAAATGAGGGGCTTAGCAATGCTAATTTAACATTACAAGGAAATGGAAAAAAATTTGGAAACTAGTCCTTTGGATCCTCTATTACTTCCTGTTTGAGAGTCAGGCCATTCATATGTGCTTCAGGATGATATTGGTATTAATGATGAGATGGCTGGTAACGATGTTCTGGATCCTATGCTTAACATTCTCATAATCCTTGTACTTCCCCTTTTGTAATCCAAGGGGATTGTGAGGGCATTAAAAATGTGGTTGTGAATTACTTGTCTTTCATTCCGTCTTGTGATCATTAGTTTGTTGAACCCTTGTCATTGATGAGAAGGCTCCTATGAAAAATGGTCCGTCTCATGTTGACTTAGATGATTGGGAATGCGTGCTTTTGTGATGTTAACAGGGTGGCGTTGAACGAATCTTTGAGCGGCTTGGTGATTGTTTCAGGTGGTTCTCCTTTGATTGAAATGTCTTTGTCGCCTAATATTGTCAATGAGAATGATAATATGGCTTTTATTGATGTGTCTCTCTCTCTTTTATGTTTAATAATGCCTTGAATGCCCATCTAGCTTTAACTTCGAAAGTTTCTTGCATGAATCATTCTGATTGGATGGAGGAATGTTTCTCCTCGGATGGCAGGGGTGATGGGGAAGAAATGTTTGAGTCCAGAGATGATTTTCAAGCTTTGTTTGGCTTGAATGTGGCACGCATTGAAGATGAAGCTTTTTCCAATGGGGTTTCTAAATGAAGAAGGCGAGAAAAATAAAAAGAAATCCAAAAAGAAGTAGTTATTTTAGATGAGTTTGGTTGGTTCTTTGGCTGGATTTTTTCTTGGGTCTACTTTTCTGTGATTTTGGTTTGCCCATGCATGGGGCTTTTGTTGTTGTAGTTGGTTGTTAGTTGGTGTACCTTGGGTGGGGGTTGGATTGTTGGGTTTGGTTGTGGCCTAGTTGAGGGGTTGTGATGCAATCAAGCTGTCCCTTGGCTGCTATCTGGATGCTTCGGTACCCCCCCATTGGTGCTTTAGTTTTCCCCTCCTTGGCAGCTGTATTATTGCTTCGATTCACACCCCCCCCCCATTATGCTATGTGGATGCTTCATTTTTTCTTCCCCCTTTGCGGATGTCCCTTTGGTCCCTGTTTGCTGCAGTTTTCTAGGTGTTTCTATTCACAATTTAGGAGGTGCATTAACTACATGTATTAATTGTTTTTTTTTCTTTTTTTCCTCTATAAATGGGGCTATTTTGTGACAGTTTTAAGGATGGATATGTGATAATGTTTAGAATATAAAGCATGCGGGTTTGTTCTAGCTTGTGAGATAGCCTCTTTTTCCCTTCCCCTCTACTATTTCGTCTCGTTCTACCTCTTCTTCTCTATCCACGGTTCCTGTCCCATCTGTATCTTTCTTCTCTTAATTAATATAAATTGTAAGTTTTTGTGTTATACTATTATGATATTATATATGTTTTTGTCTATATTTATGGCAAGAAAGACTCTTAGTTTGCAATCCTAATGTACTTTTTTTGTTGCATCATTTTGGTATCAAAGCTTTAGGTTGTAGGTCATGTCTTCTTTTCTTTAAAAAAAAATCAAAAACAAAAAAATGGAAAGTCGAACACTCAACAGGCCTAAGTTTCACCTCAAGATGCAAAGGAGTCTATAGATGGTGAAAGTTGGCCTTCTATGCAGACGATCTCATCACGAGATTAGGATTCTCCACCTATAGAGAATTGATGTAATCAAGCTGTCCCTTGGCTGCCATCTGGATGATTTGGTTTTTCCCCCCTTGGTGCTTCAGTTTCCCTTTCCTTTACAGTTGTGTTGTTGCTTTGCCTCTATAAATGGGGATGTTTTGTGACAGTTTTAAGGATGGATATGTGATAATGTTTAGAATTTGGCCCCCCCCCCCCCCCCCCCTTATGCCATGTGGATGCTTCATTTTTTCCCCCTTAGCGGATGTCCTTTTGGTCCATGTTTGTTGTAGTTTTCTAGGTGTTCTTATTGGTTGTTTGGGAGGTGCATTAACTACATGAATTAATTATTTTTTTTTCCTTTTTCCCCTTATAAATGGTGTTGTTTGTGGTAGTTTTAGAAGATGAAGAATGTGATGCTTTTTGGAATGTATACCTGCGAGTTTGTTCTAGCTTGCGAGCTAACCTCCTTTCCCCTTCCCTCTACTATTTCGTCTCGGTCTTCTACCTCTTCTTTTTTATCCATGGTTCCCGCCCCATCTGTATCTTTGTTCTCTTAATTAATATAAATTGAAAGTTGTTATGTTCTAGTATTATGATATTATATATGTGTTTGTCTATGTTTATTGTAAGGAAGACTCTTAGTTTGCAATCCTAATATATATATTTTTTGTTGCATTATTTTGTTATCAGAGCTTTATGTTGTAGGTCATGTTTTCCTTTAAAAAAAATGGAAAGCAAAACACTCAACATGCCGAAGTTCCACCACAAGATGCAAAGGAGTCTGCAGATGGAGAAGATCTTATCAGGAGATTAGAATTCTCCACCAAGGGAGAATTGATGCAATCAAGCTGTCCCTTGGCTACTATCTGGATGCTTTAGTTTTACCCCCTTGGTGCTTCGGTTTCCCCCTCATACATTTTTGATGATCGAATCATGACCACTGATACAAAATGGTACATAATCGAATAACACCTGCAATCAGTTTCAAGTTAAAGGATGTCGAAATTCCAAGTCAGCTTAGGAAAACTACTTCAAAATCAGCATCCGCTAACTCTTCAGAAATTTTTTTCACTTTTTACAACCCGAACCAATTAAGAACACAAAAGATACTCAAATACAACAACAACAAAAAAAAAGCAGGTGTTTTCTCCAGTAAGCCTCACAATTGCACTTCTATAATTAATAACTGAGGCTGGGCGACTTTACCTACTTTCTTGATAATGCAACTGGGAACTGATTATGTCCAGGTTCTCATTTGCATTGTCAAAATGACAAGTTAAAAACCCATCTTTAACTCCAGATTATAGATATTCAAAATTTTAAGAACAAGTTGACAAATGCATTTGAGATACTTATAAACTAAAAGAGTGATGCGAAGAACAAATTAATAATTCAGATGGTCCAAGTGCTAAAAATGGATGGAAAATGACTTAATGAGGATCCAAGTCATAACTAATTGAATTTTGATCGAAAAAGATACCTTCTTCGGAAACCGGATCTTTGATCTGCCGCTCGCTGGCGACGCGTAGGAGTCGATAATGAAGCCGGAAAGGGTGGAAGAAGCGATTGGAGCCCCCTATGCTCTTCGGTCCGAAGCCGGCAGGACTGTAGATGAGCCTTCGATGGCCAGGGAAGGAGAAAGGAATAGAACGAGTTGCCAATGCCGGAGGTAAGGCAGTAGAGGCCATGAATGATAACCTCCTATTAGAGATCGGACTGTAGAGTGGACTGAAGAAATATCTAGCTTACTATCTTTGCCTAGATCGTCGAGGCGCCTTCTAGTCATTTTTCTCTTTTCTGTCTTTATATTACAATATTTTAGAATGAGATTATATTATTTAAACATTAAAAAATAGGGTTAGTAAAACAAATCAAATCATCCCACCGTGAGGGGCTTACTTGAGTTGATGTGCGAGCGTGATTGGGATTCAATTCATGTTCAATTCCTCTCTTATGCGGCGCGACTCTCTAAATGGGAAGAAAATAACTGTGTGGCTCTGCACCTGTGGTGTTGGTTGTTCATATGCCTATCACGGGATTAGTTACACCACCATACACCTCTTTTGGGCAGAGGGTGGCAGTGAGTAGATACCACTGTTCTAATAAAAAAAATAAATCAAATCAACCCATGGGTTTGAGTTCTACGTTTTATGTGCGTATGAATTTGTTTTAATTGGCCGAATGTCCCAAAAAAAAAAAATCGCCACGATGATTTGTCTATGTAAAAGAGTTGAGCTGAGCTCTAGTCACCACTAACACGAGCTTGGGCTTGAACTTAATTAATTAATCGAGTACAAGCTCGAACTTGGGCTTTATTCTACGAGTTCAAGGGAGCTCATGATCTGGCTTGTTTATTATAAAAAAAATGATTATAATTTAAACAATTATTATAACAAAATGATTAAAAGAGTGAAAAAATTATAAGAAAAATAATAAAGAATCAATTAATATAAAATAATCAGATAAATTTTTTAAATATTTTAAGTAACTTTTTACTTAAAATCTTGAATTTTAATATATTCTAAGTATATTTTATAATAATATTTTGTAAACGAGACAGTTCATAGCTAACAAGTTTAGTCAGGGCCAGCTTAATCTTGGCTTGTTAGCTTATCAATTTAAAATTTTCCCTTTTCTAATATTTAAATTTTTATATAATATCATTTTAAAATCTTCTCGACATGTAATTGTGGGACTTAATGACTTATTTTCCATAAGTTATTTAAAATCAAGTTATTAGTCAAGCAATTAAAAGATAATTATATTCTAAACTTTTATGACATCCTGTTCTAAATATTTTGAATAAAATGTTTAAAATTTATTTTTTAAAAAATATATATTTATCTTATTTAAATAGTGTTATAAACTAAAATTTGATCATTTTGGCAGTTGGCACAAAAGGCTTCAAAATTTTTATATTTTGTTCTCAAAATAATTATCAATGTCTTTTTTATATAAAATTTAAATTGTAATAAATTAATGAGGTCTTCCACGTAGATTTATAAATGTCCTCCACGTAGCTTGATGACATGAATATGAGTATTTTGAGGCAACTTAAATTTGAATTCATAAAGATAATGAAATGTCCAAAAATAAAATAAATAAATAAATAATTAATTAATTAAAAAATAAAAAAAATTGTCCAAAAAAACCATGAAATTATCGAGATACCTATTTAGGCAATCCAATATAGGGTCCATGATTTTTATAAAAATTACAAACAAGGCCCAAAAGAGGCCAAAACAAAAATACAAAGCTTTAATCATCAAATTAAAGATAAATTGCAAAGCAAACCCAAAAGGAAAAATAATCCAAAATTTAGTCATTGCGAAGAACCATGTCAAGAAGGCTATAAAACCTGCAGGACTTAGGAAAAGGTGGAAGGCTATTTGCAAAACCAGCATGCAAATCCATTGGAGGTAGCGGCCCATAAGTCATACAAAGAAAAATTACAAGAGAATCAAGTAGCAAGAAGTCCCAAATCATCAACAAAGGCCACCATAGACCAAACAAAAATGAGAGAACTGCCTCATCATTGTCCAAGCAAAATGATCTCCCCAGCATACAAAAAGCACAAACAACAATAAAAACCACAAATAACATATCAGTCCCAAGGTTCCAAAGTTTTCTTTTGTAGCACAAGAAAAGAAGCAACCAATTCAAGGAAAAAGTTATTTTTTTTTTATTTTCTCCGTCTTCATTTACCAACCGTCTTGTAAAAGGCTTTATCATTAATTCGAGCAACATTCAAGCCATAGAGATCCTAAAAATCAAAGCTCCAAAGGCTTAGTAAAAATACAATCATTAAAATAAAACCTAAGAACTAACGGAATTTAACTAGTACAAACAAAACCAACAGAAAGAAAGTTAAAGACAACATAAAAGGAAACATGAACCATAAGCAGCAGTCAATAGCAAAGCCACAAAATGTGAGACAGACAATAAAGGCAGCCAATCTACAGGAGGAGGAGCCAACAAGATAATTGAAAGATCACCTGCAAGAGAAGAAAGGAGACAAAAATCATAATGCACCAAACTAATCCAACAAGGACCCACCAGAAAGCACCCTCGAAAACAATAACAAAAGATCAAAACCACCAAAAAAGACTACAAAGAGCAACCCCAAACACACAAACCAACCCAGTAGGATCACAAAAAGCCAACTAGCACATCCCCTAAACAAATAAGCATCTCAGAATAACAAAAGGAAACCACGACAATAACCAACAGCCCCAGCCCAAACAGAAAACCAAAAAGCAATCATTTTTTTTTTTTCATTTTTCTTTGTTTACGTTTACCACCCTTTTTTAAGGAACCATTCGCAGCAATTTGAACCACATTAAGGTCATAGTTATGCACCTCTTTCACATCAATCTCACCTCTAGCATCCCAATTAGATGCAAAATCACACTCTTCAAGCCATTCCTCCTGAACCTCCTCAAAATCCTTCGAATAAGCTGCTAAATGAACTAACAAAGCATCATTAGCTATTAGAAAAAATGTTTTGGTACTCTTGATTGCCATTTTAAAGAGAATTATGGTGGTTGGTGATTAATTAATTATTAGATTTGACATCATCATACTTATATTTATACGAAGTATCTTACACGTGCTCATGCAAATAAAAGCGATCAAGATTGCCAACCAACTATGAGAGTGAACAGTTTCTTAAAAAAAAAAACTCATTTTTTTAAACAATAAGAAAGCTAACGATTAGAAAAATTTCTAAAAACTTAATGATAGTATATGATGTTTAAAATGTTTTAGACACCCCAACTTTATCCTCTCAATTGAATATTATGATATGGTGATTGCAAAATATAATTAATATAGGGCTAATTAAATTCTTAAACCAGATTATGATAATATATTGTGTTCAAATTTAATACAACATTTCTATTTTCTAAATAACATCAAGTCAACATCTCACATTTGATCGGTTTGAATCGATCAATGAATTATTAATTATATTAATTAACATCCCTACATTACAAGCTAAGTCCGAATTGTACTTATTATTAATTTTCTTAATATTTTATCAAATTCCAAATAATTAATCATGGCACTTGCGAAATAAAGACTTTAATGGTTCATTCTTTTAGATTTCCATGCATAATCATCTTCCATTGCACATATCATTATTTCATCTAGAATTGGTCACACTTATTGCCTAGTTTTTTTTTTTTTTATATATATATATAAATGGATAAAACCCACATAGGGGCCTACTCATTAAATTAAAAAGCAAATTACAAGTTCTTAAAGAACCGTAAGCTATCTAAAAATACAACCTTTGAAGAAAAACCTATGATCCATTGGTTCTACCTAATACAATAAGTAAACAAAAGAAAACGAATCCAACAATAACAAATAAAACCACCTAAAGCTAGCAAAGCCGAACATGCAGTCCAGCAAAAGAGACAAGACGACACAAGGATGCAATATGAAGGACTTTAGCCACCTGAATTGAAGCCACATGAAGCACCAACCATAAACATGCAAGATAAAGAAAATTAACAAACCCAAAAACAGACAAAGAGCACAACCCAGAACGGGAGATAAACTTGCCAATGCCAGAACCGCCAAGGAACACAAAGACCACAAAACAAAAACCAACCCCTTAAGACCAAATCCCCAATCAACAAACATCAAGCAGAAGCCCAAACAAAGCAGAAGGCACAAACCAGCCTAGACCCATAGAACCATCCTAGCCCAATAATGCACAAAACAGCCCAACCCCAACAACTAAAAATAGAACCATCACAACCAACCCAAATACAAACTTGGACCCAACCCAAAAACAAAATCAACACAACATAGTAAGGAAAAAAGGATCCAAAAAGAAGTTATTTCTTTTTGAATTTTCTCCGTCGACGTTTACCAAAATTCTTGTAAAAGCCTCTCTCATCGATTAGAACGATATTTAAGCCATATTTTTTCATAGATTCATCCCCTCACACATGAATTTCCTCCCCAACGTTTGCATTAGCTAATGAATCACAATCAACTAATCAATCACCTTGAACCACAATATTATCCTTCAATTTAAAAGCCAAATGTACTATCAAAGCATCAGAAGAAACAAGGGAAATTGGAATATCTATAAGAGACACTTCATCATTCATTTCCATAGAACCCAAAGGCGACATAATAGAAACATAAACAGTATCTGAAGAATGATCATTTAAATTCACCTGATTACATTCATAGAGCCTCAAATCTATAGGAGTTTGCACAAATTGTTGAACAACATTAGGAGGCGGACTAAAGGGGATACAATCACTATCTAAAATCACAACAGCATTATGAAACGGCGCAGCCAAACAAACATCACATAGTCAATAACACCAGGAGATACACCAATGTTATTCATATTATCCCCTTGCACATCAGTTTCCTCCTCAACACCAATATTACTAGCATCTCCATCATTTAAATTATTAGGCTCCATATTAGAAACATCAACATAAGAAGGATAAATAATATTAGAAATATTATGATTATTAACAATAGCCTCAGGGACCACATTTAAAGCAACTTAAGGAGTCCCAATGATAGGAAATAAAGCTTGAGAATGGGGATTATCCAAGTTAGTATTTCCAACAAAATGAACAATAACGAGAGGGGAAGCATCAGTGATGGGACCAATTTTAAACACATTATCACCCTCCTTGATAGTGAACAAGTGTGGTGGTTCAGAACTGGCTACTTCAGCAACAACATGAGGGTGCAGAGAGTTAACAACCATAGTGCAACTAGGGTTATCAACTAAATGGGGGTGAAGTTTGTGACAATCCAATCACCGGGGTGATGTTAAAATCACTTTTATTTTTGTAGGAATTTGGGAGGCATCTTGTAATTAAGTCATGTCAATTTCAGTCCTTTTAAGGATGAGGATGAGACTTGAGTATTTGACCAGTGCAACATTCTCGGACCATTGGATTTTGAAATCATGTGTGACAATTGTAGCACATGTGGGTTGTGTTTAGTTTGAAAATAGAATGTTATATTAATGAACATTTGGTCCTATGAAGCATTACCAGACATTTGTATTTGTAACTTTAACATGTTTATCGGAGAACATGCAGGGTTTGTTTCAATATATATATATATTGGAGTTATTATAGATATATAGCCTTATGTCTGCTTGTATGAGTGTTGTGGATCTAATGGCATATCTTGACTTGATTGTGATCTTCAGTGCTTCATAGTTATTATAATACTATCTACTAACCGACCCGTATACACAGATCTAAAACCACCTTCTTTAATCTTGTTAGAAGAACTAAGGTTACTAGTAGTAGCTTGAATTTACCTTAGAGAAAGGGTATAGTTTTTAGACTCCTTAAACTTATCTAAAAAAAGGAGAAACCCATTCCCATTTATATATACGTATATTTTTATTAAATAAAGCGGGAGTCTTTTGTCATTTTAGATTTTGGCAGTCTCTCGGTATCCCCTCCTTGCAAAGGGAGGTTGGGGAGGGCACTTGACCTTTTGGCTCGACTGGACTGGATCAAATCAATGGTGAGAAGTTTGGTGGAGCAAATCGACCCCAAAAATATTTTCAAGTCTTCAATCCACTCGGCCGGATCAGATCGACGGCCAAGGACTTCAGAGGACCGAATAATGCATCCCCGAGATTTCCTTCAAATCTTCTCTAGCTCGCTCCAATATTATTTGATTAATTGTTTAATTTTATTTTTAAAATATTTTTTTATTTTTCTCAAAAATTCGGCAGCCTTTCGGTACCACCTCCCCGCGAGGGGAGGTTGGGGAGGACACTTGCCCTTTTGGCTCAACTCGACCAAATCAAATCAACGGCAAGGAGTTTGGGGGAGCGAACCAACCCCATCAATGTCTTCAAGCCTTCAATCCACTCGGCCGGATTAGATCAATGACCAAGGGCTTCGGGGGACTGAATCAACCCCGTGACTTCCTTCAAAATTCTCCTACCTTGGTACCAATTTGAAAATCTCTTATATCTCTCTTTTTTTATAGTTTATATATTCACATAAATGTTTCTAAATACACTAAAGTTTTATTTAGGATGACTTTCTTACTGCTTCTTAAATCAATTTTTAGTACAAAAATTTAAGAGTACTACTTTTTTTCCACATTTTAAGATATTTTTTACTAAAAAGTAAAAAATAGTTTTACAAAATCAGTTAAAAAGCCTGCCCAAATGAAACCTAAATGATTAAAAAATCAACTAATCATCCACTAATTTGATCCTTTTTATAATACTTGTTGCTATCATTTTGAAACTTTCATATAATTTATAATATAGGGTGGACTGTGTAAATGGAATAATAAAATAACAAGCAACGTGTATATGTATATATAATTTATTTATATATGATTATAACCTTTTACTTAACCACATTTTTAATGGAAGTTATCAATTCCAAAAATAAAAAATGATTAATCTAAAACCATTATAAACTTATAAACATCATTCTCATGAGAGTTGAAAATAAATTAAATTAAAATTTAAAATAAATCCAATGGAAATGAATCAAGATTATATTTAATAGGATGATATAGTAATTAATTATTCTAACTATTTCAACTATTATTTAAGTGAATTATTATCTTTTCATGATATTTACTTTTTTTTAATATAACAAAGATGAAATTATGCAATTTTTCCTTACAAATGGCACATTTATAAAACTAATTATTATTAATTTATGCCTATTTATTAAAAATAAATTTGAGAATTTCATGGGTTGAATTTCTAAAAAAAAAAAAAAAAAAATCCAATCAAAAGCTTGTGCTGTAATATAAAAGTTATCATCACACGGGCTTCCAATCCTTTTTTAAAAAAAATTTAATACGATATTTTAATTTCTAAAATAAGATTGAGTCCCTGTCTTGGATTTGATCGTAAGTTTGAATCGATCTGTAAATTATTGTTTGTTGATATTTAGTATTTCTGCATTGCAAGATGGCACCGAAATAAAGCAATCTGCTTGTATTTCTAATATTTTATGAATTTTTTATTATTTGGTGGTAGAACGTTCAAAAAATTAAGTTTACTGGTTCTTTTTTATTTTTTTGTTTGGATGATAATTTAATAAAGAAGTTTTATTTCGCTTGGGTGGTAATTTTTTATTCTCTTATTAATAAATAAAATACATTTTTTAATTTGTATTTGAAAGATCTGCAGTAGAATTACGATGATTGAAAATTGCACAAATAAATAAATAAATAAATAAATATATATATTCAAATTCAATCTTCTAGTTTAGATATTAAAAAATAGTTGTGATACGTCACCAAAAATTGCCTTGATACACAACTCTCCTTGGCCTATTGGTTGAGAGCTTAGGCTTTCAACTAAGAGGTTTAGGGTTCGAGTCTATGTGTATGCGTTGTGTGTATGAGTTTGCCTTAAATGGCCTAAATGTTCCAAAAAAAAAAAAAATTGCCTTGATTGGACACAAATCTCGTTGCAAATCTTTATTGAAAACTTTCATAATCAAATTTAGGATCATCCAATTTCAACAAGTTTATAGCCAAATTGAACATCTCAAGAAAACGAACCCAATGACATCAAATTCGGTCCAATTAGAGCCCAAATAGGCCCAAAACAAAGGATCAAAGCCTATTTAGAAGCTTCAGAACATTAATTGGAAGACCAAATGATATCCAAATATGACATGTTTATAGTCGAATCAAGGGGCTCAACGAGACAAATCCAACAAGCTTAAGATCACACAATTGCTCTGACATCTCGAGTGCATTTAAATGTTTGATAAACGTTCTATGATCAAGGGAACTAATACAAATCGTCAGATTAAACACTTCCAACAAGCTATTGATCTTTCTCTATATTTACAAGCCATGCCTCTCCCAATAAATTATAAATAAACCCTACATTCTTCACATGGGGAGGAAGGGAGGAGGAGGAAGAGAAGAAAAGCTATGAGGTCTGAAGAATCTTGGAGCTCCACTTCGGCATCACCGCCAACAAATTCGTGTCGCTAGGCCGCCGCTTCTGAACCTCTGGCCGACCATCGTCGTCAGGCCTCCATATAGAATCCATTAACGAGCCTCCCTATGACATTGTTGCCCATTTATTACGGTCATTTTGACCAACCTCGCCTGACTGTGGTCCTTCTAACTACTGTTGCTTACCGGCTACAGTCTCTCCGACCATCGTCGCCCAACTAAAGTTTCTTTTGACCTCTTTCACTTGTCGATTAAGGTCCCTCCGACTTATGTCACCCAAATACAATCCTACAAATTTAATGAGCATGCCAACACTTTCTTGAGGACAGCTCCATGACATTGGATTCTTTCAGTCACATAAATTGTTTTATATGATGTATATTTGTTACATTGAGCCCACATCTTCCCCCAAGGAAGGACATCATTTCTAATTAATTACAAATAATACTGGATTCATTCAAACTGGGTCAGACCGTATGATTTTTTTCTTTTCAGGGTTTTTATGTAAAAATCTTGGTGTCACTTATGCATGATGTACCCTACTATTTTATCTGTTGGTGTGTTGAATCTTCGTACAAACCTAGGACGCAAAACTTTATATCTCTCTATTGCTGCAATCATAACAAGTTGAATAATAACTAATTATTAATGAGAACTTAAACTTAGGGTTGTTTGATTTGATAAAACAAGAATGTAAGTGAAAGGAATATAATATTTGAAATATTTTAGAGTTATTTAATTGAGTGTAAAATAAATATAAGAGATTACTTTTTGTGTTTAATTTAGAAGTAAAATGAATTAAGTGTAAAACTTAGTGGTAGTAATTAGCATCTCTACAGGTGACGATGGTGGTGGGTAGATGACAGCGATAGTGTTGTTGACAACAAGCAATGGTCGACAACAAGTGGCGAGCAATGATTGACAGTGAGAGGCGATGGTTGGCGGCAAGCAACGGGTGGCAATGACGAATTGTGATTGGTTGAGGGGGTGGGGTGGTGGTTGGCGATGAAGGCTAGTAGTGACAAGGTTAGATGAAGCTTCAATCTTGTAGTGTATTTAGAAAGGGATCACATTTACTTGCATTTTAAATGCATTTAAAATGAACTAAATTGCAAGTTCCAAATACTTCATCCTTGCATTCTTTTTCATCTAAATCAAACAATTTATTTTTAAAGTGCATGCATTTAGAATACTTTACAGTCAAAATTTATCAAACCGAATAAACCATGCTTCAAAAAGAATGTCAAACATAATATGATAATTAAAGTTAAATAAATTATTCATTATTTTTTAAATTTAAACTAATATGTCATACAATAATTAGTCATCAAATATATTTAAATTCAAAATTAGTAGCATGTAATATGTGGCTATCATAGGTTGAGATACCCATGAACGCAAATTTATTTTCAACAATAAAAGAGATTTATACATATTTATGATAACTATATATGATTCTCTCATATATATGATACAATACTTCTCCAAAAACGTCAACTGTTGTTGTCTGATCACTGTTATTTGACTATTGTTGATCATTATCATCAACTCATTATTGTCTAATCATTATCATCTGATCATTGCAACTCATTTATTGTTATACATCATCAGTATCGATTATCTAACTACCATCATCTGATAGCTGTTCTCTGACTATTGTCATCACATTTTACTCCTATCATAGTATTCTCCATCATATTCATAAAATGTTAAGCTTATATTCCATAATTTGTTATTTCATCATCTTCATTGGAGGGAAAAGCATATTTTTGTAACCTCATTTACATATTGGATTATTTCAACTGTGAGCTTGACTATGTGATATTCTCTGTTTTTGAAATGTTTTACTTAAAATCTTTGATGCGGGATATTGGTGTAAATCTTTCAATTAAAACTCTCTCGCTCCTTTGATCGTCATGAATTTTCTAGCCCGCAATAGTGACAACCTATTAAGGATTTAGTGAATATAGCTTTCATTTAAGAGTTTCATTTTAAGGTAAGAAATGAGCCAGCATTTTCAGTATGTTAGATTATGGAAGTATAAAAAAATGATATACAAAAATAAGAAAAAAAATTGGAAAAAAAAAGTAAGATAAAAGAAGTATCCTAAAATATAGGTTTAACACCCGATAGGATAAACATTTTAAAAAAATTTAAATGAAAGGTATTAAAATTTTAGACTCTAAGGATAAATTTTGAAATAATGAATTTATTTTTATTCAGACAAAATTTGAATGAGCAAGCTTTGTGTAACTCATCCAAATTATCTTCCACGTTTTAATTATTATGCAGATCCTGAATAAAAACTGGAAACTCCAAATTTCATTTACCATGAAAATACCATCTGACTCTAAAAGTCTTTAAAAGCAAACATCAAAAATAAATTAAAATTGTATTCTTCGAGATGATTAAATCAGAGTCAATCCAAAATTTTTCTGGAAGGCTAACCTAAGTCCCACTAGTCAAAAAATGATATAAGTTTAAAAAGAGAAATGAGGTCCACACGCAGAGGAAACCCATTACTACTACAACGGTCCAATTTTTTGCCGAAAAATAGTTTCACCGTTTGCCGTTCCGTATCCGTTGTTCGATCCATTTAAAGCGAAAGCTTCGGCCTTTTTGCTTTTGTTTGATGTAAATCCAACCCGAACGAGGTCAAAGCTCTGTTTTTTTTCAAAGTCGATTTGGAGCGCGCGAAGAAAGTTTCGATATTTGAACACTTCGCAAGCAGCTATCTACGTTTAAAGTTGTGGTTGTAGGATCCCAAGCACTTTCCGTATTCTGAGGTAGTTTCTTTGCTTTTCTTTTTATTATGCTTAGGTTTCCAACTTTTTGATCGATTTGTTAGTTTTTGCATTCGATTTGGGGGTTTTGAGTATAGAGTGAAAGCTATCCGTTTATCGTCGGCCTGTCTTCTGAAACTGCTTTTTGATATGTATAGATGGGTTATGAGGTCCAGTGGCTTAAATAGTTTTTGTTACCGTTGTGTTTTTGCTGGCTTTGATGTTTCAAGATGGCTCTTTAGATTTTGTCGGCCACCGTAATTTAGGAAGCTCTCTTTCTTTGGGGCTTAAATCCATCCTCTTGTGAAATTTGTGAAGTTCTTGCTACTTCTTGCTTCCGAATCCCTAATTTTAATAATAGGCAGCATCAAATCTTGTTACGTAATATGTAAGTAACTTTTTCTCAGGGCTATTCAAGATATCTGATTGTTGAAGTTGCTTTGACTTTATATCACTCATGGAGTAGTAAATAGGGGAAATCAAGTGAGAAGCTTAATTCTTTTAATATACGAATTCTTTTTTATCGGATTTCCGCTCATGAGAAATTAAATCTTTCTTATCGAGAAGAATTTCCTGTCATTTCATTTCCTTAATTCATTAGAAAGTATATGCATTCTTTCTAATTCTTTCTTTGTCTCCCAATTTTTAACCACCAATCATAGAATCGTGCCTTTTGCTGTTCTTTGAGACATAGCAGTTTGTGATTGTTGTTAGAGATCAACAGACTTCATCTTAATTAGATCTATTACACCTTCAGGAGATTGCCCTCTTTTTTATTCTATTACTTATGTCATTGTTGCATTTTCGTCCTTGTTACTCATTTGTGGATAAGGTTCCAGCCAAAATTTGGACTTTATTGTGTTGTTCTTATCATTATAATAAGCGGTTTACCGCTTCTCAGTTAGCCATTTGCAATTAGTTTTCCCCTTTCTTTGGAAAGTTTCTTCATGTTATATTAATTTTTTTTTATGCCAACTTCCTCAAGCATTTATTTTATTATAGGCTTTAACTTATTTATCATGATTAAGCTATCAAAAATCTTGCGCTTATTAGTTAATCTATCTTTTTATGGAGAAATCATTTCGTGAGGAATACGGATGGTAAAGAATAGTCTGGATGTGAGTATACAGTGTGTACTATAATTTTATACGCAGTTTGATTTTTTTTATGCATAGTATGTATAAATACTGTGTAAACTCATATGCGGACGGTTCTTTACCATCCGGACTCCGCACGAAATAATTTCTCCTTCTTATGAGTCTGTTTCTGTATGAGTTCTCCTATTCTCTGTTCACTCTCTTACACTGACTGTGCTTTTTGTTTTTATAGACAGGTACCATTGTTGTACCTGTTGTCATTTTTTGATCTCTCTGTCATTCTGTGGCCACCAGTATGTCTAAAATTAGTTCATCGAAGACACCGAACGCCAAGTTTTACAAGCTTCCCGGATCTGTTTTCTTTCGAACCTACTCTTTTGATCCAGATATTAAACAAAATCGTAGATCTACAAGGGCTTCTACTGCTCCCTCAATTAAAAAATCACGTAATAATGGTTATGAAAAAAAGGGTACTTCTTTTCCTCCATATTCAACATTTGCAGATGGGAACAGTAAATACACGAATGACTTAAGAGAATTCAGTGATTTTAAGAACCAGTCAGTGCAGGAGCTAGAAAAGTACTGTATAAACCGGGCAGAAGAGACTACACAGAGAATTAATGGTTGTGTGAAGGTTGCTGAAGAAATAAGAGAAGTTTCCTTAAGGACACTTGGGAATATTCATCAACAGGGTGAACAGATTACAACAACCCATGAAACGGCAGCAACCATTGACTATGAACTTAGTAGGGTATGTAACTTACTTTCTTTTTCTTACTGTGTTTTCAAGGCTTTTGAGTTGAGAAATATGAATTTGTTGTGTGTCTTTGAGTCAGATAAGATTTTTTTTTTTAAGTCAGATAAGATATATTTCAGCAGTCATATTGTGAAGTAAAAATGCAATCTGAAATGAATCAACTTGTTCATTTACATTCTTGTTGATTATGACATACTTATTTCAGGGTGAAAGGATCTTGGGAAGTCTTGGGGGACTCTTTTCTAGGACTTGGAAACCGAAGAAAGGCCGCGAAATAAAGGGACCTGTTCTCTCAAGAGGCAAATTCAGAGACGTTTCGCTCATGAAAAGGGGGAATAACATGGAAAAGAGACAAAAGCTTGAATTAAATTCTTTCAAGCCTCGATCAAATCCTCAATCATTCTTGTCTGAACCTTCATCTACCCTCGAAAGGGTCGAGGTATTTATAGTTCAAAATCCGAAGTTTATATGGTAAAGTGCTAGAGAATGGTAGTTCATTTATACTGATTACTCTTATTCGACAGATGGAGAAGATGAAACAAGATGATGCTCTTTCAGACTTGAGCAGCTTATTAGGTGAGCTGAAAGCCATGGCTATAGACCTGGGATCTGAAATTGAAAGGTTGGTTTGCCCTTCTTCCCGTTGAAGAGTTGTTTATCCTTACAATCAAATAATTAGCATAGTTTGATTCCCTTTCGAACTATAACGTCGTTTCATTTTATTTGAAATTATATATAAGGTTAATGATGATGATGATTGAATGAATTTAATATCTGTTCATTTTGGGTGATTGCAGGCAGAATAAGGCCTTGGATCACATGCAGGATGATGTGGAAGAACTAAACATGAGAGTAAGGGGTGCAAACCTTCGTGCTCGTCGTCTGATAGGAAGATAAAAAGCAAGTCCTTTGCCAAATTTGTATTATTCATTCATTACTTCATTGTCAGCAGAATTTTTTTGTTTTTTGTTTTTTTTCAAAATTGGGTCATAATGATGAACATCATCTTTTTTGGCAACTTATTATTTTATTAACTTTCCCAACCCTTACATTGGGTCATTGTAATGAATTTTGTCTTGTGCATATATACCCTCTTCCAATTGAAGTTTTGATCTTTGTAATGAATTTTTGTTTGTGTATGTATCCTAATAGTCATTATTATTTTTTTGTTGCTTTTTAGAAATTTTTTGAACTAAAAAACTATTGTAGAAAGCAGTAAAAAAACTATTCTAAACAAAGCCTTAATCTCAACTCGTGAGATAAACCTCAAGAGTTTGAGACTTAGAGTTGTAAAACAGTTTTGTATTAAGAGGAATACATGTATGTCCTATTACTTTGTTTTGTGTACATGTATGTCCTTTTTAATAGAGAATTTAATCAGCTTGCTTTTGTCATCTATATCTATATAGATTTTGATATCTTTTTATAATGCTTGAAGTTTTCATTTTTGCTTTTGCATTTATAATATTCTCTTCTACTAGATGTTTTTTATATAGAAAGTTAAAGATATTTTTTCTTAACACTAGCCACATAGCATTATCACCATCCTCCTAATGATCATGATATAGGCACAATTTAAGTCAGTTTCTCATAGACTATCCAACTGGTCTCTAGCAAAGACCAAGTTGTTACGGCAAGTGAGCTAAGGTTAGCCTTCACAACTACCTTTGAAGAGTCGGTTAGTAGTTGGCCAATCCAGTGAATTGTGGAAACTTGTTTATCCTTGGTGATTGAGAAAAAGGAACATTTAGAGGGGTTGTGGAGAAAGAATAGAGGAATTACTATGATTGAGTTACTCTACGAGGAGCCACAAAATAAATTAGATAAAAGAAAGTAGAGATTTATAGCGATTTGATCCATAGAAATAAGTCCACTATAAGAACGAGAGAGACAGAGAAAATATCCACTATGGCAATAAATATATGATATGGTAGCATCCAGGACGAGGATCAGGGAGGTGCTGGACTGGCCAATTCACCTGGGAGGGGCGGACTAGGGTAGGGTGGACCGGACGGGGTATTTCGGTCCCTCTTGTGAGGCTAATTTAGAGGCTGATTTGGAAGGGCTTAATTAGGAGATGTTTCCTAATTGAAAAGAATAAATTTAGTGATTAATTTAGAGTGGATTAATTATTATATATTTTCTAATTAAAGAATGTAGATTTGGGAACTAATTTGGGAGTTGATTTGGAGGGGATTAATTATGAAATATTTCATAATTAAAGAGGAAAGATTTGGGAGCTGATTTGGAGTGGATTAATCAAGATATATTTTCAAATTAAAGATAGAAAATTTGGGGGCGAATTTAGGGGCAGATTTTGGAGAGAAATAATTAAGGAAATAGGGCATATTCGGGGGCTTATTTAGGAGGGAAGAAGGAGAGCTTATTCAAGGATAAGTTTCAGGTTTATTTACGGGATGCAGATTTTTTAGAGTTATTACAATTTTCTTTTTGTGAAGCTTCCTAGCGACCCTAGGTTGTTTGGGAGAGCCGATCAACCTCTCAAATTGTAGATCACATGTATCTTGCTTTTCTATTGAGTTGCAATCCAAAAATTAGTCATAATCCCTCAATTTCTTGCAGTTTTTTGTTGTTTACCTACCATTTTATGTTGTTTTCTTGCTCGTTTTACTCCACGATGTATCAAATTGGTATTATTGTGCTGTCCTAGGTTGAAATCTAAGACCCTATAGCTGATTTCTAATGTATTTTTATTCACACTTTGTTGATTTTTGTTGTTTGCATACCAAAATTGTCAATTTTTGCTATTTTTCACGGTTTAGAACCTAATTCCTTGAATGACAACATAGAAGATGAATGCGTTAGAAGACAAGGTGGAAAAATTGAGGGTCGGGATGGAAAAAAAATATTCTAGAATGAAGGAGATTTTCTGGAGTGGAAGGGAAGATCATAATAGTGGAAAGAAGACATCCATGAAAAATCAATTTGAGAATATTGAAGTCATGATGAAGAAAATGATCGAGATGAAGTAGAAAGATTCACCGATGATTCATAGGGTTGAACCAAAGAGAAAGGAAATTCTTGAGGAGATGATGAGAAAGCTCATAGAGACGTGATCCAAAACCCCACTGACAATTTTAATTGCTAACCCTAACCAAGATTTGACAGAGATTATCTTGGCCGAATCTAAGGGAAAGGAGATCGGATGGGAAGAGTTCAATGAAGAGAGCCCCTTTCATCAAGAGCCACCTCCTATGACTTTAATAAGGGGGAAATAAGATTTTTGGATGGGGGAAAATAGAAAGGGAGTTTTATGATGAAGGTAATAGGGTGACCGACCACCATGTGAGGTTTTTTGGGTAAGGGGAGTAGATGATGGGAGGAGGGAGATGACCCGAGCCATGGGGATTGGGTCATGGGAGGCGGATGGTGGAAAGGTGGGATTTCCACCCTTGAGACACGGGGGGAACCATGGTCGGGAGAGGAAATTGGGGCGTAGATGCTTGGGTTAGGAAACTGAAGATGCCAAAATTCAAAGGGGAGGATGCCCATGGGTGGATATACTTGGTGGAGCTGCACAACTTGGAGGAGGTTTGAAATTCTGAGTTGATTAGGTGGCCCCCCTTTCGAAACAAGGTGTTTCTTAATATTTTCTCATCCTCGCACCTTGAGCATAAGGTGCATTTCGAGAAGGGGAGTATTGATACGATAGCATCTAGGATGGGGACCAGGGACGGACTAGACCGTTTGGTCTACCAAGGAGGGGCTGACTAGGGCAGGGTGAACCAGGAAGAATATGGGGGGAATATTTCGGTCACCTTTGTGGGGCTGATTTGGAGGAGATTAATTTGGAGATATTTCCTAATTGAAGATGGTAGATTTGTGGCATAATTTGGAGGGGATTAATTATGAGATATTTCCTATTTAAAGAGTACATATTTGGGAGTTGATTTGAGGGTTGATTTGGAGGGGATTAATGAGGAGATGCTTCATAATTATAAAGGACAGATTTGGGGGTTGATTTGGAGAGGATTAATTATGAGATTTTCCTAATTAAAGATGGTTGATTTTGAGGATGATTTGTGAGGGAAATAATTAAGGAACTAGGGTAGATTTGGGGGCTGCTTTAGGAGGGAAGAAGGAGAGCTTATTAAGTTTAGGATTTATTTGGGGGATACAGTTTTTTTTTAGTTACTAAAGTTTTTTTTTTTGTGAGGGCTTCCTAGTGACGTCTATGTTATTTGGGAGAACCGATCTACCTCTCAAATTGTAGATCACCTATATCTTTCTTTTCTAATGAGTTGTAATCCAAAAATCAGCTATAATCCCTTAATTTCTTGCAGTTTTTTGATGTTTACATACTATTTTTTGTTGTTTTTCTTGCTGGTTATACTCTACGGTGTATCAATATTGTATAACTAAGAGATCTTCTAACATTAGGAGTAAGTGTCTAGAGAAGGCGAGAAAAGAAGGTAAAATTGTAATAAATATATATTAAAATTGGTAAGAAAAGTATGACTTTTTTATTATTATAAAATATGGGGAGAGAAAAATAAACAGAAGGCATGATTCGAGTTTTTTTTTCTAGTAGATGAGATGGAGATACATTTGTATATCTTTGAAAATAACCTTTTTGAATGAAGCCACCAATCTCAAAGGTTAAAATGAATGTGTGTGGCAAAAGGTGGAGAATAATTCTTGGAGAACACTTTCTATGCAACGATTGTTTTTGGAGATTTTTGAGAGTTTCATGATCAATAACCTTTGATGGTGAGTAAATTTTTGAATGAAGTCACCAACCTCGATGAAGATTTTATAGCCAAAGTTAGTGTTTTAATTCATAGGCAGATAATGATGATGAGCTAACAATCTACAATAATGATGACGAGTATGCGATGTTAGTGCATTGATAAAGTAAGGTTAATTTAGTGTCATTGTAACGTACAACGGGTTGGAGATTTGAGATTTTGTATAGAGGGGTGAGAATTCAATGCAAGAATATTGAATGACTAGTAATAGGTTCAATGTTATTTTGGGCATCGATGTGCTATGCTGAATGCAATTTTGTAATTCGCTAGATACACCTGGCATTGCAATATATCGTCATAAATACTGGTTTGGAATTTTTCATGAGGCATGTTGAGGAAGGTTCAAGGCTTCAAGAGAGTACATCTAGGTGAAAAAAAAAAAAGAATGTTAATTGAAGGGTTTAAATGGTTCTCAAGATATGCTGAGAGGGTCTGTGATGATCTCCAAAAAGATCTACTAATCGATAGAAGTTGTCGAGAGGGCTGCCTCTAAGATAGATTTTTTTTAGAGTGTCTCCATGGATATGCCACTCAAATAGCTTTCCTTAAAATATTTGAAATTTCTTGTCAAAATTATGCGTTCAAATTCTTCCAAAATTAAGAACTTCTCACCTTTCAAGTTGGGGAAGAAATAGAAGGTGAACCATACTTGCTGGGCCGAATTTAAGCAGGCCTTTGAAGTTTATGTGGGCTCTAAAAGTTGTAGTTGGATTGTTAGTTAACATTAGGTAGTCCATACTATGGTTTCATGGCTTTAGAAACCTGGGTTTAAAACTCCTTATTTATTTATTTATTAATAGAAATTTATATTATGATACTGTTCTTATTGTATGAATTTAAAGGTGGCATCTATGAAAATGCAAGTCTTTTTTTAATCAATGAATGATGATTTTTTTTAATTGGACTGATAATTTAGTTAATAAATAAATAAATAAATAATTTGACTCTAATCTATTAAAATTATTTTTAAATTTTTATTGGTCTTTTTTTAATTTTTGACAAAGAAAAGATGCTTAAATATTGGTCTTTTTTTAATTTTTGACAATGATGTTTTTTGTAGTAATAACAGCTCATTGAATGATCGGGCTTCTTGGTGGGGCCTATAATTAACTCGGAAAAAGAGTTAATTTGACTATAATCAAACATAATAGATATTTTTAATTTATGGTGATTTAGGGGACAATGGTAACAATATTTTATAAAATTAATTGTGAAGTTATTGTGAGAAAAAATTACTTAATTATTGTGGTTGTCAAAAGTAGTTTTTTATCAAATTTTTTTTAAAAAATAGGGACAAAATAAAAAGAAAATAGTAGCAAAATAAAATTATGACTGCTGTTTGAAAAATAAAACAACAAAAAAGCTGTCTCAAACATACCCTTGATTTGGCAAAAGTTATTTTCGTACTAACACTATCAATTTTTTTTATACTAAGACTTCATTTGGGACAATTTTTTACTACTTTTTAAAACAAATTTTTAATACAAATTTTTAGTCTAAAAAATTTTTGTACTAAAAAATTATTTTAAAAAACACTAAGTAAAAAAGTTGTCCCAGATAAAACCAAAGTCAAATCTTACTGATATTTTTAATTTCTTATAATCCAATTTTGTCAAGAAAATGTGGCCGTCGAATGATATAAAATTAATATGATTTGTCATGGCAGTTAAATTAAGGAGGATTTATTTTGTATGGATTCTGAATGAAAAAAATCATTCGGATTATAAATATATATATATATATATATATATTATGTACAAATAATGTGTACACTAATGTGATAATAAATTAAATGAAACCTTACAAACATTTTCAACTTCACGTGATTTAATCTTATTGTAATTATATTAAAATATGGAGAGCCATATTTTTTTTCGCATTATTCTTTTGAATAAGATCATATGATTCATATCATACAAATAAGATAAAATATTGGTCTTTTTAAATCTTGAAAAAGTCCCTTTCAGTAGTAGTTGGTCATTTAATGATGATGTGATGTTTCATAACGAGGGTTTGGAAAAAAAATAAATAGAGGCTAATTAATTTAAATTATTTGTATATTTTATTAAATTAAATTAATTCCTGCCTAACAATTAAATATTTTTAATTTCTTATTATTTAATTGTAGAAATGTTGTGTCAAATATTGACACCCCTACCAATACTCAAGAGCCACAATTTTTCTTTTGAATAACATTAAATGATGTTTTTTTTTTTTTATGTTTGGCTCTTTGTCTTCTGCTATTATTTGTAATTGGATAAATAATTTTATTGGAAAATCCGAACCCTACCCATTTTGAAAATGGGTCGGGTCTAACCCGAAAATTCCGGATCGAATATTCATGTTGTGTCAAATATTGACACCCCTACCAATACTCAAGAGCCACAATTTTTCTTTTGAATAACATTAAATGATGTTTTTTTTTTCTTATGTTTGGCTCTTTGTCTTCTGCTATTATTTGTAATTGGATAAATAATTTTATTATATTTTTGTTTCAAATAAAATGATCAAAATTCTATTTCAGATATATTATCTTATGGTATGAATATAAGAGCTAGGTTGTTGTGATATTACAAATGTTGGAACAAAATAGTTGCACGATTTTTTTTTTTCAAACAATTTCAATATTTTTCAAATAATATTTCTCTTCGATATTGAGTGATGTATATGTTATAAAATTTCATCTATTTCTGGAATACAATCCATTTGTGACGGGTTAAACAATTGCAAATATATCACAAACATCAAGTAATGAGTCCCTAGCGTCTTGCAACGCCGGTTGCTAATTTGCTCATCAAAAATATTTTGTGACTAATTAATGCAAGAACAAACATTTTATGTGCATGTAATGACTTTCCAGACTATATAGGTGTAAACTAATAGTGGCTCTTGAGGGCCTAATTGCCCTCGTTCATTATTTGTTAGCACTTGATTTTATTTTACGTTCACATGTGACTTAAAGTACACTGTGCATAACGTAGACATCTCTTCAACCACATAAGCCTTGCAAATTGGCCCTTTAACATTCAAGACAAAATTTACTTGTGTCATAATAAAATGAAGGGCTAAGGTTTTAACTATTTAAATTGACCTTTACCTTACAAAAGGAGTCATGCATGAAGACAATATTGATCCTCCAACAATTGTCTTGTGGGCTAGCTAGGTTAATTAACAAGTGTTCCATAGAGTCAAATATGAAAAATTTTCTTAAACTTTAAGATAGTTTTGATGATATTTATCTCTATCACTCTTAGAAGATGGATATATAATGTAGTATAATAAATATAAAAAGAGAATAACTCAACTCAATTGATGTATCTCAAATTAACTTAGATATTAAGACATAAAAAACATGTGATAATAATCTTTATGTAAAAGTAAGACAATCATGAGTCTTCATGCCATAAAATATAATATTGTAATTTTACACACTTAGACTGATTTAAACCCATACATAGACAACCTCTATTTAGTTATTTTTCATGAAGCTCAATTAACTCAGTTCCATGTCATTTGCATAACAATTCTAAGGATTGATTTCTCTATAAACGTATTGGATCCACAAGTTGAGTGTCAAGGACTAAAGAAGTGATATTAATAGGCAGTTCTAATCTTCCTACGCCAACTAACTGAGACAGGTGGACCCAGTTCACTTATCTATTCATAACTACCTCGAAAAAAAATATGAGAATCAATATGTTTCTACATATACAGGCTAACATAATTCTAGTAGCATTCTCAAACTATATGCCTATTCTTATTCAATCTTCTGCCTGAGATTCTGTGATCGAATGTGCTTGTCTTACTGTACTCCCAAAACTTGATCCTATCTTACCATTCTCTCATTCAAACTCTCATCCCAGTCTTGAGATGCCTTTTATGCTGAGGTGATTTTCATCAGCTGCTCCTCCAATTCCATCTCTGCCATATTGTATATTGGGATAGGGAAGATACCTTTGTAGATTATTTTTTTTAAGAGTTTAGGTGGAAGATGATTAAGCTTAGTAGCACTTCTTTTGAATTTAACTTTTAGTTTTGATTTGGGTAATTTATTGGATGAATTTGCCTATAACGATAAACATTATAACAAAATGCTTTATTATTGTTAGATAATACCATTAGTAACATCGATTTAATCCTTGTCATATTAATTGTATTTTGAAATCATTCCAAAAATTTCTTGGCCAAATTTAGTTGAATTCAAAGTATTCATAAAATTCAAAATTTTAAAATAGCTAGAGAACCATATCTGCAAATTACTAAGGCTGAAATTTCTCTCCTCTCCCTCTCTTGCCAAAAAAAAAAAAAAAAAATCCTCTATTTTAAAAATTTCTTCTCTTGCTGGCATTGATGTTCGGGTGTAGCTAAGGGTGTAAGTGAGCCGAGCCGGCTCGAGCTCGATACATTTATGGGCTTGCGAGCAGAGCTTATCGAGCTCATGAGTCGAGCTCGAGCTCATTTAGTAAACGAACTCGAGTTCGAGCTTGATGTGGCTCGACTCGTGAGCTCGCGAGCTAGCATGAATTATTTTAGGATTTTTTTAAATTAAGTAATTATTATTTTTATTAAATTTTAATCTAAAAAAATAAAGGGCTGTAGTAAGCTTTTTTTTTTTCCTTAAATTAAGCTATAGCTACAGTACAACACTATTTGCCTATTTATTACTCCACTGTGGAGCACAACGATTCTTCAAACTTTATATATCTTTTGATTTCTAGCCCAAGGTCCAAGTTTCTAAAAGTCCAAATTCCCTTTCATGTGGGAAGTGATCATCTATTTATAAATTTTTTAGAGCGACATGCTTCGCAAATATGGAGAATAACCATGGCAAATTCGGAGTGCACCATCGTACGACTCATATCAATTCTTTCAATCATATAGTGTTCATGCAGCATTTAAATGCTTTATGATGTTCGAATTAAGCAATCTTAGGCTCGTTGGATTAGTCTCATGATGCAACTCAATTTGATTATAAATATGTTATATTTGAAAATCATTTAATCATTCAATTTATATTTTGAAGCTTTCAAATATGTTTCAGCCCTTTGATTTGGGCTAATTTGGATTCAGATTAGACCAATTTTGATATCGTTTGGTTCATCTCATTAATACATTCAATTTAGTTATAAATTTGTTGAAATTAGAGCTAAGATGATCTCACATTAAATTTTGAAAGTTCCCAACTTAAATATACCTTGATATTCATGCTCGATCAATACCATTTTTGGTTAAATATGAATTAGAATAAATAATTAGAGCTAAAAGTTTTATAGTTATTTTAAAAATTTTCAATTTTATTCTATATTAGTTCATAAACATGTAACAAAGGAGCACACGCGAAGGAGCTGTGGAATATAAAAAATGATTATTTAATTATTGCAAGGGAAACTCTATAAAAAATGACTATTTAATTATGCGAAATTAGTGGATCATATTCACATTCTTTTTGAGTTTCGCTATGTTTTTTTCGCTCTGCTAGGGTTTGGAGTTTGGAGCCGTTTCTTCCTTCGCTGCGAGGTTCTCCGATCGTTTCACGGAAGATTTCTTCTTCTTTTTTTCTCGTTTCTCAGTGTTTTTGTTAGTAATGGAGGGTAAAAGGCTATTGGATCATGGTTTTTTATCTGGTTCGTCTTCTTCTCGGTCTTTCCGTGAGGCCCTTGCGGGCTCTACTGTTTCGAAATTCTCTTTCCCTGATCTAAAGGTTTCGTCTTTCCGGGACTTCCTTCACTGTGGATTTCAGATGAGGAAGTGCTTGCCCTTGCTTCCTCTTTTGAGTTTGCGCTTGTCGGTAAATTTCCGGCTTATCGCCCGTCTTTGGAAGCTATTCACATTTTTTTTTAATCTCAAGCTTAATGATGTTTTCTCTATCACTGTTCTTAACTCTAAGCATATTCTTATTAAATTGGAAAACGACTTGGATTACTGTCGTGTTTTTCCCCATCGCTCTTGTTTTGTGAATAAGAGTTTCATGAAGATTTTCAAATGGTCCTATACATTTGACATTGATGTTGAATCCCCTTCTATCCCTATATGGGTTTCCTTTCCTAACCTACGGCTGCACCGTTTTGCACCGAGAATTTTATTTGGTCATGGCTCCATGTTTGGTAAGCCATTAAAAATTGATCAGGCTACCTCCTCTGGTCGGCGTCCTTCGATAGCTCGAGTGTTGGTGGAATTGGATATTACCAAGGTGTATCCTGACAACATCTGGTTAGGTTTCGAGAGCTTAGGCTACATCCAATCGATTATTATGGATGCCTTTCCTGCTTATTGCTCTCATTGCAAGTCTCTGGATCACTCAAAATTTGATTGCCCTTCCCTTCAACCTCGTGTGGTTGTGACGCCTGGTGTTGAGGTGGCTCCTATTTCTTTGGAATGTAACTTACCTGCTGCTGTACCTCCTGTTGTTCCTGCGATATTGAGTTCAGATAGTGGCAATTTGGCTATGAATAATGATATTGATAGTTTAGGTGGTATTGTTTGTGCTCCTCTTTCTCCTTTCTGCTCTAATCAGGTGGTGAGCCCTGTGCCTGTTTGTGATTCCCCTATTTTGGTCGGTTTAGAAGTTGTGGAAATTGCAGTGGAAACTGAGGTGGGTGGAGATGCTAATGGTGTTGAGTTTGCT
This sequence comes from Dendrobium catenatum, assembly GCF_001605985.2. Lineage (NCBI taxonomy): Eukaryota > Viridiplantae > Streptophyta > Magnoliopsida > Asparagales > Orchidaceae > Dendrobium > Dendrobium catenatum. The sequence goes on from NW_021319127.1 coordinate 4,048,464, forward strand.
GCTATTTTATTCTCAGACGCTCAACCTTTTACTCCTTGTGGGATGAATTTGACTTCCATTCGTGTTAATTTGTCATAGCATTGAGGGCCTTCCTCGTGAGGCTCCTTTGGTGTCTGTGAGGTCTGCCCCTTCTGTTTTGGTTGGTCAGTCTTTAAATTCTGAGGAGTTGGTTGGCCAGATTATGCCTGCTGTCGTGGATAATTTGGGTGAGGAAGTGTGTAATGTGGCTGCTTCTGGTAACTCTAGTCCCATTCATAATGTTCGCTTAGGGAATAATGATTTTGTGGATGCCCCAGTGACTTATATGGATCTTAAAGGATTAAATTATACTGTGAAGGATAATTCGGGCATTGATCTTAGAGTCCACATGGACTGACTTCATGATTACAGTTCTGAATCTAATTCTGTGAAATCTATTGGAGATGGAGATCCTGGTAATTCTTTCAATTTGTTGCACGATAAACCATTGGTATCTGCTGCTTCTCGTGGTAGGTCTCGTGGGAGGGGCAGGCGTGGTCGCTGATTGTTGGTTGCTGCAATGGTTTTGTTTTAATTGCCATTATGTGTTGTTTTGGGATGTGGATCTTATTGATGCTCTACTGTTGGTTTGCATTTGTGGTTGGCGGGCTGCCCGTTCTTATAATTTTGATATGGACGATGAGGAAGCAGCGAGGCCGCAAGCGTCGTGGATGGCCAGGGTTGGTTGGCAACCTGGTTTGCCCTTCAATTTTGTGTTTTACCAGTGGATGGCCAAGCCCTGACAACTCGAAGCTGGTCTGAGTCCGTAGATTTCTACCCCTAATCATACTGGTCTTTTCTTTGGTTTTGATGTTCTTCCTGTAAGCTTGTGATGTGGCCCTGTGTGGGGTCTTCTTTTGTATCATTCCTATTTTAATATATTTGCTGGTTTTTTGTTAAAAAAGAAAAGAAAAGATTCACATTCTTTTTGATATTATACATTCTAGAAATGAATTTGAAAATTTACTAACTTGAACAATACATTTTCGTTCCGAGATTGTCTAATAAAAAGTATTGCAAGGGAAAGAGTTTCTACCTAACAAAGACCTATTTCTAATTGCAGGAAAGAATGATAAAATAAAAACAGTGAACTGAAAGAAGGGAAATGGATTTGGAATTGGATCAAGAAGTGCGTTGGATCACCTGTGAATCAATCTTAATCTCAAGAAATGAGGGGAAGCTCTCCAAGCCCTCCAGCCTGAGCTCAGGAGATTCATCAATTATAAGCTGCCTCAACATCTTTAAACGGCATAAGAACCCCTCAGGTATGGATTTCAGCTTGGGACAATTGCTGATGTTAAGTGTATGCAGATAGGGGAATTCCATTGACGCCATGCTTTCTATCGTCGGCCACTCCCATTTCTCCCACTCAGCCATGTCTTCAAAGTGGAGAGCTTTCAATTTGGGAAATGACGAGATGCTACAGGAAAACGACGACGATTCTTCTTCCTCCCCCTGCATTGTTTTCCTGAGGAAATGTTTCCCCACGCTCGTCACTTTCGGTGCTTGTTTTACGAGTAAGTGCTCCAGACATGGCAGCTGACCCAACCCGGAAATCACTTTCAGGTTCAAGCAGCCTTCAAGTTGCAGACTCCTCAGGTTGGGAAGCCTGGCTGCTAATGACAACCAGCTCGGGAGGCTGGATCCATAGTAGTAAATGATTCTGAGGTCCTCCAATTCTTCGGGAGGAGAAAGCTTGTCGCTAACCTCAAAAAGGAAGTTCCTTAGGTCTTGTTTATTCTTGCTCGCTGCTTCCTCAGGTTTCCATCTGAGCACGAGCTCCCTCATATATCTTTTGCTTTCCAGAATGCCAACGTTCCTCACCAGCTCTGCACCTTTCGGCAACCCGCCTAATACATTCCCGGATATCTCCAACTCCAAGGACCTGTTTTTCGAGGGCAAATCTTTAGTAACTAACTTGATTAATAGTTTGAAGGATGGTTAAAGCAATTAAGCATCCTTACCTTAGCATTTTCATATCTTTAAGATCTTGCACGGTTGCAAGTTTCTTCCCTTCCTCGTGCGGTCGCAGGGGGATTATCTTTCGAAGCTCAGGCATTTCCTTTCCCATGCCCTCGGGCAAACCTTCGAGCCTGGTCTCCCAGGCGTCGAAATACATGAGATTCTTCAGGTTTAGAAAGCTTTTGGGAAGATGGGAAAGTTCTCTGCATGATTGGAGGCGCAGAGACTTCAGGTTTGCGAGCTTGCCGATGCTTTCTGGTAAACTTTTCATCTTTTCGTTCTCCGAGAGGTCCAGGAATCGCAAGTGCACAAGGCATCCAATGGACTCGGGAAGCTCAAAGATTGCAGCTTTTTTAAGGCTTAGCAGCCTGATGCTGGGCAGATGATGGAGAAGCTGCCCTGCCCTCGGAAGAGGATGGTTGAAGAGCAGGAGCGTCCTCAGCGAAGGCTGCTTCTTCAAGTAGTCGTGAATTTTGTATTCGAAGTCCATTGTCCTCGCTTTATCAGTATTTCCTTCGTGAATCACCAAAGAAAGGCGGCGAAGCTTGTTCTTGTAGTTAATGACCGGCAAACGAGGCAGCGGCGGCAGAGGAAGCGTTTGCGTAATAACGAATCCGCCGCCTTGCATAATGAAACGGCCGAGAGAACACGACAGGCCGTCCATCTTGCACGTGCGGGTGAACTCCGGCGCGATCCGCGGAATGAGAATGTTCCTCCGTATCAGATGCATGAGGCAACTCAAGGCAGCCTCATCGTCTTCCACGATCCCTTCCGCGACCAACATCTCAATGAGATCTGAGTAGGGGATCTCATAACCATCCGGAAACAGAGAACAGTAGACGAAGCAATGCCGCAGTTCAGCTGAAGGCAGTTTGTCGAATGCGCAGTATATGTCCTTATGAATTCCGTCAGGAAGGTTCAAAAGACCTTTGGACCATATGTTGTCGTCGTCTTCCAGAATCCTCTCCCAAGTAACCCTCGCTTTGTTCTCCAAACACAGCATGCCTCCCATGGACATGATCGCCAAGGGATTGCCATAGCATTTCTCCACAATCTGAAGCCCTGTATTCTTAAGAATCTTCATATGGTCCGCTTCTGGAGCAGAGCCGACGCACCTGCAGAGCAGCTCCCATCCTTCGTCGCCAGTTAAGCGCTGGACTGAATGGGAGTAGATCGCCTTCATCTGATCCGCCGCGTCTCGGTTCCTTGTGGTGATAAGAACTCGACTCCCCGGCGCGCAGCTGCTACTAAACAGGACGCCGAGCCAGAGATTCCATAGACCCATGGCGTCCCACACGTCATCAAGCAAAAGGAGCATTTTTTTCCCCTTGATTGCCTCCTTGACTGCCTCGTCTAAAAGCAGGAGATCTCGTTCAGCACACCGCCCACCGGCGGCCGTGATGATTCCTTTCAGCAGGTTGAGCTTATCGAACTTACGAGGCACTGTGATGCGGATGATCCAATCGAAAAATCCTTGCTTCTTATCACAAAGCAACTCAAAGATAAGGTTCGCCATTGTAGTTTTGCCAATGCCTCCAGGTCCGACTATTGCGTAGACGGGCAAGTCGTCTTTTCCATGATGATCAGTTAACAGCCTCACCATAAAGTCAGTATCTTTGCGGAGCTTAGCCCCCACAACATCGGAGGAAGAAGCCATACTAGGCATATTATAAGCTTCAGGATCGGTAACAGGTGGGATGTATTGAGAATTATCCAATAAGTGCAGATCAAGTTTCTCATCCCTTTGAGTCTTAAGCATCTTCAGCCTGGAGTTCAGAGATTGAAGTTTGAGGCTCATGTCACGATTAGAGCTGAACTGCTTGAAGTAGAATTGGTAGGGACGGGTTACGTAGGTGAGGATGAGGGGCAAGTCACGCCAAACGGGGACCGAGGCGTTACCGGACGCCGGCGAGGGAGGGGTGGAGAGGAGGAGGAGCTCGGAGTCGCGAAAGTGGCACTCGTCGAGAACGTCGTCGGCTTCGTACATGATGTTCTCGAGAGTGTCGATCCATTTGCGGATGTCGAGGTCGCGGATTTTTTCCTTCCTGAGGCCGTGTAGCTTGCTGCGCAGCAAATCCATAGTCTCCTGGAGTTCTCTGGCGCTCCCCTGAACGCTTAACTGCATCTCCATCTCCTTCTTGATGATGGCTCGGAGCCCTGCCGTCAACTGAGGGGCCAACAATTCCATTGTGATGGTCTTTTCCTCTGTCTACCTCACGATATAGATCTGCAATCTCTCTTGCAACTGACCGATTTCTATTACAGAGAACGGTCGATCAATACTGGATATTAAAAAACTAAAATAAGCCTGCTTTTTTAAATATATAGTTTATATATAATATATCATCAAAAAAATTATCTTAAACATGCACGAATCTTAGAGCAAAATTGAGCGGTGAGCTTCCGAAATTAAATCTGTGATCATATGAACTCCGATTTTAACAAATTTATAGTCAAATTGAACGTCTCGAAAAGACGAACTCATCGACACCTCAATCTGAGCCAAATGAGTCCAAATCAAATACCCAAAGCGCATTTGGAAGCTTCAAACCATAATTTGAATTACCAAACAGTTTCCAAATGTGTCATGCTTATAGTCGAATCGAGCGGCTCGCTCGACGAGGCGAACCCAACGAGTCCAAGATCACTAAATTCGGATATAATTAAGGCATTCAAATGATCATTAAATGATCCACGATCAAGGAGATCAATATCGACCGTCCATTCAAACCACAACTATTTTGACCTTGATTTTTCACATATTTACAAACAATGCCACTGTCAAAAAATTATAAATAGTCCCCATGCTTCTCATGAGAGGGGAGAAGGAAAGGAGGAGGAGAATGGAAAATTTTGGGAGCTTGCTTACCTTCGAACATGGCCGAAGTTCTTCTCGACCACCGCCGGACTTCCGCCATTTCGCCGGCCACCAACAAAGTTCTTCCCGGCCATCAACGGACTTTCTCCAATCCTCCGACTACCAACAAACTTCCGTCAATCTGCCGACCACCGTCGGACCTCTGCCAATCTGTTGACCACAACCAGACTTTCGTAATTTATGAAGTAAAAAAATGAATTGATGTGGGTTTCATTAGGGAAGAGCAATATCCAACATGGATAGTCAGTCTTGTTTTTGTCTGTAAGAAAAATGGACAGCTTCGCATCTATGTTGATTCATAAATAGGGCCCTGGTCGGTAACTTTTCCGGGCCGGTGAGATCGAGAAGTGGAAGTCATAAAAAAGAGATTTCGTTTCAAAAGAAGAAAAGGCGACGAAAGCCCACTACAACACAGTCGAAGTAAGCGGCTGAGTTAGCCTAGCCTCGCATACTTTTTCTTTTAGTAGGCGAGCCATCAGTTTTTGATACGTACATGGATGGAATGGATGCATTTCCTGCCTCTGTTGGTCCTTCTCAAGCACCCAACTCGCTATCAACATTTGGGGGTTGAGGAGGGGGATGTCCGTAATGAACTATTTTGACTTATTCCCTAAGAACTTCATTCCAGAAGTAAGGCGTTAGAGAAAAGAAAGACCAAAAGAACTCATTCTAGAAGACAATCAAAATTGATAATAAATACACTTTGACAAACGCTGGAGTTCTTTCCCAAACATCGTCAGACTTCTGCCAGTCCGCCGACCACTATCGGAATTCCTCCGATCAGCCGACCACTATCGCCAGCCGACTACAATTCTCTTGACCTTTGTCGCCCGCCAACTATGGTCCTTTCGACCTCCGTCTCCTGCCAACTACGGTCATTTTGACCACTGTCGTCCATTGATTACAATCCACTCGACCTTCATCGCTGATCAATTACGGTCCTTCCAACCACCATTGCCAACTACTGTCCTTCTGACATCCGTCTCCCACCAACTATGGTCCATCCGACCACAATCGCACGTCGACTACAGTTTATCTGACTTCTATCACCCGCCGACTATGATCCTCCTGACCTCCGTTGCTCGACATCCTTCCGACCACCGACATCTAACTACGGTCCTTCCGACCTACATCGCTCGCCGACTATGATCCTGCCGCCCAAACGAACATATCAACATTGATTCTTCCAACTCGCACCATATAATGCACTATGTATGATGTATATTTGTGGCATCGAGCCAAGACCTTCCTCTTAAGGTAATCATTTGTAATTAATTGCAAAATACTAGTTGATTCATTCAAATTGGGCCAGATCCTATGGTTTTTCTCCTTTTCAGGGGTTTTCACCTAAAAACTTTGGTGTCTCTTATGTTTGTATGCTGGATCTTTGTACAAATCTAAGATCCTAAACTACATCACTCTCTATTGCTGCAAATTTTCTTAGATGCAACAGTAAAACAATAAGAAACTTCTAATGCTACCAGCAATTTTATTATTGATTTTGGATTAACATGAAAAATACAAATATATTTTTGGAGATTTTACATAAATAGCCCTCAAAATTATCTAATTTACTTCTAATGTTCACTTTTTGTATCTCTGGAACTTACAAACTCTAAAATAAGGACAAAAATAACATCTTTCAATTCTATCTTCGTTGCCAGCTGTTCTCATTGCTCTGTTTTCCATGACCCACACATGTTCACACGTTGATGATTGAATATTTTGCTGCAGCTAAGTACCCCCATAGCTGTTTAAACAAATTCTAGGACCATGACCCTTCACTAACCAACAACATCCATGTGGACACAAGAGGCATTCTTTAGTTTGGCACAAGAGCCATGCTCTCAGATTCTCTGTTTTTAGTTGACTTTGCTTAGTTGGAGGTGTTTTTTTTTTTTTGGATATTTAGGCAATTTAAATCAAATTCATACACACAACTCATACACAAAGACTCGAACCCAAGGCCTTTTAGTTGGAAGCTTAAGCTCTCAACTAATAGGTCAAGTTGAGCTATATCTTAATGTGTATTCTTTGTGTTGTTTTTGCGAGAAATACTCTAAAAGTGTTAGACATTTTTCTTTGGTATGAATCAAAGAGAGGGTAATCTTAATTTCTACTTGCTTATTCTTTGGGGTGTTGTTTACCATATCTGGAGGGAGCATAATGCAAGGAAATTTGGAAACAATATTAGTAGCTTAACCACTGTCAAAGCAACCATTACAATAGCTATTTCTCTTAAAATTATTAGATGGAAAGATGGGGAGTATTTCCATAACTTACTATCTGCAGCTGATTAAGTTTGTGAGTTATTTTTTATGGTATGGGATAAGCCGAAGGAGGTTCTCTGTGGGTTACACTACTTCATCGCTATCTCTTCTGCTTTTTGTTTTTTCTGGATCCGTCTCTCTAGAACAGCTAGCTGCCTAATCCTTGGCCATGTCGGCTTTCATGATTTGTTTTGGAGTTTTTGGAAGGGCAAGGATGACCAAATTGCTTATTTTTTCCCTTGGAAGGCAGTCACTCTAAGTTATTCAAGCATTTTGTCCCCACCTATAACCAGGGGAAGTCCCAAACGCAACTGGCAATTCATATACTGAGCTCGTTTTTCTTCCAAAGATTCAGTTTTGATATTTTGGGTTGGAGAATGTGTTTTTACATAATTTTCTGCTGTGTAATTTTACACATTTATCTACCTTCTTTTGATGTTGTTCTTATTTCAATCGGTTGTTGCTTGTTCCCGTTTATAGGTTGATTTTTTCCTTTCTATTACACATGTAAATAGTTGTTTATCATTGGAAATGAGCTCTGCCTTCAATTTTCCAAAAAAAAAAAAAACCCAACAACATCCTAAAACTGTTATTACTAATGACCTTGGGTGAGTATTAATGGTGATTTCTGTCAACTATAAATATTTGGCACCCATCTTTTTTATCACCATGTATTCATTGCTATATAGAGTGCAACCGAGATGACCACATGTACGCCATCCTTTGATGGCAACTTTGACACCTAAAGGATCCTCAAAATTTTCCAATGAAAGCTATCTTTCATAGTTCATATCTAATATATTCAATTGATCTGTTCTCCTATTATTAAAAAAGGGCATTTATGATAATATATTGCTCACATTAGTTAAATCATTTCTATGAGGCTAGGCTCTATGATTTTTTTTCTCTTTGCAAGCTGATTTTTCATATAGAAAGGTCAAATGTTTCAAATGAGCTGCATATTTCGTATGAGTTACCTTTAACTTATTATTGTGTGTAAAATTTTCATTCAATACTAAGAGAATTTACTCTCTAATGCCATAAAAATTCTAGCATACAACACTGGCATCTCCATTATAGTAGATTGCATTCCTAAGCAGCTTCGTTCCCCACTCATATTTTAGCCTTAGATGTATCTAGCTAGCATTTGCTCCTTTTAAATGCATATAAGGTGTTGCAAAACACAGTTGATTTTTGATATGTATCTCACCTTATATTGTAGATAGCAACTTTAACACTTTAAACTTTTAATCATTGAGATATTATCCGCTTTGACCTAATGACCTCACAATTTTATTCCCATGATAGAACTTATTAAAGCACAACACAAAGAACATGGTGATTTATATGATTTGACGAAGATGTTAGTGTTCAGCGGGGACAAGATTTGTAATGCGGAGAAAAACAAGTTACAATTGACTCTCTTTTTTGTGCATCCTCACATAATACAGCCCTCAAGCCCCTTTAATAGATTTGAAAACAAAATCTAACAAAGAAACTTCCTAATCAAAACTTCAATCAAATCTCCTCTCTCTCTCAATATATATATTATACAAATTCCTAATTTTTGTTGGAGCCTTTGAAGAGATTAGTGATGGAGAGAAAGAGATTGATGATGTCGAGATAGAGCTTGACGATAACCCACACATAATCTTCAATATCGTAAGCGTTTATTATCTTAGAAGTGTCATATATGATATATGCACTGAAAACAAGCGAAGCCAATCCGCCGTAGATCATCGTCGCTATCTTACCCATGGAAAATAACATCTGCAAAGTTCCAACCAAAATATAACATAGCGCAAAATCCACAGAGAAACATTTAGTAAAGTTTATACATACCTGGATTACAATGAAGAACATGATTAGTACCATACGCCTAAATAAGGAAAACAAAGAAGTGGAGCAGCAACAATACTAACAGAAAGCTGCAAGCTGCTTCACAAGATAACTAATAAAATAAAAGCTGATTAAGATAACTAAGTAATATTTAAGAAAACTAAGTAGTATTGTAAAAAATAAGCTACTCGATGACGTGATGCACCCCATCATTCTCCCCCACTAACTGAAGAATCTGAATCTGAAGATGAAAGATTCGTAGGAGCCGCATCCGGTGGGTGATAGGCTGAGAGATCGCCTATATTGAACGTGTTGGACGTATTGTAATGGCTGGGCAAATCCACAACATAGGCGTTAGGATTTATCTGTCTAAGAACTGAGAATGGTCCAATCTTCCGGGGCTTAATTTGGAGTAGGATCCGTGACCGAAGCGTTCACGCCTTACTCGTATCATAACCAGATCCCCAACTTTGAACTCTCGCTTCTTGCGGTGCTTGTCTGCGGCCTCTTTATACTTCAAATTGGACTCTTCAAGCTTCTGTCGCACTTCTTGAATCATCTGAGAAAATTGTTCAGCAAATTCGGCGGCTGGCTTGCTGTTACATTGCGGGAGCACGGCCACGTCAACAGTGTGGTTCGGGTGCTTGGTATAAACCACGCCAAAGGGACTCTTCCCTGTGGAGCGATTGGTCATGCTATTGTAAGCGAATTCGGCTTGCCCCAAGAGTTCATCCCACAATTTCGGGTGATCCTGCACAAGACAGCGTAGGAGATTACCAAGTGTCCGATTCACCACTTCGGTCTGTCCATCCGTCTGGGGATGATTCGCTGTGCTTAATTTGATTTCAGTGTGTAGTCTTGCCCATAACTCCTTCCAGAAATTGCTAATGAATTTAACATCACGATCGGATGTTAAACTTCGGGGAACTCCGTGCAGACGAACTACCTCCGAAAAAAAAACACGTGAGACATTTAAGGCATCGAACGTCTTCTTGCAAGCAATGAAATGGGCCATCTTGGAAAAACGATCAACCACCACCATGATCGAGTCATGTCCACGCCGAGTACGTGGTAATCCCAATACGAAATCGAGACTTAAATCTTCCCAAATAGTGGTCGGTGTAGGCAACGGTAGATACAGGCCACTTAACTGTCCACCGGATTTATAGCTTTGGCAAATGGGGCACCGTTCAACAAATCTCATCACATCTCTGTGCAAATGTGGCCAAAAGAATCTACTTCGCAGCTGTAGGTACGTGTTGTTCCGTCCCACATGAGCTGCGAGACCTCCGCAATGAACTTCTTTGATGAGCTGCGGCCTCCACGATGACTCAGGAATGCAAAGCTGCGTATGGCGAAAAAGAAATCCATGTCTGACAGCAAATTCTTGTGAAGCACCTCCATTTGAACATTCTTCCCAAATTTTAGAGAAATCTGAATCAGAGGCATAAAGCTCTTTTAAGCATTCTAAGCCTGTAATTTCGGTTTGCAGCTGTATGAGCAGCGTCGGTCTCCGGCTCAAGGCGTCCGCAACTTTGTTGTTTACGCCCGACTTGTGTTGCAACACGAAGGTGAAACGTTGAAGAAATAAAATCCAGCGGGCATGCATCCTGTTAATGTGCTTTTGTTGATTTATGAATTGCAGCGCTCGGTGGTCACTGCACAGGACGAACTCCGAATGGAGCAAGTATGATTCCCACTGCTTCAATGCCCGCACCACCGCATATAGTTCTTGTTCATAAACACTCCATTTTTGTCTTGATGGACAAAGTTTTTCGCTGAAGAACTCTACCGGCTTGTTTTCCTGGCTTAAGACAGCTCCGATTCCCACTCCGGAAGCATCCGTATCCACTTGGAATGGCTTATCGAAGTTGGGTAAGACCAACACCGGTGAAGATGATAAAGCTTCCTTTATGGCAGCAAAGCTATCAATCTGAGCGCTGCCCCAATGAAACTGTTTGAGTTTCAAGCAATCGGTAATAGGAGCCATAAGGGAACTGAAATTTTTGATAAACCGGCGATAAAAGTTCGCGAGACCATGAAAACTGCGAACTTCCGTGAATGAGCTGGGCGTTGACCAACTCTGTATAGCTTGCACCTTGCGATTGTCAACTTGGACTCCTGCAGCTGACACGATGAAGCCAAGAAAATGAACAGATGAGACAGCGAAATCACACTTACTTGGGTTCAAAAATAGCTGGTTCTCCCGAAGTACAAGAAGGATTTCTGTCAAATGCCGCAGATGATCGGTCAGAGATGGACTAAATACGAGTATGTCGTCGAAATATGCAACGCAGGAGACGTTGAGGAATGGCTTTAAGACCTCATTCATTAATCGGAGGAAGGTCGAAGGCGCGTTACACAATCCGAATGGCATCACCTTCCACTCGTATAACCCATGTCGAGTCTTGAAGGCCGTCTTCCACTCGTCACCCGGTCGGATGCGGATTTGGTGGTACCCGCTACGGAGATCGAGCTTTGAGAAAATAGAGGCTCCTGTCAACTTCTCCAACAATTCTTCAATCCGCGGTACAGGAAACCGAAACTTCACAGTGATTTTGTTAATGGCCCTGCTGTCTACGCATAATCGCCAACTTCCATCCTTCTTGGGCACCAAGAGTGCGGGTACAGCACACGGACTGAGACTGGGTTGGATCAAGTTATTTTTCAGCAACTCATCAACTAACTGTTGGAGAATTTGATGCTCTTTCGGACTTAAGCGATGATGTGGCAGGTTTGGTAGTGTAGAACCTGGAATAAAATCAATGTGATGCTGTATAGTCCTCAAAGGCGGTAATGCAGGAGTCGAGGATTCAGTCAGAACATCGTGGAATTGCTTCAGCAGAGACTCGATGGCAGGCGGAACACTCCCAGCTGTGTTATCAGCGGCCTCTTCTTTGATCACCAAGGCGAAAAGAGGCACTTCCTCCTTCCAATGAGCTAGCAAGGAGTTGCCCGAGACCAAATGCAATGCTGGCCGAACATTATCAGGAGAACCTTTTACACCCGCTGCATGAGGTAACAATCGGAGCCGCTTCCCTTTCCAGTCTAGTGCATACGTATTGGCTCGGCCATCGTATACAGCACCAACATCGAACTGCCATGGGCGGCCAAGAATTAGATGGCTCACGTCCATCTCCACCACATCACACAACACTTCGCAATTATAATGTTTTCCGATTGAGAATTGTACCCGGCACATATCTGTCACTAAAATCTCCATTCCCTTCTTAACCCACCCAATCTTGTAGGGATGTGGGTTCTTTGAAGTCTTGAGTTGCAAAGCTTGAACAACAGCCCGCGAAATGACATTTTCCGTGCACCCGCTGTCGATGAGTAAATCGCAAACCTTGCCGCCAATGGTACATTTGGTTTTAAAAATGGCATGTCGCTGAGAATCCCCTTGTTGTCTCGGGACTAAGAGGAGTTTCTCCAATACACAAATCAGTGGATCCCCTTCATCGCCGACAACATCTTCCACATCAACATTTTCCTCTTCTTCGAATTGCTCAGGGTCAAGCTCCCCCTCTTCGTCCAGTAACTGAAGTTGCTGACGATTTGGGCATTCGTTGGACTTATGCCCGGGTTGGAAGCAACGAAAACACTTAAGTCCCTGCGGCCGTGGATAAGGATTTTCTTTAAGAGGGAATTTTGGCTTGTTGAAAGCTTTAGGATCAGTATTCGCCTTTCCTGACGGTATAACTCCGGCACTATCATTCAACGGGGGTGTTTTGCGGAAAACAGGGGTCTGTTGTTTGGCAACTTCTGCACTAGGTTCCATTACCGACCTTCATCGCTGATCAATTACGGTCCTTCCAACCACCATTGCCAACTACTGTCCTTCTGACATCCGTCTCCCACCAACTATGGTCCATCTGACCACAATCGCACGTCGACTACAGTTTATCTGACCTCTATCACCCGCCGACTATGATCCTCCTGACCTCCGTTGCTCGACGTCCTTCCGACCACCGACATCTAACTACGGTCCTTCCGACCTACATCGCTCGCCGACTATGATCCTGCCGCCCAAACGAACATATCAACATTGATTCTTCCAACTCGCACCATATAATGCACTATGTATGATGTATATTTGTGGCATCGAGCCAAGACCTTCCTCTTAAGGTAATCATTTGTAATTAATTGCAAAATACTAGTTGATTCATTCAAATTGGGCCAGATCCTGTGGTTTTTCTCCTTTTCAGGGGTTTTCAACTAAAAACTTTGGTGTCTCTTATGAACACTCAACTTACTTATTTATCTGTTTGTATGCTGGATCTTTGTACAAATCTAAGATCCTAAACTACATCACTCTCTATTGCTGCAAATTTTCTTAGATGCAACAGTAAAACAATAAGAAACTTCTAATGCTACCAGCAATTTTATTGTTGATTTTGGATTAACATGAAAAATACAAATATATTTTTGGAGATTTTACATAATTAGCACTCAAAATTATCTAATTTTCTTCGAATGTTCACTTTTTGTATCTCTGGAACTTAAAAACTCTAAAATAAGGACAAAAATAAAATCTTTCAATTCAATGTTCGTCGCCAGCTGTTCTCATTGCTCTGTTTTCCATGACCCACACATGTTCACACGTTGATGATTGAATATTTTGCTGCAGCTAAGTACCCCCATAGCTGTTTAAACAAATTCTAGGACCATGACCCTTCACTAACCAACAACATCCATGTGGACACAAGAGGCATTCTTTAGTTTGGCACGAGAGCCATGCTCTCAGTTTCTCTGTTTTTAGTTGAGTTTGCTTGGTGGGGGTGTTTTTTTTTTTTTTTTTTTTTTTGACATTTAGGGTAATTTAATCTGCAGCTGATTAAGTTTGTGGGTTCTTTTTTATGGTATTGGATAAGACGAAGGAGGTTCTCTGCGGGTTACACTATTTCATCGCTATCTCTTCTGTTATTACTAACGACCTTGGGTGAGTATTAATGGTGATTCCTGTCAACTATCGATATTTGGTACCCATCTTTTTTATCACCATGTATTCATTACTATATAGAGTGCAACTGAGATGATCAAATGTAAGCCATCCTTTGATGCTTTGACACCTAAAGGATCCTCAAATTTTTCCAATGAAAGCTATCTTTCATAGTTCATATATAATATATTCAATTAATGTCTTCTCCTATAACAAAAAAAGGGCATTTATCATAATATATTGCTCACATTAGTTAAATAATTTCTACGAGGTTAGGCTCTATGATTTTTTTTTCTCTTTGCAAGATGATTTTTCATATAGGAAGGTCTTATGTTTCATATGAGCTGAATATTTGGTATGAGTTACCTTTAACTTATTATTGTGTGTAAAATTTTCATGAGAATTTACTCTCTAATGCCATAAAAATTCTAGCAAACAACACTGAGCATCTCCATTATAGTAGATTGCATTCTAAGCCGCTTCATTCCCCACTCTCATATTTTAGCCTTAGAGGCTTAGATGTATCTAGCTAGCATTTGCTCCTTTTAAATGCATATCAGGTCTTGCAAAACACAGTTGATTTTTTATATGCATCTCGCCTCATATTTAGATAGCAACTGTAATAACTCAAACTTTTAATCATTGAGATATTGTCCATTTTGACTTAATGACCTCTCATTTGTTCCCATGGTATAACTTATCAAAGCACAATTAACATAAAGAACATGATGATTTATATGATTTGATGAAGATGTTAATGTTCACGGGGGAGAGGATGATTTCAATGTAATGTGGAGAAAAACAAGTTACAATTAACTCTCTGTAACTCTCTGTTTTGTGCATCCTCACATAATACAGCCCTCAAGCCCCTGTGATAGATTTGAAAACAAAATCTAATAAAGAAACTTCCTAATCAAAACTTCAATCAAATCTCATCTCTCTCAATATATATATTATACAAATTCCTAATTTTTGTTGGAGCCTTTGAAGAGATTAGTGATGGAGAGAAAGAGATTGATGATGTCGAGATAGAGCTTGACGATAACCCACACATAATCTTCAATATCGTAAGCGTTTATTATCTTAGAAGTGTCATATATGATATATGCACTGAAAACAAGCGAAGCCAATCCCCCGTAGATCATCGTCGCTATCTTACCCATCGAAAATAAGATCTGCAAAGTTCCAACCAAAATATAACATAGCACAAAATCCACAGAGAAACATTTACAAATGAAGAGTAAAGTTTATAGATACCTGGATTACAATGAAGAACATGATTATCAGCGACGCAGAAAACAAATAGGGGCCAAGAAAGGTGAAATCTTGAACCCTGTCCGCTGCCAGGAAGGTGTAAATGGTGAGGCTCACAAGCACCACTGTAGTTAATATTGCAGATTCCAGAATAACCTTTCCTGCATTGATTAATTCAAGAAGACATATATATAAATACATAAAGTTGTCTGTTTTTCTTTTCTTGAAAAGAAAAAAAAAACTTGTAGAATTAATTAATTTGGTGCTCACCATCAATGAAGGCGCAGGCAAATCCGACGGCGAAGCTTATTGAGACAGTGAAGACACCCAGGAGGATCAAATTGCAAGGTTTGTAGTGGCGGTAATAGTGTAGTGGAATCATCACTGAAGAATTGCATATAAGAGATCTTAAGCGGAAAAAAAAAAGGGTTTTTTAGTTTAGGGTTTAGAATTAAGCAGTACCCATAACGATTAAGAATATGAGGAAGACGAAGAGGGTTATGCCGGCAGGGGAGTATGCGAAGAGAGAGACCGGAGTTGCAAATACGACGGCGGCTGAGACGGCGATGGTCAGCAGCATCTGTAGCGACAGTATTGTGTAAACTTTTCTTATGAACTTCCATCGCAGCCTCTGGGCCTCGCTCTCTTCAGACTTCTTGGACAGAAGGGGATCGTTGAGGCGGCCGCCGCCGCCGGCGGCAGCCTCCAGATCATTCTGCGGGGTTGTGGATCTCGATATGTTCATCTCTCTGTTGTCGGTTGGAGGCCTGTGAGCTGAGCTGCGGGTAAGATAGTGAAGATCCAAGGAGAAAGGAAAACTGGAATCTTATCTCTCAATTCCTCCGAGCATTGACTCTGTACTTACCAAGTCCTCTGCTTTGTCTATTCAAGCAATTTTGTGTGGGACAACTTTTAGGTCATGATAATATTTAAGACAAAATGATATAAGAGAAGAGTAATAAAATTAATGTGTTATATGAAAAAATATGAGGCATTATGCAATCGAAGTGACTCACATAGTAATCATCGGTTATAAAAGATGCTATTCTATTTGATTAGGAAATGTAATTTGTGGTGGAAGATTTAAGAGTCATGTGACTTGGGAGATCTTTTGAAGAGATTGTTTGTTATTTGAGTAGTCCTGCTTCCTTGACCAGGGTGATCATCTATGACGAGAAGCCCAAATAAATCTTGATGTTGATGTTGTGTGCATTGGCGATATTGCCAATGATAGGCGATGAAGTCATCAGATGTATCATAGCCAGGCGATAAAAATCAAATGATCGTGGTTTCTAACTATGATCCGAGGAGGATTATAATTGAGTAACAATGATTGAATGATTCTAGCAAAGTGAAAATGGGCAAAGGCTATAATCAAATGATGGAGATCGAGAGATCATAATTAAGCAATTGTGGTTAGAAGATTCATTTAGGCGATAGTGATTAGAGGGTGATAATGGAAAGTGGACAATGACGTAACAACGATGGTCAGAAGATCGTAAGTGGGCTACATTGGTCAGGGATCTATAGTAAAGTGATACTGATCAGAGGGCTATAATAAGATGATGGTGGTAAAAAAAAATCGTAATCAAGTTATAGTGGTTGGAAGATAGTAGTCGGGTGATGGATGTCAAAGGAACTTCCTCAGGCAACTATGATTAGAGGAATTTAGCTAGGAAATGATCGTTAAAGCACTCTAGTTGGACGATGATGGTCAGAAGGCCGTAGTTGGACAATGACAGTAACGAAATTGTAAACAGACAACAGTGGTTAGAGAGTTTTAGTTGGCAAATAGTGGATCATAGTCGAGCGATGGTAGTTAAAAGACTATAGCATAATAACAGTGGTTGTATAATAACAGTCGTGAGGTTGTCATGTTAGTTCATTGTGGAATTTGAGTGTGTTGATTAATTTGGTTCTACTTTTGACTTAGAACTCAATTCAGTAGATTGAGATTGTCGGGAGATTGCAGTTGGGCGTCACAGTCTGGCGGTGACGTTTCTACTATAATTCTAATATTACAGCAAAAGACGTCTTAATTGTGGAGTTTCTTAATATAATTCTAAATATTACAGCAAAAGACGTCTCGATGTTTAAGAGGTAACTTTAAGCCATGGAATCTATGAGATGGATTTAAAATTGATTTTAGGCTTAAAGGGTCCAAACTGGTCAACCCGGGTTGACTCAGTCAACTGGGTTGACTCGGGGTCCAAGTCAGGGCTCGATAGAGTCGACTTGACTCACTGAACCCACTGGAGGGGGTCTCGAGGTCTGACTTGGTCAATTTGACCAAGTCAACCTTTTGACCAAGGTCCTAGGCAAAATCGAGGTCAACAGACTTCTACCCGACCACCGACAAACTATAGACTTTTTTCTGACCACCAACTAAACTCGGATTTACATAAGGCCACCGATTATTGTTGGTTGCTCCGACTTTCGTAGCTAGACAATGATCTTTCTGACCATTGTCATCTGCCTACTACGGTCCTTCCGACCACCGTCACTGACTACAGTCTTTTCGACCTCTGTTGCCCACCGACTACAGTCATTCCTACTTCCGTCACCAAACAACGATCATTCTAACCTCTGCCACTTGTTGACTACGATCCTTTTGACTTCCATCGCCATACCACAATCTTTCTGACATCTATCGCCAGACTACGATCTTTCCACTCTCAGTCTCCCATCGACTATGGTCCTTCCGACCCCCGTCACTAGATTACGATCTTTCTAACCTTCGTCGCCCATCGAATATGGTCTTGCTGACAAAACGAACATGTCAATATTGATTCTTCTATTTCCCACCATATAATGCACTCTATATGATTCTTCTCTTTCCAACCTCCGTCACCCTCAATCCAAGATTTTCCCCCAAGGAAGGGCCTCATTTGTAATCGACTGTAAATACTAGTGGATTCATTCAAACTGGGTTATACCTCGTAGTTTTTTTTTTTTTTCCTTTTTAGGGGTTTCCACATAAAAAACTCTAGTCACTTATGAACTACACACTCTCTTTTATTTGATTGTGTGTTGGATCTTCGTACAAAGTTAAGACGTTAAACTTTATATTTCTATATTGCCGCGAATATTCAATTACGCAACAAGAGTGATAAATCACCAAACAACAAATAAGAAAAAAATATTAAAAATATAACATAAAATACAACAAATTTATAAGAGCCGGTTTTAATTAAAACTTCATTTTGAACAATTTTCTTATAGCTATCTAAATCAATTTTTTATTATAATTTTTTTTAAAACAACAAAAAAAAGTTGTCAAAGGTGATCCCAAATATAAGGCTTCGGTTGGGACGAATTTTTTCCTACTTTTTAAATCAACTTTCTAAAAAATTGATTTAAACAGTAAAAAATTAATCCCAAATGAAACCTAAATTTACATGAATAATGTAGAGGAGGATTCAGTTCACTAAAAAATAATAGCCCCAAACACATTATTCAATTTGAAAAAAAAAAGCACTTCAATTATTTCAAAATCTAAGTACATTAATGCACAAGTAAATACTACCTTTTTGAGTAATAATTTGTTAAAGGGTTGGCACTTTTCTCCCTGCTTTATTTTTCATCAATTACAAACATGTCTGCTATTTTTTTTTTTTCTGCTTTTCACAATTTTTTAAAGATTTCTTAAGTGAAAATTTATTTTTTACAATCAAAATATCTAAGTTTATTTTACCACAAAATTTCACAATATAATAAAAAATTACAGTCATTCCAAATAAATTTTAATTCTTTAACATCAAATCAACAAATAATTAATAAAAAGTTAAATACATAATACATTTGAATGCATTCAATTTTTTTGTTAATTATGTGCTGATTTGATGTAAAAAATATCGATAGTACTCTTACTTTTCTCTCACAAAGATACAAACTGTCCCTAATCTTGTCTTCTACGATTGATCAAGACAGGTGATAGCTTACTGGTCTACTTAGGCTTTATTTGGGACGGTTTTTTTATTGCTTTCTAAAAAAGAGTTTTAGTACAAAAATAAAAAAAATTGTACTAAAACTCCGTTTTAGAAAGCAGTAAAAAAGTCGTCCCAAACGAAGCCTTAGCCTTCAGAGCCGCTAGAAGTAGTGGGATTCAAAACGAAAAAGTATAATTATGAATATTTATAAATGTAATACTAAAAAAGTTATATTTATAAATGAAAGAAGAATTTTTCAAAAACTAGACTCAAAATGTCAAAAATATCACTTACTAATAATTAATCATAGTTGGCTTTACGTCACCTTATAATTGTAACTTTATATTGATTGTTCATTTTATGTTGATCTGATATTTATAACAAATCTTATGCGTTTGTTATATATTTATATCTGTATTAGTTTTGGACCTTCTAGATTTCTCTCTTAAGAAAAAGAATTATGATATATGTCTCATACTCGAAGTATTCAACAATTGAAGAAATATCTATGTTGTTTATTTACTAGGAGACATATACTTGGACAAAGTTACGCTGGATGAGTCATAACCTCTAGTATTTGCAATTCATTCAAGGGACATTAAGTCATTCTAAGTTATTGAATTTGAACATGGTTTAAACCTTTGATATATCATCAAAAAATTATCTTGATTGAGCACGAATCTTGAGGCAAAATCAAGCCGGAAATTTCAAAAATAAAATCTGGGATCACCTGAACTCTGATTTCAGCAAACTTACAGTCAAACTGAGCGTCTCGGAAATACGAACCCAACGACACCAAATTCGACTCAATCTGAGCCCAAATGAGTCCAAATAAAGGACCCGATGTGCTGTTGAAAAGTTTGAACCATAATTTGAGTTACTAAACAATTTCCAAACATAATGTGCTTATAGTCGAATATAGCGGCTCGACGAGACAAATCCAACAAGCCCAAGATCGCCAAATTCCAACATCATTAAGACCTTCAAATGTCTGACGAATGGTATATGATCAAGGGATTCAATATCGGCCGTCCATCGAACCACTCCACATTTACCTCTGATCTCTCACCTATTTACGGGTCATGCCATTCTAGAAATCTATAAATAGACCCCTCATTTCTATTGAGAGTGGGACCCAAGCAAGAAGAATAAGAATAAGAATAAGAGAAGAAGAAGAGAAATAAAGGAGGGATTAAACTGCTCCTCGACCACCGCCAGAATTCTGGCCGACGCCCAAGTGACGTCGGAATTCTAGCCGACACCCAAGTGACGCCGGAATTCTGGCCGACGCCCAAGTGACGCCGGAATTCTTGTCGACGCCCAAGTGACTCCAGAATTCTAATCGACGCCAAAATTATACCCGACGCCCAAGTGACACCGGAACTCTGCCCGATTTTCAAGTGACGTCGGAATTCTAAGTGACTCTAAATTCAGCTCGAATATACAACTTGTTTCTAATCGGATTTCAATCCATAAGTGAAGCATTAAAATCTGATCATCCTAAATTTTAAGGACGAGTCAGCCTCTTGTATCTTAAATAAACACTGATGGAATTATTTCAATTAGGCGTGACCCCATGGTTTTTTTCCTTTTCCAGGGGTTTTCACGTAAAAATCCTGTTGTTATTATTTCTCCCTATTTGTGTGCTAGATATCCATACAACGCTGAGACGGAAATTTTCTAATTATATCGCCGCGTATATTAGCTAGTCTGCAACAACCTTAATTCAATTGTCATGTTTAAGCATGATTCAAAAATCATTTCCAACATCGTTTTCAACCCTTAGTTTAACTTAGGAATCAAATTTGAACTGGGATTGAACCACGTTCAATCCCGATTCAAAATGTGATCAGACCTAGTTTGAAGTATTCATTTTGGAAACTCAATCATGCCATGCTTTGATGTATTGGTATGTATCTTGTTATTTCTGAGTGTGAGCTGGGTGGGTCCAAAGTTAGATGGGATTAGTAGCGTAAGAGGAGAAGATGATTTTAAAATGAATGATTGTTGGGAGTTCCCCGACAAGACCAACGATGAGTGAGAAGAGAAATATTTCATGATGGGAGATCAATGTGAGTAGGATTGAATGGACTCATGGTGTGTGAGGAGAACATGAGCTTGCTTGCAAGGCGACAATAAAAATTGATTGCGCATGGGGAGAAGAAGATTTTGCAATGGGAGCTTATTTATGGCAATCTTCAATTCGACTGGCAACATATAAGAAGAATGAGATTTCATAAAGGGAGTTCATTAGGGAAGGTCACAATGGGACTATCTGAATGTGAGAAGGAGGCTCACTATGAATAACATTTTTGGATCGAGGTGCAACATACTCACTAGGGAAAGTATTATGGGACTAACAAATGTGAAGCAATGTTTAAACTTGGTTCGAACATTCACTCATAACTTAGTTTGAATAAAGATTTGAATTTAAACCAATTTGAACTAAATTTCTTCTAGGTGGACTTCAATAGAAAATCCACATATTCAAGACGGATAACTTCATCAAAAAACAAAAACAAAAATGTAGTAATATTTTTCTAAGAAAATAATTTAAAGGGACATTTCTCCAATTATGTGTTCTACGTGGTATATAAAGTGAAATTTTACTAAAAAATGTGTTATAGGCTTTTTTGTATAATCAACCCTCCATATTTTAACTATTTCATGGTGATTATTATAGGATTTTTGCTGCTCAAATTACTATACATATGTAGATTTTGCAAAGACCATCATTGATACAAAATTGTACATCCTATTTCCAATTAAACTGCTTTGAATTACTATTTTCTCAAACTATTGTTAAAATTGTTGCTAAAAGCTTCCCAACCTTTGTAACAATTTTAAAATCACAAGAATTAAATTAGGTGTTGTTTGGTTGCAAGTATTACTATAATTGGTTAAAGTAAATAAAAGAGTTCTACAAATTTTTGGTGTTTGATTTGAAGAAAAACAAACGCATAAATAGTGGCGTATCTCAAATTCCCAATATAGTTCATTTCTAATATATTTAGAATTCTCCAAATTTTAGGGATTTCAAAATATATCGCTTTATGTGAAGTGTTGTTTGCATCAATCACTGATGCCCACCATCAATTGGCCCTCACAGTCCCCATTAGACGTCCCTCATTGTTGTTGGCTAGACATCGCACTTCATCACCAGCCATCATCAACTCCCCTCAATTATCACAATAGCAATCACCATCAAAGTTGATTGATTTCTAATTTTTGTCGATGCTTGCCCCCAAATTATACAATGAATTAATTTTACTAAATTAAACCAAAATATATATTTATGGAACATTTCAACCAACCAGTTTTTTAAAAAATTCATTACATCAAATTTATTTTACATCATTTTTTTTTACTCCCTGCCATCTTTTATGCAAAATAAATTGCCCCTACTGCAACAACAACTTTAGGCTTCGTTTGGGACGGCTTTTTTATTGCATGCTTTCTAAAACGGAGTTTTAGTTCAAAAATAAAAAAAAATTGTACTAAAACTTCATTTTAGAAAGTAATAAAAAAGCCGTGGGACGAAATCTTAATCACTACAGTATGCTAATAAATTAAAACAATAATAACAGATCGATCATTTTTCTCATAATGTCCCACTTTGCACGCTCTCTAGTCAGTAAAATTCTTTCATGTTAAACAAATTTTAATCAATAAGCACACTCCTCTTTCTATCATGGTACTGAAACTCGCTCCCACCAATCTGATCCCCAAAATCCAATAAAACTCGCTCCGACACGTGTCGCCTAGCTCTTAATATATCATTGCCAATTTATAACGGTCAAGCTATATAATACCAGCAAGCTCAGTAACTTATAAAAATAACTTAATCAAGCTTAGCTATAAAACTCATCGATTGTTAATTATCATGGCCACACAGGTACCGTATAGCTGTCAGAAGGTAAGCTCCATGCCATAAAGATGGCCTAGTACTGCTCCTGTGCCAGCCCTTGCATCCATGCACTGTCAAATCCGAGGCAATGCAAATCCAACTTGCAATCCACAAAACACTTTTTTCTCCGTTGGATAAAGTTACCTCCCACTTTATAAGAACTAGATAGCAAGCAACTTAGCTTCTTATAAGAGAAAGATTTCATTTTTCTTCTTCTCTCTAAGCCACTGCCTCTATCACATCTGTTTCATTGCTCTTTTGAGCAATGATGCTCATCCCTTGGAGATAACGTGCTTCTTCTTCGTTCCAAATCCCTTAAAAGGGAAAGAGAGTAAAGAGAAGAAAGCCTCTACGTCTTCATGGAATAAGGAGATCTTCCTGTCCCACCCTGCTTGTGTATGACAAATCTATATTTATATATGTGTGTACATATATAAGCATTCATCGTATGGTTTTGCATGTGGGAAGGAGGCTATACTGTTCAGCCAAGGATGACTTGCCGGCATATTTTGTTGACTTAATTACTAATGCATTCATTTATATGATTTATGTGATGCGGTGCATGCATGATGCATGAAATTAAACCGGCAAGTTATTTTTGGCTACATAGTTGCCTCCTTTTCTCATGCAAGATCCATGATGATGATAATGATGATGATGATGATAAAGCTTTGTTTTGTCAGCTCTCTATCCTTCGAAAACAAGAAGAAAGGTATATATTTACTGTTTAATTGGTTTTCTTATCACATATCTATCATATAACAACATCTTTCCTCAATGGTCAACTTATGTTTGACTTTTTTCACTTAATAATGTCTCGTTTAAGAAATCTTCTTAGTTGAACTTAGCTCAAGATTATTCTCTTATGATACCTCAACTACATAAAAATCTCTATGCATAGGCGCTTCAACTACATGTGTTGTGCGCTTACCGAATAAGAAAACTTTCGTATGCAATGGCGATCTTTAATTTCTAAACTATGTAAAAACTGAATTTAACATTTACTAATTTATCCAACTTAATAAGAGAAACAGTTCATTCTATGTTTGTAAACGCTGTGTTGTACAAATAGATCTTTTAATGTACTTAGAGAAAAGCAAGAATTAATTTCTTATTTGATTTTGAAAGGCAATAATTTCAGAGTTTCAAGTACATATTTTTGTCATTGGAAGCAATAATTTCCACTGCCACAGGAGTAAGGTAAGGTGCAAGCAATAATTGAAAGAAAAAACAAAACCAAGTAAATCCAATTAAATACAGCCAACAACCACAACAACAAAATGTTCCATGAAATTCTTAGATTTAGAAATAAAATAGGCATACAAAGACTAAGGCTACGTTTGAGATTGACTTTTTTACTGCTTCTTAAAGCAGTTTTACAGCAAACATTATTAGCAATTCTACCTGAAGTGATGTATGGTCGTATTTTTATAGATTTTTTCTAAATCTTCTTAGTATTTTGATATATATGATATATAAAACATTAAAGTGACCAATTCTGATTACAGCAACTGTTTTCTGATAGGTGTAACTTTGACATCTGTGTTTAAGGTTGTTTGTTTGGGTATCGAAAAAGGCCGAGTATAGCTACTGCTTGGATGTGCTCAATCTTGTTGGAGATTAGTTGAGATAACTAGGCGGCTTTGATCAGAGCCAAAAAAAAACAAAAAAAAAAAAAACAAAGTGAATTTTTACCACTTTTATATTTTATTCACTACAATAAATTTTTTATAGTTATTCATTTTTGATAGAATGAATAGATATTATTATTATTAGTCACTTTTTTTAATGTGAATAAAAGTAATATTTAGAACTCTTTCAGGCTATAATCATGCACATTTGCAAAAAATGTGATTTTTTTAATCAATAATATGTATTTTTTTAGGTAAAATATATTTTTATATGTAATTTTGATATAGTTAAGACACTGAAAGATTATATGAACAAATTTTAAAATTTAGAGATTAGATATGTAAATATGAAAGAATTATGTGGTATGCATATATCTCCTTTTTTTTCAGTAAAGCAAATACATATCACAAAAGAATGAATATAGCTTCAATATGTGGTTGTGAATGTTTGTGTCTATAAATAAATATATTTTGAGGGTACTATGTACATATCACAAAAAAAATTATGTATTTATATATCTAATATTTAAATTTTTATATTTATTTATAATAGCATTATAATTTTTAAATTGCATAAAATATTATTTATATTTTAAAAGTAAAATATATTTTTAATGTATATATTTTGATATAATTTAGATATAAAAATTTAGATGTTAGATATTTAAATAAAATGGGGCATGTTTCTCAATCAATTCCTTTGGACTAAAGCAACCTCACTATTTGTCTTATATATAAATATATTATTAAGCTTGATTATGCATGTTATGTTATTTGATGTAAAATTTAGATGTTGAACTGAGCTGTCGTGTCATAGTTGGAGTAGGGGTGTAAGTTAATGGAACTAGTTTGATCTCATATTCATTAATGAGCTCTTAAGTTAAGCTTATCATGCTACAGACTCGAGCTTTAGTTCAAATTGGAGCTCATGTATTACAAGCTCAAGCTCAAGCTAATTATCTCAATTTGGCTCGTTAGATCTCGAGTTAGTTCAATTAAAAACCCTAAATGCTACTTTTTTCTTATTTTGATTAACTTGGCTCTTCACTAAATTTTCATGCTCATTTTCTTCCCAAAATGTTGGACTCCGTAATGCCTCCTTTAGCAGATTAACTATTGCAGTAATTTCTACTGGACTAATCGTTGCCTTCTACATCAAACAACAAACCCTAGTCACAACTTGCATTGGACATGCTAAGGGAGAAATTATTCTGTGTGGACATCAAATGCAGCTCTGCATTCGCAGACCAATCAAAATGAGCCACATCAACAATACCACTAATTATATGTAAACCCTAATTTCTAACATTTCCAATACTTTTTACCTATAAAATTAGAAAGGGTCCTTAGTGCTGAAAAAGGAATATAGACCTACATAAATAAACATCAACTACTAAAGGATTACGGACGGACTACGTTTATTCATTGTGTTTGAATAATAGCTTTGACATTTACATGACATTGTCTCTTATATTCCTATTTTGGAGCAACTGGTAGTTTCTTGGGATGGCTCCAATAATCCAGCTTTTAAGAAATTCATTGCTCATTTTTACTCTGATTTTGAAAGGGTGCCTTGGTTCAATTTCATATGTCATAAGAAACATTGCCTCCATTTCTCTGTTTTTGCCTGGATGGCTGTTCTCGAGAAGCTTAAAATAGCTAACGTACTTATTCGAAGATCAATTGATGCTAGGCCGGAATGCAGGTTTTGCAATTCTGCACATGAATCTCATAGCCACATCTTTTTCGATTGTGATTACTCGTTTATGGTAGTCTCTGTTCTTATTCCCTCACTGAATTCTTTTCTACTTAGGCCAAATGTGCTGCAGGTTTTTTATTTTCTTGAACATTCCCTTTTGCTCAATCGTTGGGAGAAAAGGTTTACATTATTAGTTGTTTGCTACTCCAGTTATCGCCTTTGGAGGGAAAGGAACAGGCGGGCTTTCTCTGGCCAATGGGAGAGTCCTCATTCTATTATTTTTATCATCAAGAATGCTGTTAGATATAAAATCAAGGGGTGTAAGCATTTTGATCAGATTAAAGAACAACTTTCTGATTTTTCTCTAATTTTTTTGGAGGATTTTTTGGGTTTGGTATACGGATTCTATCCGGTTATTTTTGGAATTTTGGGTTAAGGATGATGATGAGTGTGGCCCTTCACTTGCCATCTTGCTGTTTGGATGGCCCTTGCAGCAACCACTGCGATGCTTATGGATGGCCTCTACTGGTTGGCTCTGCATATCTGTTGGCTCTCTTGGAGGTCCTCGTGCCTGCCTTCTCCTCCTGGCTGGCCCTGTGGCAACCGTGGCACTTTTAGTTTTGCTCTCACTCGCTACTGCTACAATTTACATTTGAATCCTGATGTGTTTTTTAGGTTGATTGGCCACTTTTTTTTAGTCCTGATTTTATCTGCTTCTCACTTTGCCTTCTTTTCTTTGGCAATTTGAGTTAGTCTATTTTTTGTGTTCCTTTGGGGCTTTTTTTTCAGTTTGTTGAGGTTCTCAGCTAGCGGCGTAATCAGTCTTAATTCTTAGGGGGGGGGCAAAATTATAAAAAGATAAAAAAATATATTTATAACAAAATTCAAACAAGATATTATATTGCAATAAAAATTACAAGCTTTGCATTCTATTTTGCATCTTCTGATAATGTTGTATTACAACTTCATTTGGAACTAAATCAAATAATTCTTTCTCAATATATGGCACTAGACAGTCGTTGAGCCAATCATCACTCATTTCACTGCATAATCTATGTGGAGAGAGCATTTTCAGCAATCAAAACTAATCTTTTTAATGAAATAATCAAACTGATTATGCCATTGCCTTGAAGATTGTTTTAAGTCATATATAAGTTTCTCTTAAGTGATTTCGATCATCTCTTGAGAAAAATCCAACGAGCACAAGATAGCCAAATTCTAACATCTTTAAGACGCTCAAATATTTGAAAAGCTGTCCATGATTGAGAAAGTTAATTGATATCGGTCGTCCATTGAAACACTCCCAACATACCCTTGATTTTCTCCCCATTTACTAGCCATGTTACTTCCAAAAAGTTATAAAAAGATCACTCATTCTTCACTGAAAAGGAGAGCAAGCAAGAGAAAGAAGAGAAAAGAGAACTAGAAATCTAGAAACTCTATTGCCCCTAAACTCCTCTCGACCACCGTCCGCCACCGACCATCACCGGACTTCTGCCCGATCGTCATTGTAATTTGACCATCCTCAAGTTTAGGGATGGGACAATCTTTATAACAAGTTAAAACAATAGTGGAACAGTTTTAACTAGGCGTAGCCCCGTAGTTTTCTCCCTTTTTCAAGATTTTTCATGTAAAAATCATAGTATTTTTAAGTTCTCTATTTTTGAGTTGGATATCCTGTGAAATGCTAGGACGAAAAATTATCTTACTTTACCGCTTCGAATATTCTAACCTGCAACGACATACATAATTATCTAACTTAATTGAATCTTGTAGAACTTTCTAATAAAATAATCAAACTGATTATACCATTGCATTGAAGATGATTTTTAGCCCTATTAGGACTCATTTAAGAAGACGAACATTCTTGATATTTCCTTCCACAATACCTCCCGACTGCTGCATAAAATTGTCTCTTTCAAATCTCCATGTCACGATCTTAACACCGATTATTATATAATTATATATAATTTGAACGAGGCCAAGGTCTTGTTTGGCAATAATAGATTGTATAGCTCTTATGGACGTTTATGTAACAACCATGCACTGATAATACTTTATTAAAATTTACTCCTTATATAAAAACCCTTTTGCATTCAACGTTGCCTTATAATTTCCATTTATACATGTGGCTTCCTTCCTCTTATAGACTCATTTATAACCAATCATCTTTTGATTGTTCGGTTTATAAACAATAACAGAAGAATAATTTTTTGTAGGGAAAATATTTCTTCTTTCATTAGTTTTAACCAATGAGTACAATTTTTAAAACTTACAGCTTTCTAGAAAGATAATGATTCCTTCTCAGAATTCTGACTGAGGCTTCATTTGATAAAAATTAAAATTTTTGTGCTAAAAATTTGCTTTAAAAAATAGCAAAAATGGTCATCTCAAACAAAACATGAATCCTAAAAAACGTAGTTAGGACAGCAGAAAATCCAAGTCTTTGAGTTGCCCTTCTTTTCCATCTGGCCCTATCTTTGGCAAGGCAATAATTCGACTGATCCACACTTTCAGCAACTTGATCAGAATCTCCCATTTTATTTGCTTGCTATGTAACATTTTGTCATATTTTAATCATAGATGACTTCATTTACTGAATAATTTAGTTGGCCAAAAAATTAATATCCTACTTCTATTCCCTCACATTCTCACACGTGAATCTATTACTATTGCTCTTTCACATGAAGGAGTTGCAAATGACGTGTCGGCTTTCCATGGGAAATTCTTTAATTTAGTTCCGAATGACTTGCTCTTTCATCTTCAATACAGTTGAGAACCCCCCAATCAATGCTCAAATCCCCTCGAGCGATAGCATATCTTAAGTGGGGCCTAATCAGGTGCGGGTTAAGAGGTTTCTGAAGTGGGTGTCTCTTCTAGGTCAGCCGAGGATTAGTCACACCACCAAGCGTCATTTCGGAGGTGGCAGAGGGTGGATATCCCGTTCCAAAAAAAATGGAGAAAAAATTCATTATATATGATGAATGTGAGAAAATTATTATCCTATTTATTTATAAAATTTAAATTAGTTTTAAGAAAATTATTATCATATTTCTCGTTATTTTATAAAAAAAATCATATATCCCTTAAATACCATTTGAAATCATAGTGCACATGCCTCTTTTTCTTCTTTTTAATAATTATTTTTTATATATTTAATATTTAAATTAAATAAATTTAAACATAAAACTCATGTGCACTTATATTATATTATATTATATTAAATATGCATCTCTCATAATAGAGTCAACATTTGACCACTGAGCCGTAAGGCCGGTGGCAGAAGTTTAATAGCCGTAGAATTTGGTTCTCTCGATTAGCTCGTTTACCAAACTACCTCTTTCAGTTGGTCACGTGACTGAATTCGTGGTGCCGTATGCGCTTAACGTCTGTTTTATGCTCAGTTTGGGCAGCTTTTTTATATATAATTTAAATTTTTAAAAATATTATATTAAAAATTAATTTAAAACCGCTGGCTTAGGTTGTTTGATGGAAGAGCATGATTGGAACCCCCAACCAACGCTCGATTCTTTTCTCAAGTGGCTCACCTCCTTGAGAGGAGAGGGCAAGTGTGCGCCCAACATCTGTGGATTAGGTGACGCTAGGTTCCACCGAGGGAATAATTATGCCGTCATGCATCTCCTAAGATAATGAAAGCAGATAGATACGCTATTTAAAATAAAAATAAATAATAATAAAAAAATCCTAAATGAAATCTTAGCCGTGTGAAACTCAAGAATTTTGATTGCACATAACAAACTACGAGTAGATTAATTAATAAGAGCTACCCGATTGTCTACATAGGACAAAAAAGGCCTCCTCATAAATCTAGAGTCTATTAAGACAATGAGAGTAGGTTGTTAGCTAGTGTGAGAGCTAATATATCATAATAATAGAGAGGTGTGAAAAAGGGGGAAATGTCATGCTCTTGAAATATGAGATGTTAGGAACATGAAGGAGATAATAAGTGTAGCTTATTAGTAGGGGTGAGTAGAAGTCCTTAACTTGATGTTGAGATGGGAAGTGTTTGGCCATTCCTTAGTATGCTATAAGCGTTGATGAAGTTGTGGATTTTGAATGTTGTATGTGCCTGAGGTGAGATTTGATGTGGCCCCTATGTAAAAGTACCAAACATATTTACTGTTGATTAAATTGGCAAAGGGTGATGACATAGTGAGGATTGATGACTAGTATATCAGATATCATATTTGTACTAGTATTTTGGCTGATAAATATCCATATTTTTCACATATCTAGCAAATAAGAAGTTACTGTGGTTTGCAAATTTCATGATTATTGGGAGAAAATAGTATTTTAGAAGTATTATGAGGATGATGACCTTTGTTTTGGAGGGTAGAGAACAAACCAGAGTTGCTCTAGCTCTAATCTTGGAGAGTGATATTGCTGCCTCATTGAGCTGAAGGGATTGAAGGTCACATGACACCTTAATAGCCATATTGGTTTCCTCAATGTAGAGGAGAGAATAGAAGTCATCAATGCTCATACATTCAAGGCTGGGTTGAATAGATCTCTTGAAAGCTTGATATGTGGGTTGTAGTCAGTTTTGGGTATAAATAATAATATCTTTAAGTTTTGAAGGATTGTAAAACTTTAGATTTGACGAGGGATATATATTAAGTCATGATTTGATCTTTCATAGAGATAATGTATATTTTCTTTTATAATTGAACGAGGCGAGAGCAGGTGGTGGAGTGAAGTGTTTTATCAATGGTTATCCATAATTCATGATAGGAGCTGAGGCTGATGATATAGGAAAAAAAAGGTGGTGATATGATCAATTTTAGGTCCTTAGTTAAGGTACGATTAATGAACAACCAAGTGTGGTCAAAAGGGTTGGAAAAGGGGGAGCCATTGGCTTGGGTTATGTGATTATAAGGATAGGAGCTAACTTCAATAAGATGGCCTTCTAATCCTTTGCAATTGAAGATATTTAACTCTGCATGTTATTTAAGGTGGTTTTTTTTTTTTTTCTTTTTTTTCTTTTTTTTTTTTTTGAGTGAGTTATAGGTTAACTATGTTATTAGTTTTAGCATTAAGTAATGCGACTCAAGAAAATTCACATAATTAACACAAATTTTGGGAATTATTTAAATCAGAAACTTCTTAACTTAAATTCAGGATCCTTTGAACTTAAATTTTAGCAAACCTATAGCTTAATTGAGAGTCTAGATGAAACATTTGAATTATGTTTAGAAATTTCAAAATAAAGATTCATAAACTAAACAACTTTCAATTAAAAAATGCTTATTTTCAAATAGATCGGCTTGACGAATCAAACCAGCCCAAGATCACAATTCTGACATCGTTAAGCCGTAGGGCTGCAAGCAAACCAAACGTTCAGCGAACTTCTCGTTGCTCGGTTCGATTAAAGTTTGTTTGTGATCGTTTAACTAACTAAACAAACAAAACTTGAACAACATTTTTAATACTCGATCCTTAAATAAACAACTTTAAAACTAATGTGTTCGGTTCATTTATATTCACGAACAACATCATTTGAAGCTCATGAACAAGCTCGACATTAAGCTCGATAAGAAGCTTGATAAAAGTTCGATTCTTATTAGATTTAGAACTCGTGAATAAGCTTGATAAATATATTCATATAGAAAAATTATATTTTCATTTTAAATAGACAACTGCTTTTATTATAAACTTAAATTCACCTTATTTTATATTTTCAATAGAATGAATTTGTTCATGAATAAGAGATATTTCACATTTATCAATATTTACTAGATTATTTGTGTTAGATGTTCATGTACAAATATAAGATGAATCATAGATCATTTGTTCGTGAACGAGCTCATTTGGTAGCTAAAAAATACTAGTTATGTATATTTTCATGATCTTGCTCATTTGGTAGTTCAAGAACATTCATTAGATTTGTTCATGAACGTACTTGTTTGATAGTGTAAAAAAAAATTTCATTAAATATGTTCAGGAACATAACTTATTAAGGCTTGTTTGTTTAAAGCTCGATAAGCACTAAACGAATCAAATATGAACTGAACATGAACCAAACATGAACACCATTAATTTAAACGAATCAAACATAAACACAAACAATAAAGCTCGAATCAAACACGAACCAAACTTGAACATGCCAATAATAAATGAACTCAAAAATAAACACTAACATACTCGGCTCGTTTCGGTTCATTTGCAACCCTGCGTTAAGGCATTCAAATAATTTATAAACACTCTATCATCAATAAGATCAATATGGATTGTACGATGAAGTGCTTTGAGTCCTGGCCAAATTGATCAAATTGTCCATATTAAAAAGCCTATAAGTAGGGATCCATTATCTACAGAGGAGGGAGATTCACTACCTGAGAAAATTTAAAAACTCCATACTTTTTATTATTATTATTGCCGACGACCAAATCTAGCAATCACCACCCATTTTTTCTAGATTTCTATCGAGGCTCCATTATCCAACAATCACACTTCAGCGATAAGAAACTTGGTCTCTTGTCTCACCTCCCTCCAGTCGTACTATCCTTAGCAATCTTTGTACATACAAATCCAAACTTAAATCTTATGGTACTCTTGCCCATTATATTTGTGAGACCTCATTCCCTTACTGTTCCTCTCTGGCTTGGATTTTCCTCCAAGAATCGTCCAGGACGATAGTGAGATCGGCCAGGCCGATCTGCACTGTTCAAAATATCATCCTGAAATAAGTTCTGGGAACCGTCCAGGACGATCCATTTTGGTCTGATCATCCCAGGACGATTTGGCGATCGGCCGGGCCGATCAGCCTAATGATATAAGAAAATCATTGATTTTGATTCTTTTGTACTCAGGATAGATTTCAGTACTGGTGATTATAATTTAGTTCCTGAGTATTGTATATGCCTTTTTGAGATATGAATCGACTGTGTATTGATGTTTTAAATTTCATAGATGTTTGATAGACTGGTTAATTGAAGGTTTTAGATAACTCTGGTAAATTGTTTTGGGAATGGATTGACATTCTGTCCAAGTTAGATCTTGGGGCATCACATCTTCAGGCTTCAGATTTCTCTCTGTTTTTCTCCTTTGTATATTGCCAATCTCGAGGTTCAAATTCAGACATCAATGCTTAACCTCTTTCACACTTAAACAATAATTTTATATTAGCATCATATAATATATTTTAAACTTTTAAAATTGTTTTTCATAAATTTATTTATATTTTAAAAGTAAAAATTTTTAGAAAACTAACAATTTTAATTTAAAACTAATAAATTGAGCTCAGCATTCAAGTTAAAATTGAGTTTTTCAAACAAGAATGAGCTTACAATTTTCTTAACGAGCTCGGTTCAAGCTTAGTATATTAGTTTTAGTCGAGCTTGAGTTAAAGTTTGAGTTATATAAGAATGAAACAAGTTCAACTCGATTAGACATATATTTGACTACATATATTTTACTCGACTCGATTCATTTACACCTCTAGAGTTTAAATAATTGAAGATCTAGAAAGCTCTACTTAACATTTGACCTCATGATCACCACCGGCCACTATCGTGCATGACTACTTTTGTCCGACTGCCATTTCGCTGCCATAGTTATCCAACCATCACTGGATTGTCAACCACTATCACTTAATTGTCATCGCTCAAATGTCATCATATGATTGTTGTCGTCTAACTGCCATTGTCTGGCCATCATCACTGCACTAACATCATTTAACTATTTCATCTTTAGTATTTCCCTCTTATTTGCAAAAAATAATTTTATAATCTTATCTTCTCTATTTGTAGGGATGTCAATTCGGGTCAATCTGTCTTTGATGGGAGAGCAATTTTTTGTATAATATTTACATAATGGATCATTTCATATAGATCAACACTTGTGTTTTTTCCTTTTTATATTTTTCAAGTTAAAATTAAATGTTTACTGCATACTCTTTTGTTATTTGTATGTATTGGATATTCATGAAAAGTTAAGGTGAAAAAAGCAATCTTTACCACTGCAAGTTATTTTAAATGCAAAATTAATTAATTTAATTATTTATAAATCAAATTATATCTAAATTAATAAAGCGCACATGCTTAATTATTCCCAACAAGGAAATCGAGTCTTTTTTTAATAAAACTTGGATAAATTCCACGGAAAGACTTTATTGCCACTTCAAATAAAGTACAAACGAACTACTATTACTTCCTTGAATTCAGCCCATATTCCGTAAATGTTCTAATCTTTCTCTCTAACAAATCAATTCACTCTCTCTTTCTGTCTCTTTGACCTTTTGTCCCCGAAATCCCGTTACGTGTCGTTGTTAACCGACTAGCTCTTCCCACCGCCCAAATTTCCGTCCGAATGGCGACGAAACTGGAGCACAACTTTTCAAATAGCAATTATTGCTTATAATAGTTCTTTTGATCTGCCGCCGCGACCAGCTTGCCGTCAGCGGAATCCGCCGTGGCAGGGCGGTGGTTCGCATTTCCGGCTTCCTCGAGCATGTGAACCACCGTCCTCATCGACGGCCTCATCGCCGGGATCCCGGCCGTGCAGAGCAAGGCGATCCTGAGAACCAGAACAGCCCGCTCCCGCTCTGCGGCTGCCTTGATCCGCCGATCGACGAGGCCGATCACGCTTTCCCGGCTTCTAATCCTTCCCGCCACCCACCGCACAATATCTTTGTCCTCGCCGTAGTCTATCTCCACCGGTTTCCGCCCAGTCACCAGTTCCAAGAGCACCACCCCGAAGCTATAAACATCGCTCTTCTCGCTTACTTTCCAAGTATATGCGTACTCTGCAAAAATATAATTAATTAAATGCGTATTAAAATTCAGATTCAATAAGATTGATAAAAAAATATAATCAATACAAAATCAATAAATGATATATTGTCACAAAATATTAAAAGTATGTTACTGTTTAACGGTAACATAAAATCAAAATATTTCAAGCAAAAAAAAATTTCTCCTATAATAATTCGCAAATTTTCCCATAAGTTTCAGGGGACTTATGATATTGATAGAATATACTTCTCAACGAATCAAAATAAATAATTTTGAAAAAAAAAGTGTAAATGACTTGGATGCTTACCTGGAGCAATGTAGCCGTGGGTACCGGCGATGACATGGCTAGAGGAATCCCTGACCGCATGATTGGCAGAGCAATGGAGGATCTTGGCGAGCCCAAAATCCGCAATTCTTGGTCGGAGCTGCTCGTCAAGAAGAATATTGCTCGACTTCACGTCCCGATGAAGAATAGGCCGATCGCAGCCATGGTGGAGGTACTCCAGCCCCTGAGCAGAGCCGACGGCGATCTCATGGCGGGTTTCCCAATCCAAAACCCCCAATTTCTCGCCGGCTTCAGAGTGAAGCCGATCCCAAAGGCTGCCGTTCGGAAGATACTCGTATACAAGAAGGCTTGAATCCTCGCTCGTGATGCTGCAGTATAGTTTGACGACGTTCACATGACGGATCGAGCTCAGCGTTCCAATCTCTGCTTCGAATTCCCTCGACCGCAACGACGAACGCCGCGAGAGCATGGCGGTGACACTACCTCTGTTGCGGCGCTCTGCTGCGGCGGCTGGATCAGTGGAATTCCAGATATGCTTAACGGCCATTGTCTTTCCGGTGCTGAGCACGATGCGGTAGACGTTGCCGGAGCCACCCTTGCCGATGAGATTCTCCTGTTTTATCGAATTTATGATCTCTTGCTCGTCGAAGGTTAGCACGCGGAATGACGTCATGTCCCATGACTCTTTAGAATGAAGTCCGCTATCGGCGCTTGAAATTGGCCGGCGTCTCCTGATTATAATGAAGACGCTGGATCCGGTGAGAATGACGGCGATGATGACGAGAAATATGGTCAGGAGTGTACGGAGCTTATCGGAATTGCTGCCAGAGGATGATGAGCAATGAGGGAGGAAGCTAATGCCGTTGGCGCAGAGGCCGGAGTTTCCGGTGAAACTATTGTTGAAGGCGTTGATGGAGAGAGCGGCAGGCACCTTGCCGGAGAGGCGGTTGTTGGATAGATCCAGCGAACTAAGCTTCAGTGAAGTAAGGCTTGTCGGAATTTCGCCAGAGAGTTGGTTACCGGAGAGATTTAGTGAGTTTAGGTTTGGGAGATTGCCGATGCTCGCTGGAATAGAGCCGGAGAGCAAATTGCTGGCGAGAGTTAGGGAACTGAGCTTGGAGCAGGATCCCAATGTGTCCGGGATCTCGCCCGAGAACATGTTCTGATCAAGAGATAGGCTATCGAGAGCATTCAATTTTCCTATGCTCGCCGGTATCTCGCCGCTGAAGTGATTCGATGTAGCATCAATAGAGACTAGAGCCGCCGCATCGGATAACTCTTGGGGCAGCTCGCCGGAGAATCGGTTGTTGGATAAGTAAAGCTGGTTTAATGAAACTGCCTTTCCTATATCCTTTGTAATCGGACCTTCTAATCCATTGGAATCAAGATCTATAATGTTAATATTGGGTAGACCCCAGATTCCGGGCGGAACCACGCCGGAAAGGGAATTATTGCTCACCCTGAACCGAGTTAATGAAGAGCAATTGGCATAGCTTGCCGGAATCTCACCAGAAAGCTCATTTTCTAGCATAAGCAGTTTCTTCATCATCCCCATCCGGCACATATCCGGCGGGATCGGCCCGGTGAGAAAATTCGAAGACACGTCGATGAAATTAAATTCAGACATGCTCCCGAGCTTCGCCGGGAGAGAGCCAGTTAGCCGATTACTGTAAAGTGATAGGTTCACCAAATTCTTAAAATCCCCAAACTCTGCCGGTACCTCGCCTGAGAATTCGTTATCGAAGAGCTGCAGAGAGACTAATTTATTAAGGAACGCAAGCTCGGACAGATCCCCCGTCAGATAATTACTGTCAGCGTCAAAAAAAGCCAGCTCCGACAAATTTCGGAATCCAACGGGGATTTTCCCGGTGAACGAGTTGTTGTATAACTCGAGCTGCTGTAGCTTATTGAGCTTCGTGATCTCCTGCGGAATATCTCCGGAGAGAAAGTTATCGGACACCTCAAAGTCGACGAGGTTAATCAAATTGCCGATCTCCGGAGGGAGCTGGCCGTGGAGATTGCAGACGGAGAGGTAGAGCGTGTAGAGGCTACGTAGCTTGGTGACCTCCGTGGGGAATGGGCTGGGTTCGAAGGAGTTGTCGCCGAGGCGTAGGCATTCGAGGGCGGTGAGATTTGTGAGAGAGCTCCATGGGAAATGCCCAGATAACGTGTTCATTGAGAGGTTGAGGACGCGGAGGCCGGAGAGTTGGGAGAGGTCGGGAACATCGCCGTCGAGGATGTTGTTGGCGAGATCGAGGTGCAAAAGGCCAGAGCAGTTGCGTAGGTCGGAAGTAATCTCGCCGGAGAGTTTGTTGGCTCCGAGGGAGAGCTTGGAGAGGGAACGGAGGCCGCAGAGGGAGGAGAAGGGGATGTTGCCGGCAATTCCGATTCCGGTGAGGTCGATGGCGGAAACGGAGTTGCGGGAGTCGCATGTGATGCCTGAGAAATTGCAGGGGAGGGAGGCCGACGATGACCAAGACTGGAAGTAGTTGGCGGCGGAAGTGGGGATGTTAAGTGAACTCTTGAAGGCGAGGACAATGTTGACTTCGTCGCCGGCGGCGGCTGCACCGCCGGCGAGGAAAGTGTGGACGAGGAGGGAAAGCAGCAGCCGAAACATTTTGGGTCAAGCCGAAGGGTGTAGTTGGGAGTGGGTGGCTTTATAGGAGGTCGAATCGCGCGACGTCGTCTGCGCATTCTGTGCAACGACGGTGGGACCATCTACGAGCTAAATACTAATAATGAGATTTTATAAAAATTATAAGATTTATATTTATATTGAAAGAGGGCGTTGCATAAATGAATAAACTAAAATTTATATTTATATCAAAATATATACGATAGATACTAACCAAAAGGATGCATTGAACCAATTTTTTCTCAATATGTATACAATAACATGCATTTTTCTTATTATTCTCATAGGAGTTTTAAACATTTTATATGTACCGAGAGCTTAATCTTTAAATAAAATTCAATTCTTTCAAAATAATATTTTTTAATTATTGCTTAAAATTTTTAATTCATCTTGAATAAATATTATTTACTTATTTTATAATTTCAAATTGTTTTAATTAAAATTTTTCATTATAATACAAGTTAAATTAATATTTATAAAAAGATAATTTAATTAATTATTTCTTATATTTTAAAATCATTAAAGCTTTTTCAGTTATTATTTTTAATTATACCATATCTCAAAATTTGGATCAAGAAAATTTATAACTAAATTTGTTTTGAACAAAAAATTATACTAAATATTATTACTAATTAAATTATGTAATTAAGTGCATTATAAAAAAATTAAATAAGCATAGTCACATGTTCAACGGACAACTTATTTGTATAGTCAACATCTAGTTAGAATTTAAAACTTTCAAAATTTATGTAAAAAACTTTAAAAGTACCGTAATAAGTTAGATGGGCAACTTATTACATTACACAATTACTTTTTTACATTTTTTTTTTCTAAATCCAATTTATACTTTTTAAATGAAAAAAATAATTAAATTTAATCAAAATAACCTCGCCTAATTTGACAATTTATTTCTCATGAAAATATAAGGTAGAAAAAAATTTATTTTAAAATATAAAGCACTTTGAGTGTTATTTTTATTAATGTTAAATACTTAAATTTTAGTTTATATATAAATATTTAGAATTTAAATATGCGATTAATTTTTAAAATATATATTCTAATTACACTACAAAGAAGCCTTAAGATGTAAAATTTTAATAAAATATCTTGCAGATTAATAAGGTTAATGTAAAATAGATACTCAATTGTCAAAATTAAATTATAAAATTAAAATATATTGTAATTAACAATGATATTAAAATTAATGTAAAAAAAACGTGGAGCACTGAAGATTATTGATTATTCTAAAAAATATATTAATTTCTTACCTAGGTTATTTTAATTAAATTTAATTATTCTTTTCCTTTAAAAATATAAATTTGATTTTAAAAATAAAAAATATATATATAAAAATATAATAATGTACTGTAGCAAGTAGCTCATTTAACCTGCAATAAAAAAAATTACAACATATTTAATCTTATAATTTTTATTTAATAATACTTAGTTTTAATTTTGAGTTAATTTGAAAGCAGTTGAATAGTGTCGAGAATAAATTATTATAATTTTTTAATGTACTTTAAAATATAAATTGATTTTTAAAATTGTTACACAACTTAAATTTTTTTCTGTAATTTCTACAAATTTTATGAGATTATTTATTTAGTTTGACTGTCTGCGGAAACTGAACGAGTGAAACTGTGGAGGTGTGGACCGCTGGCTGTCTGCGGCCGTCGTGTTTGACTTTGATGGGAAAAGAAAATGAAACGCATGGCTCTAACTCTAAAGTTGAAGTTTCGGAGAACGGGAGAACTGAGAAGGCGACTGCCTAGCGTTTTATAAAATTAATTCTAAATTTATTATGAGAAAATAATTTAGTTATTTAAGTTGTAAAACGTATTTTTTTTTTATAGAAATTTTTTGAAAATTAATCAGAAAGTTTCAAGAAAATAATATTATAATTATTATCTAAAAAATAATATAAAAAGAAAATAAAAATTATCTCAAATCGACTATTTCCAAGATAGAGACATTTTAGATTTGAGTTCCTTGGTAGAGTTTGAAATACCCACACCTCTTAAATTCTTGATCTCCAACATCAAGAATTTGGTTCCCACCCAACTCACTACCGAAAACTATGCAATATGGCGCCTGCAACTCCAACACTTCGCCGCCAATGGATTCGACGATCTTCTCACTGGACTCAATGTGTGTCCGTCGGAATCCTCCAAGACAGATCACAACCTATGGAAATTAATCGATCGAAATCTGGTACCAACTCTTCTTTCAACAATATCTTCTTCTGTTCTTCCCTACGTTCTTTCTCTTCAAACTGCCCACGAAGTTTGGATCACATTTGAACGGCGACTTCAACCAACAAACCGCTCACGGGTCATACAACTCAAAAACGAACTTCATCAAATTCAGATGAATGATCGAACCATGTACCAGTATCTTGATCAAGTCAAGATTCTCGTTGATAACATAGCTGCCGCCGGATCCAACGTTGATACAGAAGACATCATATTGTACATTCTGAACGGATTCCCCACTGCCTATAACCCGTTCAAAACAGCGATCAGGACTTCTCTAAACCCCATTACTTTAGATACTCTATATTCTTTGATATGCAGCGATGAGATTAATCTCCAACATAAACTCAGTTAAGAAAGCAAATCTCAATCGGATGTTGTCGCGTTCTACTCCAACCGCAACAACAGAGGCCGCGCAAATCGGTATCGTGGATGGAACTCAAATTCAAGACTCACTTCCACACCGAAGCCACAGAACGCCGCAAGAACATCCTCCACTAAACCGAACTACCAAATTTGTGGCAAAATCGGTCACGATGCTCTCAACTGTTGGCACCGGTGTAACCTACAGTACGCACCTCCTTCAAACCCCAAGGCCTTGGCGATGCAACGACAATTTTCTTCTACCGGCGATTCGATATTAGACTCTGGAGCCTCATCCCACTTAACTACCGATGCCTCCAACCTGCAGCATCCCACTCCATACAGTGGGCTAGAATCCGTTTTGATCAACAACGATACCTCTCTATCCATTCAAAATTCAGGACAAGGGATCTTGCCTCTACTAGATTTCTATCGTAAGCTGAAGCTTCGCAACATTTTTCATGTTCCTTCTCTTTCCCATAATCTCTTATCGGTTTCTCAGCTTACCACTGACAATAATATTTCAGTTTCATTTAATTCTAACGGTTTTCATATAAAGGATCAGCGGGACAATCGAACACTTCTCTGAGGTCCCAAATAGCATGGTCTGTACCAAATTAGGCTCCCCACTGCTTGTCGATCTACGGCTCTTCGGGCATCCAACAATCAAGCTGCTCTGTGGCACGCTTGACTGGGACATCCGCATTCCTGTCTTCTCCGCTCTCTGGTCAATCACATTCTGGAACTCGCCGGCTCCAATTCGTCTTCAGATGCATGCATCTCTTGTAACGTGTCCAAGAGTCATAAACTCCCCTTCTCCCCTAGTTTTTCTTCGTGTAATAAGCCGTTCCAGCTTGTCCACTCGGACGTTTGGGGTCCGACACCCGTGGCATCTTTGAATGGTTTCTTTTACTATGTCTTATTCATTGATGAGTTTTCTAAATTTTCTTGGCTATACCTGTTAAATTTCAAGAACAAAGTCTTTATAAATTTAAACAATTTCATAATCTTGTTAAAACCAAATTTGGCGCCATACATTTAGGTCCGATGGAGGCGGTGAGTTTACTAGTACTAAATTCAAAAACTATCTTCTCAGTCAAGGCATCACTCATCAAATGAGTTGTCCGTACACGCAGGAACAAAACGGAACAGCCAAACGGAAGCATCGCCATCTCCTAGACTCCACATGCACTCTTCTTCACGCAGCACATCTTCCTCCTAAATTCTGGGCTAAGGCCGTCACTACTGCAAACTACCTCATCAATCGTTTACATTCGGCTTCTCTATCTAATCGCACTCCTTACTATCTTCTCTATGGACATTCAGCCTCATATAGCCATCTTCACACATTTTGATGTCTCTATTTTCCTTAGAATAAACATGCCTCAACCAAACTTTTCCCTCGCTCCTTGGTATGTGTCTTTCTTGGCTACTCGTCTCAATATAAGGGTTGTCACTGTTTTCACATACCTACTCAACGGATCTATATATCTAGACACGTTGCCTTCTACGAACATCAATTTCCCTTCCAGTCTCTCCAACCTCAACATTCCATGCTTCCACCCTCCAGAAATCAAAAACCTCTTCTTCTTATTCCCACATCACAGGTCAGTCATCCCACAGCACAATCTCTTCCCATCAACAACACTTCACAAGCTCCACCTAACATCGTCCAGTCTCCGGCTCAATCTCAATTTGAGGCCTCAATACCAAACGATGAACTTAACAGTTCTCCACCCACTCAAATACATCCCATGCTCACTCAGCTCCGCTCAGGCATACTCAAAGCAAAGCCGATTTTCAACCTCTCGGTTGTTCCTACTCCTGCCCAAACTCCTACATCCTACAAACAAGCTTCCCAATGGGACCACTGGCGCTCCGCTATGTCAGCGGAATTCCTTGCTCTACAACAAAACGGAACCTGGTCGTTGGTTCCTCCTCCAGAAGGCAAACCTATTCTAGGTTGCAGATGGACATTTAAGACAAAGCTTCAACCAAACGGGCAGATAGATCGCTACAAAGCTAGAC
The DNA here is from genome assembly GCF_001605985.2 of Dendrobium catenatum. Taxonomy (NCBI): domain Eukaryota; kingdom Viridiplantae; phylum Streptophyta; class Magnoliopsida; order Asparagales; family Orchidaceae; genus Dendrobium; species Dendrobium catenatum. The sequence goes on from NW_021319127.1 coordinate 4,091,110, forward strand.
TTGTAGTGCAAGGTTGCTCTCAGGAATTCGGTGTGAACTATACATAAACATTCAGTCATGTTGCAAAGATGGTTACAATCCGCATCTTACTCGCCGTCTCCCTGCATCATCAGTGGCTGGTCATTCAACTTGATGTCGCCAACGCCTTCCTCCACGACGAAATATACATGAAATAACCAGTCGGATTTGTCGATTCTCAGCAACCAAACCATGTATGCAAATTACACAAATCAATCTACGGACTAAAGCAATCGTTGCGCCAGTGGTTTCAGAAATTCACCACATACCTGCATGATCTCGGGTTCCACTTTAGTAAAGCGGATCCCTTTCTACTCATCTATAATCAAAACAACATTCATATATTCATTCTCATATAGTTGATGATATACTCATTACAGGAAACAATAGCCAAACAATCCAACACATTCTTCAACAACTACACTCTGCCTTTCGCCTAAAGCAGCTAGGCAACGTCTCACTATTTCTGGGCATATAGGTCGTCAAAATAAAGCAGGGCTTCTTCCTACATCAACAACATTATGCCCAGGATCTACTCACACACGCCGGGTTCTCCGACTGCAAACCTGCAGCCACACCCATAGGACTAAAGCACAAAGAACAATCGGACGACCAGCCATTCCCAGATCCGTCGCACTTCTGCAAGCTAGCAGGTTCTCTTCAATATCTCTCGATCACACAATCGTACATTGCATTTGCCACAAACTCCATATGTCATCACGTGCACAAACCTAGCAACCGGGACTACCTAGAACTCAAGCGTATTCTGCGATACATTAAAGGAATAATAGATTTTGGTCTTCCCATTCAATCAGGAAGTCTTCAACTCACCACATACACGGACGCCGACTGGGCCGCCGACTCAAGTGATCGGAAGTCCATTACAGGTTTTTGCACCTTCCTTGGCTATAACTTAATTGCATGGTCAGTTAAGAAACAAGTGACGGTGGCCAAATCATCCGCAGAGGCAGAATACCGTTCCCTATCCGCAGCTACATCCGACATCATTTGGCTTCGAAGACTCCTAGCCGAATTCAACATATCTCAAAAACAACCCGCATCGATATACTATGATAACACATCGGCCATAGCCTTAGCTCACAATCCAGTGTTTCACGCAATGACCAAGCATATTGAAATAGATTATCATTTTATTAGTGACCACATAAAATAAGGTGCAGTCAATATACAGCACATCAGCTCTCTGGATCAAATTGCCGACATCTTAACCAAGCCTCTATCAGCGACTCGGTTTAGCACACTAAGGTCCAAATTAACCATTCGCTCCAAGAATGATTAATTTGAGGTGGGTTATCAGTGTACTGGTCCACGTCAGCTTTAAACATTTATATACTTTCTTGTTTTAAAGGTTTAGTCTATATATACATGCATGTATTAATGTACAACTAAGGCATTGAATAATATCGTTTTTTCTCCTTTACTCTTCCCTGTTCTGGTTCGACTTCTGTCTCTCTCTCTTGCATAAGGCAAGATTCTCTTCTCTGTTTCATACATTCCTTCAACCCGTGCAAGAACGCTTTCAAGTTTTAGGATATGTTCGGGCTAGATGCAGCTTTTTATACATATAATTATAAAAGTATTATGGAGAAAGTAATTTTTTGAAAGTTGTTGTAGAAAGTAGTTTTATAGCACAAAAAAATTGGAATCAGTGAAAAAGCAATTGTTAAACATAGGCTTTATTTGAGACTCTACTTTCTTACTGCTTTTTAAAACAATTTTTTAGTACAAAAATTAATTTTTTTCTACTAGAAAGCTTCTTTAAGAAGCAGTGAGAAAGCTGTCCCAAATATAGCCATAAATTATGATTGAGGTCTAAAAAGTAAAAAAAAAAAAAAGAATATTATCACAAAAGGAAGCCTTTATAAAAAATGAAGCCTTTGTTTGATCAATTAATTAAATTTGAGTTTGAGTTTAAGCCTAGTTTTATGAGTTTAAGAGCTAGCTAACTTATTTTTAAAAAGAGAAGATTTTTTTTTTAATTTATTATAATCACGTGATAAAAAGAATAAAAATTTAAAGTATATATAATAAAATTTACTTGAAATAGAGATTTAATTTTAAAATATTTTAAAAAGTATTCATTTGAATATAAATTATATGTATTTTTTATTAATAAATTTTAATGAGCAGCTCACAAGCTAATAAGTTAAGTCAAAACTGATTCAAATTTGACTAGTTAACTCTCTGAACTTAGCCATTCATTGAGTCTAAGCCTAGAAGAACATGAGAAGTATATTAAATGTACTTGTCTCGCAAGAAACATGTAGACAAATATAATTAAGAAAATAAACTATTATTAAAGTATAATGATTTACGAAACTCGTCTTAACCAAATAATTAAGGGATTTGGCTTTTATTATAAGTTCATAAATTCGACGCCTAATGTATATTTATATATATTTATCTCAAATTAAGATTTCATTTGCTCAAAATGTAAAAAATGAGAATGAAAGTAAAGATAAAAAAATACGCACATAGATAAGAGAAAAATGAGAAATCATTATTCTAAATTTAAGTAATGTTATGTGCTAAAAAATTTACAGTTATGAAATATGTGTTTTATGTTTTAGTTTTGTATAAAATTCAGCATGCATAGATATAATTATAAGTGATCGCCAAAACTTTTTGCGATGGAAACTCAAGAACAAAAAAAATTAAGGGGTTTGACCCTGTTGCCATTGCTAGTAAAGAATCTTTCATTACTTATGATTGGAGATGATTGAAGTATAAACCTGTGAATTAATTCAATAAAATAGGATAAAATAAATCGAACTCAAATTAATATTAATTCGAACCGAATCGGGCTCGACGAGGCTCGATCAACACGATCAAATACGTTCGAGGAAAAAGTTAAGCTAAAAACGAGGTCAACAAAACCATTAAGTATAATTATATATTTCACAAAAGTTAGGTGTTCATAAATGAACAATTAAAGCTCAACAATAGAGTTATGAAGTAATAGTCAAGCTACAATCATCAGATGGCAAGAGTCTGTCGATGATTGCAGTAATTGCTAATGGTGATCATCGACTGTAATTGTAAAAAAAAAAAAAAAAACTCTTATAATTGTCTTAATTGAACCTCTATATCTATAAAATAATGTCATGTATAGCATTTTTTAGGGGGCATTTTGATAAATTTTGTCAATATCTAAAACATTCAATGAAATGGTACATATTGATCCCCTTGATCATAGATCATCTATTCATCATTTGTATGCATTAATGATGTTAGAATCAATTGATCATTCACCATGAGCTCATCATACTGTCGAGCTGCTCAAATTGATTGTAAGTATGAAATATTTGAAAACTATTTGATCATGCACTGGCCTATGCCCATTTTGTTAGGGTGCCTTCGTTGCATGTACCTTATGATGCTCCTAGGCACCAGCTTAGCCACCTAACCAATGGCTAGCCACTACTAGTAGCAATGTTGCATCAACCTGCATTGTTTTGATGTGGAAGTTGTTCGTCTCGAGGTAAGATACATTTTTCTTATATTCTATCACGCCTAAATTTCTTTATTTATTTATCTCATTTTCCCATTTTTTTTTCTTTTCCTTTTTAAAGGGAGATTTTTTTTCCATAGATAAATTTTCTCCTTGATATATCGGTAAAAAATTATCTTGATCGGGCACGAATCTCGAGGCAAAAAGCTAGTTGGAAACTTCAAAAATTAAATCCGGGAGCACCTGAACTTCGATTTCAGCAAACTTATAGTCAAACTGAGCGTCTCAAAAATACGAACCCAACGACACCAAATTTGACTCAATCAGAGCCCAAATGAGTCCAAATCAAGGACCTAAAGCGCTGTTGGAAGGTTCGAACCACAATTTGAGTTACCAAACAATCTCCGATTTTTGCGAGTTTATAGTCGAATCGAACGGCTCGACGAGACGAATCCAACGAGCCCAAGATCACTGAATTCCGACATCACTAAGACATTCAAATGTCCATCAAACGGTTCATGATCAAAGGATTCAACATCGGCCGTCCATCCAACCACTCCCAATTTACCCTTGATCCTTCATATATTTACAAGTCATGCCACTCTCAAAAAACTATAAATAGCCCCCCACTCTTCTCATGAGAGGGGGGAGAAATGGGGAGAAAGAGGAGAAGGGAGGAATTTGGGAGCTCTCTTGCCACCGACCATCGCCGGAGTTCTTGCCGACCACCGCCAAGGTTCCTGCCGACCATCGCCGGAGTTCCTGTCGACCATCGCCATTTTTCCTGCCAACCACCGTCGGGATTCCTTCCGACCACCTCCAGAGTTCTTCCCGACCGCCGTCGGACTTCCACTCATTCTCCAACCACCGACGGACTTCTGCCAGTTCGTCGACTGCCGTCGGACTTCCACCAGTTCACCGATTGCGGCAGGACTTCAGCCCAATCTTTGCCCACCGACGGACTTCTACCAGTCCATCTACCGACGTCGGACTTCCACCAATTCGCCAACCACCGACGGACTTCTGCCAGTCCGTTGATCGCCACCGGACTTCCACCCGTCCTCCGACCGCTGCCGGACTTCTACCAGTTCACCGACTACCGCCGGACGTCCGCCCTCCCACCGACCATCGTCGGACTTTCATCCATTGGAATTTTGCTAGTCCTCCGAACACCGCAGGACTTCCGCTAGTCCGCCAACTACAGTCCTCCCAACCACTGTCATCCAACTACGGTCCTTCCGATCTCCGTCATTTGCAGACTATGGTCATTCGGACCTACGTCATCTGCCGACTACATTCCTCACCGACAATGGTCCTCCCGACCTTCATCGCCTACTAACTATGGTCCCCTCGACCTTCGTCGCTCGCCGACTACGGTCCTCCCGACCTCCGTCACCCGCCGAATATGGTTCTTCCGATCTACACCGCTCGTCGACTATGATTTTTCCATCCCAAACAAACATATCAACATTGATTCTTCCAACTTCTACCACGCAATGCATTTTATATGATGTATATTTGTTACTTCGAGCCAAGGCCTTCCTCCTAAGGATGGGCCTCATTTGTAATCAATTGCAAGCATTAGTGGATTCATTCAAACTGGGCCAGGCCCCGTGGTTTTTCCCCCTTTTTAGGGGTTTCCACGTAAAAACTCTGCTGTCTCTTATGAACGCTACACCCTCATCTCTTTCATCTGTTTGTGTTCTGGATCTTCGTACAAAGCTAAGGCATTAATCTTTATATTTCTCTACCTCCGCGAATTTTCCCGGACGCAACACTCCTCTTTTCTCTCTTTTTTTTTATATATTTTTTTTTTCTAACTTCCCGCACCTCTCTTCAAGTGAAAATACCCCCTCATAAGGGGAAAATTTGTTCATGCTCTCCTTATGAGTTGTGGCTTCAATTCATTCTCTTAAGAAAGGCTTCCCATTATCTCTTAACTTTCACTTTGCAATCTCTATTAAAAAATTACCTTATATAGCTGTTGTTTACTCTCTACATGCTTCACTTTTTATCTGCAAGAGTAATAAATTGTCCTTCAAAGTTGTTGAAAATTAAGATCTCTCATTTTTTTAAATAGATTCTAGTTCACCTCCTTAAATATGATGCTCAATGTTGTCTTATTTAGGCTATACATAATTCACTCTTCATATACTAACATGAACAAGTGTGTCTCCTTTTACATGCTTCAGTATTTTCATTGTGAAGATCATCAAACCATCTCACAAGCATTATTATGAACAAGTTGATGCATTGGCCATGAACTGGAGAAATTATTATGTGCAATCACCGAACGGTCAAGAGGCAAATCAGAATGTGTCACGTCATTCAGTACCGAGCGGTATACAACAGTAGTACATAAAAAAAATTACATGGTATACTCTCATTTACCTCTGGATGTCGTTCAATGATTGCACATAATAATTTTTCCATGAACGGGCTTACGGGCATTGATCATGAAAGAATCTATTATGCGGTGGTCCAAATTGTTCATTGACCTTAATGAACTCGTTACTCGCTTTGAGATGCGTTCATCAAGCATGCATCAAATTTGACGGTCAAGATTGACGATGATTTGAATTATCTCCATTACCATGAGATAATGCACTAATTGCATGGTATGGCGGCCTTCCCGATCTAAAACAAATCTACCTTTTGTTGGGGCAGCAGGAGCTCCACCGTTGATGGTGAGCGGCACATCATATGGACGGCTAGATGTCGCTGTCCTAATTTAAGACGGAACTTCGAGAAGCAGTTGTTGGAAAATGATTTCCGTGATATATTTGGCTTTGGATTGCTTTCACTGTCTTCTCGAAGGTCTTTGGGGTTGCCAGTGCACGGTTGAATTTTAATGTTTATTTTCCTTTAAAAAGTATTTTATGTGAAAAAGGAATTAGGTGAGCTTCTCAAAGAAAATAAACATTAATTTTTAAATAGAAATGACATGTGTTGCGTCCTGGAGTATTCACGGCGGTAGAGAAATATAAAGTTTAGCGTCTTAGCGTTCTACGAAGATCCAGCACATAAGAGAAAGGGTGTCACATTCATAAGAGACATTAGAGTTTTTAAATGTGGAAACCCCTGAAAAAGGGGGAAAATCACGTGGTCTAGCCCATTTTGAATGAATCCACTAGTATTTGCAGTCGATTACAAATGAGGTCACTCTTAGGGAGAAGGTCTTGGCTTGATATCACAAATGCACATCATATAGAGCACGTTACATGGTGGGAGTTACAATAATCAATATAGACATATTTGTTTGGTCGACATGATATAGTTGATAGGATAGAGGTCGAAAAGATCATAGTAGGCAAGAGACCGGGATCAGAAAGACCATTATCTGGTGATGTAGGTCGGAAAAACCGTAGTATGCAGGAGACCGATGTCAAAAAGATCTTGATCGAGCGATGTAGGTCAGAAGGACCGTAGTAGGCGATGGAGATCGAAAGGACCGTAGTAGGTGGCATAAGACATGGGTCCAAAAGACCGCAGTTTGCTGGGGATGGGGGTCAGAAAGACTGTTGTAGTAGGGCAGTACTCCAGTAGAACTATGGGATCATGTGGTGGCCTGGTAGAAGTCCGGACCTCATGTGATGGTCTGCCAATAGTCCGGGTCTCAGGTGGTGGTCCGGCTAAAGTTTGGGGCTCAGTTGGTGGTCCGATAGAAGTTATGGCCTCAAGTGATGGTCCGACAGAAGTTCAGGCCTCAGTTAGTGGTCCGACAGAAGTCTGGGCCTTATGTGGAAGTATGACAAAGCTCAGACGTCAGGTAGTGGTTCGGCGGAGCTCAGGCCTCAGGTGGTGGTCTGACAGAAGTCTGGGCCTCAGGTGGTGGTTATGCAGAGCTTAGGCGTTACGTGGTGGTCTGGCGAAACTCATGCCTCTGGTGGTGGTCCGACAGAAGTTCGGGCCTCAGGTGGTGGTCCGACAGAAGTTCGGGACTCATGTGGTGATTATGCAGAAGTTCAAGCCTCAGGTGGTGGTCCGGCAGAACTCAAGGCCTCAAGTGGTGGTACGGCGGAGCTCGGGTCCTCAGATGGTGGTCCGACGGAGGTGAGGGCCTAAAGTGGTGGTCCGTCGGAGGAACGACGGTCCGGCGAAACTTAGGCGATGATCAAGGAGGAGCGAGGAGGCATGAGCGATCTCCGATGTCTCTCTTTCTTTTTTGCTTCGAGCCCCCTCATTCAAGAGGGAGGAGAAGTCTATTTATAGATTTTCTAAAGTGACATGGCCCGTAAATAGATGGTAGATCAAGGTCATATTGGGAGTGGCATGGATGTGCGATCGATGCTGAATCCCTTGATCGTTGACTGTTTAATGGACATTTGTATGCCTTTGTAATGTTAGAATTCAGTGATCTTTGGCTCTTTGGATTCGTCTCGTCGAGCCGCTCCATTCGACTGTAAGAACGTCATGTTTGGAAACCAGTTGGTAATCCAAATTGTGGTTCGAACCCTCCAATAACCCTTCATACCCTTGATTTGGATCCATTTGGGCTCATATTGAGTCAAATTTGGTGTCGTTGGATTTGTATTTCCAAGATGTTCAGTTCGACTATAAGTTTGCTAAAATCAGAGTTTGGATGGTTCCAGTTTCATTTCGAAAGTTTCCAACTTGATTTTCCTCGAGATTCGTGCCCGACCAAAATAATTTTTTGAGGATGTATCAATGACATGTTAAATATTTTTTACACTCAATAATCTTTATTATTTTTAAATTAAAAATTATGTGAGCTATTTTAATTTACAAAATTTAATAAACGTACGTACCGGCGAATATTCCGCCGTTAATTACCGGCGCAACAATTGCGTCGCAAACAATCGTGGAATTTCGCTGACGCAATTCCGGCGCTTAATCCGCCGTTAATTACCGTCGTATACTGTGACGGTAAATACCGGCGCATGAGGCGCCGGAATTTTCACGTTTTTTACGTCGGCAAACAAACCGTTTAATGCGCCGGTAATGCGTCGGAAACAACGCCGGAACTGGTTCCGGCGCAAAATATGCGTCGGAACAATTTTATCGACGCACCCAAAACCGGCGGAGATATTTGCGCCGGAACATGCGCCGGAAAAGAACGGTTCCGTCGGAATTTACATTTGTTCCGGCGGATTCTGTCCGCCGGTAATAACAGGTTTTCCTGTAGTGATGGTTGCACATCAATTTAGTTTTCATATTTAACTTCATTTGGTACGGCTTTCTTCCTGCTTGTTAAAGCGCTTTTTTAGTACAAAAAATTAAGGCCGGTTTAAGCAGTAAATTTTCGTCCCAAATGAAACCTTATTTGATATGGTTATAGTTATAAAAATGTTGTGGATGAAGTAGTTTTTTTAAAAGCTTCTTCTTAGCATATACACAATTATGATTGTGGTAAAACAAATAAAGCAATAAGATAGTTATCCAAAATAGTCCTTCATATAATTACTATTTACTTATTTAGTAATTATTCTTAGCTCCTATATATGTGTTTTTAGCTTTTTATAAAGACAGGTGCAATGTTACTGTGGAGAAAGCTGTTTTTTTTTTTTAATTTTTTTATTGTAGAAAATAACATCTTAGCACAATTTTTTTAAAAAAATAGTGAGTAAAGAGTAGCCAAATAAAAATTATGATTATGATCTGAAAAATCAAGCAGTATGAAAGTTGCTCCAAACAAACCCTTGATCTCATATAAATTTATTTGGGTGCTTTTTAGAAAATATAATTATGAGAAAACTAAGAAATCTTATCTAAAGAGCTAATATTATTTATCTTCCCCTTGCACATTTTTAATGTTGTGCATTTCAATTATTTTTTTAGAAATTAATAAAAATGCAAGATTAAAAAAATATAATAAAACAAAAGTTCTATTAATTATCTTATTGAATGTACGTAGGTGTTGGTTGTAGAATATATGTCCCATTTTCATCTTGAAAAAGTTGCTGGTGGTGTGAGTGAGTCAACTGAGTTGTAAGCTGGCTCGAGCTCAACTCGAAAAATGGCTGATGAACTGAACTCGATGAGCTAAAGTATCAAGTTTGAGCTAGTCCTGACTTGACTCATTAGCTTGCGAGCTGGTTCTTTTAAAAAAATGAATATGAAATAATGCACTAAGATATATTAATGCTTAAAATTTTAAGTACAAAAGTTGTTAAAAATATTTATAAATCACATTTCACTTTCTTAAGTAATTTGTCATTATTTTTCTTCTCATTTCTCATTCTTTTTATCATTTTATTACAATAATTGTTAGAATCATAAGCATGTTCTCTCTTTCAAATTAAACGAGCCGGCTCGAGCTCAAGCTCAAACTTGATTAATTAATCAAGCTCAAGCTCAAGCTAAGAGTGACTCGAGTTCGACTCGACTGTTTATACCGGCCTCCAGCATGCTTTTTTTTCCTTTCACGCCACCATGTCAATCAGAGATCTAGAAATTAGTTGAGTTATTTTTCTCTTTAATTTATTCGCTTAAAGAAAAAGCTTTTGACGAGTAAGTCAGCCTTATGAGTTAGAAGTTGTTTGATCTTGATGGATAATGAAGAGAAGATCTTTGAAAAATCACTCATATTTGAATTTTTAGTTCTAACTATATTAAATTTAGGTTATTTGTACCTTTTTTGTAATTTATTTTTCTGGAAAAATGAAATTTTTTTATTTGGAATAGGACTTTTCTAGAATTTCAGAAGTTAACATTCTACAATGTTGGAATTTTTTTTTCTTTGCTGATGTAGAATTGTATGAGAAGAATTTTGACTGAAGTTATTGCTAAATTTTGGTTAAATACTGCAATAAAATGGGCACTAAGGGTCCATTTAGGTTTTTTTTTGGGAAAAAATCTCGCAATTTTATTTAGCTGTATATTTTTTCTTAATCCTAATAGTGCTCATAATAATGCACGAAGAAATTATGAGGATTTAATGAAGCATAATCAACATATTAACTTTACCTTTCAGATGTAATGTGATCTTATCAAATTGTCTATAAACACAAAAGATTCGAAGATCAATTAATTGATTAAATATCATTTAAAATATTTTAACTATATTTTAAGTTCTTGATTTATGCTTATTTATAATTTGATCATAACACATTTATTGCGGTGCTCCTCCTCCAAACATTCTTTTAAAATATAAATTTGTTGAAAATTTTGAATTCAAGTGTTGCATAATGATTCATATTTGATCTTATGAATTTTTGGATGATGCATTAATTCTTATAGAAAATAATTGTTCCACATTTGCAGTTTCTCCTTCACCACTTCTTATAAAAACTAATCTAATGAGAAATATGTTTGAACTCCAAAAAATTTCTTATGTATCATAAAATTTGATGATGTTTAAGAAGAAATATATTTTGGTTTTTGTATGTATGTTTTCAAAATTTGAATTAAAAATGCTATTTTTTTTTCATTTGGTTAAGTAATTAGTTAAAATTGAGAAGCGCCTTAGTCTCATTATACGTAGAAATTGAGAGAGAGAGAGAGAGATGGTCTTTGCTTAAGTGGTGAGTTTTTGGAGTAGAGGTGCTTGTACAATTTTTTAGTCTTTGAGCTTGAAAATTTGAGGGTAAGATTTTGTTTGGAATAATTTTTTTACTTATTGTTAAAACAATTTTTTAGCATAAAAATTAAAAATTTTACACTAAAAAATTGCTTTAAGAAGCAGTAAAAAAATCATAAAAAATAAAGTCTAAGTTTTGAAAGAGTTGAGGAGAAGAAGAACATGCTTAGAAGTCTATTTGTAAGGATTTAAATCTGATTTGGTAGAGAATCATTGCTTTAACATAATGAGTAAGAAATTTCTTCTATATTATTCTTCATTTGGTTTATATGGATTTAACTTTGCATATGAAGTACTTTGAAGATAGTGTGATATGAGAATAAGAAGCTCTTCATCTTGCTTGACTTATGATTATGTTATTATATGATTACCATGATGATATTATTTGTAAATATTTGACTTGTATGTTGTAAATTTCATGATTATATTTTATGGTATGCTATCAAATGTTTTATAATTTTGTGCTATGAAAGATCACTAATCATAATTATGTGATGATAAAGATATATGTGTTAGGATTTAAAGGAGACACAAAAAATTAATTCGATCGTCTCCGAACGACATGTCAAATCATCGAGAAGAATTTTCGGAAGCGTACCTGAATCCATTGAAATGCAAAATCAAGGTCTTTCGATCTTCCACGTTTAGAGCGGCGTTCTCCAATAGAGCGAGAGACCCCTTCTTTTCACTCAAGATGAGAAATGAGAGAAATGAGAACTCCTCCGCTTAAACTGGGGACCACGACCTTTTATACTTTAAGTGTATTTCTTTTATTTCAGCCCATCATTAAAATAAAATAAATACCCAGCCTCTACACAAATTAATTCCATACAAAATTTAATTGAGATGCCACATAAGCCAAATAATTATTTAATATTTAAATAGATCACAAATTTAATTGGCTTAGTTTTCAAATAGCGTATAATGTATAATACTTTATTTATATGTATAAGTATATGGGCCCACTTATAGTATTCATGCATCTAGTGGTATGCTATCAAATGTTTTATAATTTTCTACTTATTAAAGCAGCTTCTTAGTATAAAAATTAAAAAAAATTGTACTAGGAAGCTGCTTTAAAAAGCAGAAAGAAAGCCGTCCCAAACGAAGTCTTAGGTTTCGTTTGGAGCAGCTCTCTTACGGCTTCTTAAAGTAAATTTTTAGTATAAAAAATTCTAATTTAAAAATATGTATTTTAAAAATTGTTTTAAAAAGAAACAAGAAAATTATCTCAAACTAAGCCTCAATGATTTAGGCTTCTTTTGGAACAAATTTTTTTACTATTATGCTTTTCATACTACAATCACAGTTTCTATTTTATCACTATTTTTTCGTTACTTAAAAAATAATTGTACTTAAAAGCTGATTTCTACAACATTTTTAAAAAATTATCTTTTTTTACAACAATTTTACAAAGCAATAAAAAAAATATTCCAAACAAGCATCTGATTGAGGCTTAGGGTAGTGGAGATGTTGAGATGATCTGCTTGTAGAATGTAGAGCATGCTCTGAAATGTAAATTAAAGGTTATTTTTAAAAATGATGGCTAACATGATTAACATTCTGTTGATTATAACTTTTATTTTATTAGCAGTTTTGTGGTTTCATTCAAAGAAGATTATTTTGCATTGATGATGTATTGATATGTGATACGAATTCTTATCTAATTGGATTCTTTGCTCAATCCAATTTGTTTAGTATGTGTTAATGTAAGGATTTTACAATAATTAGAGCAAACTAGAGATGCTTCTGTCTGCTAGGGCTTTTTCCGCTCTGTTAGGGCCGCCTCCATCTCCGTCTCCGTCTCTCTCGCCCTTTTTCTTATAGCTAATAAACGGTTAGACCCTGACTTTCTTGAGGGTAAGAATTCTAAATCCTTCAAAGAGGTGTTGTCTGGTTCTGATGTTTCTAAGGTTTTTTTTCGAATTTTCGTGTTTCTACGACTCGGGGTATGTCGACTTTGTGGTTTTTGGATGATGAATTTATGCATATTGCGAAACCTTTTGAGTTTGCTTTAGTGGAGAAATTTCCGCTTAAGCCGCTGGCTTTGGACTCGATACGTAGGTTTTTTTTCAACCTAAAATTATAGGGTGAGTTCTCTGTTACTCTTTTGGATCAGTCTAATGTCTTGATCAAGGTTTCGAATGACATCGACTATGGGAGGATTTTTGCGCATCGATCCTATTTCGTTTTTGGTTGTTTTATGAAAGTGATAAAGTGGACACCTCTCTTTGACCTTTCAGAGGAGTCGCCAATTGTCCATGTCTAGATTTCTTTTCCAGGGCTTCGTCCTCACGTGTTCTCCCGGATAAACTTGGGTATATTCATAAAGTTGTTTTTGAAGGAATGCCTAATTTCTGTCAGCATTGTAAATCTGTGGGTCATAAGAAGTCGGAATGTATTAAGTTATTCCCTCATTTGCAGCCGGCTCTAGATTTGGCTCAACCGTCGGTGGCTTCGGTTTCTGATCCCAAAGTGAACTCTGTTTCTTTAGCTCTAATCGACCCCTCTTGTCCAACGATCTGTGACGACGCCGTCCCTATCGCTGGGAGTGATATTCCTGGTCAGGTGGCGTCTGTTATTTCTATTAATTATAGTAGTGTTGATCATGTAGTTAGGGGTGTTGATGATAGTTTGGGGGCTACGGATGTCACTTTGGACTTTGGTTTTTCCTATGGTGGTTCTGTTTTTGGGGTTTTGTCTGATTTTCCTATTAGTTCTCATGATAATGTTGGTGTGGAGACCGGTTCCATTTCTGATGTGGTCTTACCTGTTTCTGCGACTGTTAATTCGGTGGAAGATGTTAATTTGTTTAATGCTGATGTCCCCTCCGGTTGCAATCGTTTTTCTCCTTGTGTCCCTGCTTCTGTGGGGGGAGGGGATCTTGTACCTGATGCGATGAAAAGTGGTACTCCTTGTGGTGTGAACTCTATTGGTTCTCCTTCATCTAATGTTGAGGTGGAGTCTTGTGAGGCTTTTGTTGGTCGTGATGTTGTTAGAAGTGAGGTTCATTCAGGTGAAGGGTTGGTTATCCCTAATTCTTTTGTGGAAGTGCCTGTGAAATTAATCAAACCCAATGTTATGGTGTATCATTTGGGTTATAATTCTGGGATGGATGTGCGGTTTCACCTTGATTGTCCTCGGAGCATTGTGGAGGTTTTGAACATGGACATGATTTTAAAATGGTTCGTGACCGACTGGTCTTTGCTGGTTCTCGTGGGAGGTCCCGTGGGAGGGGCAGACGGGGTCGTTAGCTCTTTATGCTTTCTCTCTGGATGGTTTTTTCAAGCTGATTCGATCGAGTTTTTTTTTTTTGTCGTGGTTGTGCTAGGCTATGATGTGGCTGGGGCTCGCTTCTTGTTGTCATGGCTCATGGCAACCTTTGGTGTTGAACTTTTGTTACCTGGCTGGTCGGTTGGATTGTTTTCTTCGCGGCGTTTCTTCATCAAATTGAAGGGTATGTGCGTGACTTCGGGGGAGCTGGGAGCCTCAGTCAATTACTGAGCCCTCTGATTGTGTCTTATTGTATTTTCTTTTACTATTTATATTTTGCTTCTTGGCCTATTGTAACTCCTTTTTGATTTAATATGATTTTTGTTTTGATAAAAAAAAAAGGATGGTACAATTCATGTTGTAATAATACAGCTTTATTAGCTTAATTAATTAATCTTGTATGATTCAAAGAGGGAATGAATGTTTAGAAGATAATGATTAATTAGTACCAAAAGTAAAAATAAAATAGTCAGCTCAGCCAATTTATGATAAAACAATCTATCTTGTGGGTTTTTGCTGCTAATCAACAGGCTTTGAGTCGAAGCTTGTGTATATGATATGTGTATGAATTTGACTTAATTAATGACTCAAATATCAATAAAAAAAATTGGAAAATCTAAAAAATGTTTGTAAAAGATTTTATGTTGAGATTTATAGATTACAGTGAAGCCCGAAGGCCTGGGGTCTCATGAACTGAGCATTTGCTTTATTGTTAAGCATAATTTATCTAAAAGAATTTAGTTAACCGACAAAAAATAGTGCAATATATAATATCTAAATGTTGCATTAGGCTTCACTTGTGACAGTTTTCTTACTATTTTATTATCCAGTTCTCAATCATAATTTTTTTATTTGGCCGTTACTTTGCATTATTTTCAATAAATTTTTATGATGCTGTCAACAACAACTTTCTAAAAAGCTGATATCTTCACAATTTTTTTATAACAATCGAATGCAACTGTCCCAAATGGACCATAAATCTATAGACTTTAATTCTATTTATCAAGGTTGTGAAAATCGGACCGGACAACGAATCGGACGTAGGAGAGAAACGGTCGAACTGGGGTCGAACCGGATGACGTAATAAATAATAATATTATTAAAATTTTAATAAAATTAGCTTCACTTCCGTAACCATTTAACATCATATGATTCCTATGACACTATTTTGATATTCATTAAGCATATGTTACAACTCAAAATAAATTAATAATGTAACAACTAATTATACAAAATATAAACAACTCATTCGTTATTATCACCGGGAAGAATGCATACCTCAGTTTGATTCGAGTCAATGTGCAGCAACAATTAGTAGAGCTGAATGAAAAGTTGTACTTAAATTCAGTCACTTAACTTGAAAATGTGAAAAAAAGTGCATGAGAACATCTGAATTTTCGTCTCTGATTGTGGAACTCAAATAGATAATAAAAAACCGTCAAAGAAATTTTTGTATAGTAGAACTGCAGTATACAAAAGTATAAAAATTTAGGCATTTATGCTCTGCATTAAAGCAATATAGTGAGAACAAAAGAAGAACAGCGTGATCATATAATATAAGATTTTAGGGT
Source organism: Dendrobium catenatum (assembly GCF_001605985.2). Lineage (NCBI taxonomy): Eukaryota > Viridiplantae > Streptophyta > Magnoliopsida > Asparagales > Orchidaceae > Dendrobium > Dendrobium catenatum. The sequence continues at coordinate 4,106,984 of NW_021319127.1, forward strand.
TAAAAAAAAAACTTATATCGTGCGGTTAAAAGGAAGAGAATAAGTAAGGATGTGCGTGAGACGACCAAGACGATGTTGTCGTCGAGTTCACGAATGGTCTGGAGGATGATGTCTGAGACAAAATGTAGGAGATGACTGCCGGAGACGAATTGGAGATGAGCAAGCGAAATGAATTTCTAGAGCGAATCGAATGTTATTAGGATATTTTCTGCAATTACTCAATTAGCCGTTGGATCCAAAATCAATGGCTCACATCCGTTGTTTTTTAACCGGGTGGTTCTTTATAATCAGCGCCGGTTCGACCGCCATTTGGACGGTTTTTTGCCCGGTTTGATTTGAAGCTGGTATGAGGGCTGATAGAACCGGCCGGCCTGCCGGTTCACGGTTCAACCAGTTAAATCGGCTGGTCCGGTCCGATTTTTAAAACCATGCTATTTATGACACAAAATATGCTAGCATAATTTTTTTTCATATTTATTCTAATAACAATATCTTCCTGCATAATAAGCTTAAATATCTTTTATACACTTGTGTGACATGATTGGAATATTCAATATAATTTTAACTAGTATGGATTATAATCATTAATTTTAATTACCATAAATAACTATTAAGTATAAATAATATAATTAAAGTATATTTAATTATTAATTAATTTAACTACTTATTTCCTTACCAAATATACTATATTCTTAAGTAGAGTAGTTAAGTCATACTTTTTTTTTTAGTTAAGTCATACTTACTATACTAATTATATTATATTTCTAAATTAAATTACTAAATTGATATTTATAATTTTAAATTTATTAAATTCAAAGGTGGTTAAATTATAAAATTATTTTGCATGGTAGAGATTAAAAATATTTTATATTTAATTTATATGATTAAATTTATTAATCCTAATTAAAAATACTTATCCATTATACATTGTAATTAAATTAAATTTGTCATATTAATATTATAATTAATTGTCAAATTAATAAAATATTTCACCATTAATATACTTTGCCGTGTAGGGTTTGCTTTTCCTCGTCGTTGCCATTTTTTTGTTGCCGCTTCCGCCTCAAGTACTTCGCGCGAACTAGGGTTTGGATAGTCACCAAAGAAAGCTTCTTCAGCTCCTTCGACGACGACGTTGTTCCTCTTCGATTTGAAGTCACGACGGAGGTAACGATCTTTCTCCTCTGACATTAGCGCAGTATTCTTCCACCCAGTCTATGGAGTTAGCCGGCGGCGAGAGACCAACCATTGTGATTGGCGGGAAGGGATCGTCCCTCTCATCTGCGGACGTCTATGCGGTTGCTCGTGGCCTTCGCAAGGTAACCATCGATCCTGCTGCACTCGAAAGGCTTTCCCGTTCCCAGTCCCCTCGTCCTCATCAAGCTGCAGTTGAGTCCATTTCCAAATTTTTAACTTCAGATGAGTCCCGCGCCGCTCTTGTGGTTCTCATTAACAAGCTCGTCGTCTCGGACGCGGCCGTACGACCCACTTTCCCCTCTCTCATCGGGGAAATTCTTGGTTTACAATCAGGGCACAGTTCTCTCGATTTCGGTTCCTCAGTTGGGCTGGTTACCTCGCTTTTTAAGTTGATCGGAAAACACCCAGATGAGTTTGTAGGCGCCACCAAGGATGAGATCAGCGTATTAGAGAAATCCGCTGCCGCTTCTGTTGGGATTTGCGCGATGCTGGATTGTTGCGCTTCTGCACTGGTGAAGCTATCGGATGCTGTTGCTGCGTTCTCCTGCGAAGCTGCTAGGGCTGATGTTGCTTTGTTTGATTTGCCGCCATCAGGGGATGGATTCTTTAATAAGGACGAGACGGATGTGGCAGCTGATATGAAAGCTTTTCTTTTTGGATCGAAAACCGTGGGCCAGTTAAATACAGGACCCTTCAGTGATACCCCTGCCGGTCATGGTAGTTTCCGAGGAGCTGTGAGGATTTTGCATGGTAGAACCAGAGAGGAGTTGAATTCTTCAATTAATGTGAGGAAGAATGCAGTTGGAGTGGTGAGTCATGTGAAGGAGAATGCATTGGTTGCTTTAGTTTTGCCACTGGCAAAGTCAATTCAGTTAATGTGTAAACTTAGCTTGGGGAGAGCAATGACTGTGGCTACATCCCTAGGTAATGAAGAGAAACGAAAAAAGTTTATGGAAGATTTTGAAAAGAGATGCCCTAGTTTGGATGTAATGAGAGAGCAATTGTGCTTGGTTTTAGCGAAAGCTGCTTCCGAATCAGATTCTGTGGAGATTTTGCATGGAGTTTATGAATTGTTGGTGATATTGAAAGAAATTCTTGCCTGGGAGGCAGCAACAGCTTTGTATGCACTTGAGTTGGATGATTCAATTGAAAAACCAGAGGTCAATGATACAGCTTGTATCAATGTGAATAGTGAAAGTGGAAAAGTTGAGAAGAAAGGGGAGAAGAAGAAGAGAAAGAAAACTCTAGGAAGGGGAAACTCTATTTTGTGGAAGGTTTTCAAAGATATGTTAAGTTCACAAAATGATGCATCCACTGATAATGTTGCCACTTTTGGTCATTGGGCAGAGCTGCTTGCACTATATTTTGATCCTGAGGAAACGAGGCTTGATACACTTTTAGGAAAAATCAAGGAGATAGTTGAGAGCAATGAAGTCAGAAGGCTACCAAAGATTCCCAAAGTGAGAACTGTGCTTTATACTAAAAATTTTGAAGCTGTTGACATTTTACTATTTTAGTTGTTATTTTTCGCGCATCTTTACAACTCCTTGGAATTTTTAGTTAATTCGATGTTTTATTATATTGATTTTCTTTTCTAATACCCTTATGCTACATAGCTACGAGTTTTATATATTTTATGCAAGAACTCCTTTATGTAAAATTGTGCTAAAATTATTTTCTCATTTACTTAGAAAGTATTAATATTCTGATAACCATAACTTTAATGCTTAAAATTAGGGTTGCAAACGAACCGAGCCGAGCCGAGTATGTGTGTGTTCATGTTTGAGTTCGTTTATTATCAGCTTTTTCAAGTTTGGTTTGTGTTTGATTCGAGCTTTTTTGTTTGTGTTCAAACTTGGTTTGTTTAATTTAATTGGTGTTCATGTTATGTTCATTTCGTGCTTATCGTGCTTTAAACAAACAACTCCCTCTCTAGTCTTATCAACAAGAAGAATATCGTTAGCAAAAAACATATACCAAGGTACAACATTTTGCAAATGTCTAGTGAGAATGATACGCCAAGAGGGGCCCACCAGGCCAGCCCAGCCCAAGACAAACCAACCATTTAGCTAGGCAAAATCTACGGCAACAACAGGGGGGATTTCAGCCCCCCCTGATGGTCCCCAAAGGATCTATTATTCATTATGTAAGGAGGAGGAATCAAGGGGGAACTAATTAAGAAATGTTTATTTAGGGAAAGAGGATTGATTTGATTTGGAGGAATTATGAATGATTTATCTAAGAAAAGAGAGCTAATTTGATTAGGTAGGAAATTAAGAAATATTTATTTAGGGAAAGATAGGTGATTTGTTTAGGAAGGTTTTTATTATTTAGGAATGTTTCCTAATTGTTTTTATGCTGTTTGGGAAGGTTTTAATTATTTAGGAATATAACCTAATTGTGTTTATGATGTTTAGGAAGGTTTTAATGATGTTTATTTTGTGTTAGGGCTATTTAAGGGATAGTTTTGTCTAGAGTTGAGATATTATGTATGTTGAGTTTTATTTATTCTCTTTTGTTGTGAGTTCCTAGAGGGGGTTAGAGTTTGTGGGAGAGCTGATCTATCTCTTGAATAGTAAATTAATTATATATTTTATTATTGTTGAATAAAAAATAAAAAATCAGCCCACATATTTGTATTCTTGCAATTTTTTTCTATCTATTTTGTTACTTTTACTTCTAAGATGCATCAAAGAACATCCATGACTAAAACAAAAAGGGATGGGTTTAAGGATGATCCTTGATATAATCCACCTGAAATAGGAAAATACTTGGTCATACCACCTTGTGTTTGAACACAAGTAATAGCTCCTGCATACATATCCTTTATGACTTAAATATAAGTATTATTAATCCCTTTGTTTTCAAGAACTCTCCATAGCACTTCTCTAGGAACTTTATCATATTTTTTCTCTAAATTAATTAATATCATATGTAGATCCTCCTTATTCTCTATATATTTCTCCATCAAACCTCTCAATAAATGTATAGCTTCCATAGTAGACCTACCCGGCATGAAAAAAACAAATCACATCAAAGCTATTCACTAAAAATGAAATGCAAGAGATATTCCACAAAAATAGGAAATAGAAGAACTCAAAACCAACATTGTAAACTAAAACAAATAGAGAAGCTGTTTAGCATATCAACAAAATTAAACAACATTGGCTAATTAGCTCACAGCAAAATTCCCATCTCAATAAATGTCATATCTCATATGTGAAGAAGAAAAGATGTTTCTTAGCTTCTCTCACTAGAGAAATCAAATCTCAACTAGGACAATTATTAGTTGATATTAAGGAAATGAGAGACATAGCATTTGTCTCAATCAGTATGTTCAAAAAACCTAATGTGAACAATTTTTTAAGTTATGCACAAGATCGGACTAATCTATTGAAATTCTAATTTGATCCCAAATAAACTTCGGTTTGAATTAAAGTTATTAAAGAGCTTCTGCATTGGAGTTTTCCTCGGAAGAGATTCACAAGGGAACATAAAGAATGATTTTAACAATATGTTTAGAAGGATGGAGTAAATATTTTCATCATTTCAAGCATGTTTCTCAATAAATTCCATGAAAAGAGCAGTTGGAAGAGGATGAGTAGCAAAAATTAGATTAAGCTTACAATTTTCTCACCTACTGATCCCCCACAGAGATAAACTACCTCAGCCAACAATGCAAAATATGAGATCCTTGGCTTTATTTTTAATAGAACATAATCTTCTCCAGAGACAACCAAGTTGAAAGAATTGAATGATGATATGATTAAATATGTTTGTGATAGGAAATACTTGATTCCAAGTATTTACTAATCACTTTAGCCAAAGATCTCACAGCAAACTGCTGTCCACAGCAGGAAATCAGCCATTCATAAAATTTATCCATGGATTTTTTTTTTTTTTTTGGTTTGAACCAATGCTCCTAGGAAAAAAATGATTATATCTAACATGCTCCTAAAGTTAAGACCACCCTAATCATAAGGAAAATAAATTTTATCTCATTTATTCCAATGATTTTTGTCCCATTATCCAAGCTTTCCAAAGGAATTTATTAAAAGTTATTTCTAACTTTTTAGTAATGGCAATGGGAGGAATTTGAAACATAAAAAGGGGCATGTGGTTAAATAATACCCTTTTCAGAAGAGTTGATCTATCACCAGTGGTGTCTCAAGCCAAATAAATAATTATTGATTTTATTAAATGAGCTTTTGAAGAGAAGAATTTTCTTTTGACCTTTTGAGAAGGGAATCCTAAACTATTACAAGGAAGATATTTTCTATCAAAATTAGCGATACTTCTAATGACATTTATGTTGGAAGGAGGTAATTTGTTAGAAATAATGGTGCATAAGACGTTTAAGGGAAGGCTAACTACCATTGGTGAAAATGTGTTGGTAATAAGCAAAAGTAATATGAGTACTATCACACTAGACTGTCGAATGGTATTAATAATTTTCAGTTGATTCTCATCCTTGTCATGTCTATTTTCCTCTTTTATGGTTAAATGTTTTAAGAAATGCAAGTCTTTATTCTTCTGAGGTTCCCTACAATATTATTTAACGTAGCAAACAACCTCTCATTAGCGTATGAATTACAGATCTTCAAGTTATAATGTTGCAGTATAATATTGCTTATTGGCCTAAACTTTTTTTGTTCTACAGGGCACTCGTGATTTTGGCAAAGAGCAAATGGCCATAAGAGAACATGCATTTTCAGTCATTACAAGTGTTTTCAAGAGGCATGGAGCAGTGTCACTTGATACTCCTGTCTTTGAGTTAAGGGAAACTCTCATGGGAAAATATGGAGAAGATTCCAAGTTAATATATGACCTTGCTGACCAGGTATATTCCATAAAACATTTGCTTACTTTCCTGTTGGATATGGTCTGTCTTTTTTGCTGTCTCAATTACGTTGTTTACCTTTAACATATAGTTACTTCTGATGATTTGTTACACGATTGCATATAGTTTGAAGTATCTTTCCGCACTGTCTGGAATAATGTAAGTTGCTGAACATGAACAAGTTGAACACTAAGGAATTAAAAACAGATGATACTAGGTTTGAATTCCTACAAAAGCATTGATACAAACTCTGCCTGGTACGACACAGAGGCACAAGCCTGGCATTTCTTATATATAAGACATAGGAGGCTATTATTTATGGATATTCAAGTAGTCAAAAAAACATGAATCAAGCATGTACAAATATCAGCTCGAACAAGATTAGCTCAAAGCTTCAAACGAAAATCTTAAGAATTATTTAAAAATAAGTTGTTTAGGTTGCATGAAAAGGATAAAGTTAGTAATTGGGAGGAAACATAATAAAAAAAAGGCTAGTGTTTGGTTAAAGTTTTGTCAAACTATGGTTAAATCTGCATGGCCTATGGCCTTTATGTGTCCTGTTAAGTGATTTAGAAGTAATCGATCTTTCTAGGTAGAAAAGAGAACATGCATTCCTAACATCTAGATGGTTATTTGTACTATGGAAATGGGGGAGGGTTGGAGGAAGATGAAGTGCTAGTGTTTGGTTAAAGTTTTGTCAAACTATGGTTAAATCTGCATGGCCTATGGCCTTTATGTGTCCTGTCAAGTGATTTAGAAGTATTCGATCTTTCTAGGTAGAAAAGAGAACATGCATTCCTAACATCTAAATGGTTATATGTACTATGGAAAGGGGGGAGGGTTGGAGGAAGATGAAGTAATGAGCAGAGGAGAAGGTTCGATGTCAAATGGGGCTATAAAGAGTAGATGGCATGAGCCAAATCACATCTATTTAATCCATTTAGTGCCTATTGTAATACTCTGTATGGTATGTATTTTAGTTGTTGCTTTCTTTTCTTAATTAATTTAGGAAAAAATTTCAAACCTTTCTATCTCCTGAAAAAGATTTATATATATTTTAAAATTAATTTTAAATAATAAAACAACCTCATATTAGATATGGTAAATAAAAAGTATCATTATTGTACTGTTATAAAAATTAAGTGTTTAATAATATTAAACCTATTTTGAAAAAAAAAAAAGCTTTCTCATTAGTAGAAGGTTTAAAATTTATTTTGAATTAAATTTCAATATTTGACTAACCAAAAAATGACTACATAGATTCGAGAGAGTTCTATTTCATAGTGTAAAGTTTATCAAAAAAATTTTTTCTTCTTGCTTGAAGAAGCCCTTAATAGATGTGAAGGAGCTGCTGAAATAGATCTGCAAGAAATCCAGTGAAATAGCAGTAAGGAAGCCCAATATGCGCTACATTAGAAAACTGTCACCCATAGGAATAGCGGATGTTGTAGAATTTTCATCAGTTTTGTTGTTAGGTGCAAGATTAGCAATACTTTGTGCGCTCTCAACTCTTATTGCTTATGTTTTATTATTTGAGTGAATATCTTACATTTATTAATGTTTTATTAAGGGAAACATATTTGAATTATTTTCAGCAAAATCCAACAATTAGTGGATAATTAGATGGTTTTGCTTTCTCAAGTTAGTTGTTATCAGTTACGTACTTTATGCGCATTGATTTACCCTTTTTTAAAAGATCTTCAATGTTTCAGCAGCTTCGACCCTGTTTATTCCATATATGGTGTGGAAGTTGAATGTAATCAAAGAATTTCTTAGTTAATTATGTAAAAGTACCTGCTTCCTCCTTGGGGGGTCTTGTTTGCTGCTTGTGAAAAAAAGGTATTTCTCAGTGGAATTGGCATTATTTCTATGTAAAGATATCAGGATATCACAAATTACAAGAAAATTCTACTGATTATAAATGATTTTTTAAAATTATTTTTCTGTTATTTGAGGCTGACTGTTTATAATAGAAGCTGCTGGTATGCATTCCTTGTTTGCAGGGTGGTGAGCTTTGTTCCTTGCGATATGACCTTACTGTTCCATTTGCACGTTATTTGGCTATGAATAACATCAATTCATTGAAAAGGTATCAGATTGCCAAAGTATATAGACGAGACAACCCATCCAAAGGTAGATACCGTGAGTTTTACCAGTGCGACCTTGATGTAGCTGGCCAGTGTGAAGTAATGGAAGCTGATTTTGAAGTTCTCAAAGTTTTGACCGAATTGCTGGATGAACTCAATATTGGTGATTATGAGGTTTCTTCCTTTGATTTTGTATTTAATGTTAACAACGTTGTTCTTTTGTCTAAGTTTTTTCTTTCCCTACCCTTCAGAATGCTGTATAGAAGCGTACATCTGAAACAAAAAAATTCCATTTTTGCACATTAATTGTATATGCCTTGTGAATAAATGTGGTTTTTAGTGTTACCGTTTTCTGTAACTTCTGCTAAATAATAAAAAAATACATGCTGTTATTGCAGATAAAGTTGAATCACAGAAAATTGTTGGATGGAATGCTTGAAATATGTGGTGTCTCCTCTGAAAAGTTCAGAACAGTTTGTTCAAGTATTGACAAACTAGACAAGCAGTCCTTTGAGCAAGTAAAAAAGGAGCTGGTGAGTTATTCATATAGTACAATCATAAGCTACATCCTAAAGACCCAATTTATATCTGGGAAAATTGTAATTCTGGACAAACAGAATACATAAAATTCTCACCCCTGTTGTGTCTGTATCCTTAACTTTTTCTACTTCTATACTCGTGAAAATTTTAGATTTTTATATTTAGTGTTCTTGACTTATTCATTTATCTTTTAATTTTTTTCTTTTTTGGGCCTTTCAAGTTTTCCGTACACTTATTTTTATGCATAGGACAATCCTTACTCATGCATTTTTTGATCTCTTTCCTAGTTTTCATGATGCCATAGTTTGGCAGCAAGCTTTCGTTAAAGCTGTTCTTCTGGTGATCTTTCAAGTGTATTACTGAATGATATTTGTTTTTATCTACTAATACAAAATCCTTGTATCTAGTCTTTATTTCTCGGGCTTCCTATTTCGTGTGTTAATTCTGGTATTTGTTAGCTATTTATTTTCCTTGAGAGGGGCGTGAATCCAAAGAAATGGACTTACATTTGTTGTTTGCTCTGTCAGCTGAATGTATTTTTGGCTTTTTCTCTTTCATTTACTTCTGAAGTTGGTGCATCGTTGCTGATTGAAAATCCTCCTTTCCCAGGTGGAAGAGAAAGGGCTGGCTGTTGAGACGGCCGAGAAAATTGGTACATTTGTGAAGAAACGAGGGCCACCGCTTGAAATACTTTCCGAACTGAAGGGAAGTGGTAGCTCATTTTTGGGTAACAGCGGCTCTGTCCTTGCATTGAATGAACTTGAAATTCTCTTTAATGCTCTTGAAAAATCAAAATGTTTAGAAAAAATAGTTTTTGATCTGAGCCTTGCAAGAGGGCTTGATTATTACACTGGGGCAATATTTGAAGCGGTTTTCAAAGGTTCTACACAGGTAAAAATTTGTTCTATACCTCACTCAATTCTGTGGGCACTAGTTAAGTTTCTTCATATCATTGCCATTATATTTTGAATATATGTATTTTTAGGTTGGCTCCATAGCTGCTGGGGGGCGATATGATAATCTTGTGGGAATGTTCAGTGGAAAACAGGTCCCTGCAGTGGGCGTTAGCCTTGGAATTGAAAGAGTCTTCACAATAATGGAGCAACTTGAAAAGGAGAAGAACAAGGTAATGATTTTTTGTCTCTCTTGTATTTGTTTTAGCGTGTTGATCAGTCAATACCTCATTATGATTTTGAAAGATGTAATTAAGCTCCTATCTTTTGAACAAAGCTCTCTTGGGGCTATTTGATGTGTTGATGCAAATTTTTTTTTTTTTTTGAGAATTCACCAAAACACCTCACCACATTGGCAAGGACTTGAATATTTCTTTGATGAAAAAGGATTTAATCGAAATGGTTAATAGACTAAAGAAGATAACCGACATAATATATAGACCTACTTGGTATCTGAAACAAAATCCATCACCACCGGATCACACAAGTGAAGGTTTGAGTTGAGTAGGGCTGAGTATGAATCTTCTCACACAGTTATAATCATATATAATGATAGAAATCAATGATGATGCAGAACTTTTAGATCTTTACCAATCATTTGTACAATTAGCCTAATCATCATTACGATCATTACAAAAATCCTTGTTCTACTTGTGCATTGTCTAAACAACTCATGTAATATAAAAATTCTGTGGCTTGTCTACCAACACTGCATTATCGAGGCAATCCCTAGTCAACAAAAAGGATGAAAGGACAATCAATTTATTTTAGAATTTTAAGACATCTTTCATCTATGAAATATGGACACCTACTTGACATGACACAAACACGGATATGAGATAATCAGAAAAATATTACATGACATGCCATGGTCACAATATAACTTATTTTATACTTTATTATTAAAACATCTAGTGTTAATATTTTCTATAAAAAAACATTATAAATTGACTTACAATATCATATTTATCACATAAAATCCCAATGTCAACTAAGGAAAAAAAAAACTAGCTTAGATTTAATTGCAATTATGGACACCGACATGACATGACACAAACACGGGATATGAGATAATCAGAAAAATATTACATGACATGCCATGGTGTCAATATAACTTATTTTATACTTTATTATTAAAACATCTAGTGTTAATATTTTATACAATGTCAACTAAGGAAAAAAAAAAAAACTAGCTTAGGTTTAATTGCAATTATATTTCAATATTTTATCAAGAGTACAAAATCCTCAATAACACACCAATATTAGCATTAATCATTAGAAATGATTTTAACATTGTACATCCACATAAAATATCAAAGTTGTAAAAAAGAGTATAAAATCTTAAAATTACCATAAAAATATAAAAAAGAGTGTATCATCAATTGGGCCCAAAAAGATAGCATTGAGATGGACATTGGCTATTCAATATGAATAAAAAAATTATTGAACTTTAAACAGTTTGTGCTGTTTGCGTATTGGAAGTAAACCACGTAATAAAACAACTAAGAAAATAAATGCTCTGGAAAGTAAAGCACACAAGGATTTAACTTTGAAAAAATTCAAAATAGGGAAAAAGTCACGGAGCCATACCACACCAAGAAATTCACTCTGAAAATTGGGAGAAATAAGTGCTGATCTCTCTTCTCCCTCACTCTTTATTTGCTTTGCTTCACTCTTATACCATTCTCTCACACAAAACAAAAGAGAAAGTCAAGTAAAGAACACACCAAGGGATGCCACCATAAAAACAAGAAAGAAAACTGCTAGTCTACCTCGAAGCACTGTGGCGCTAGTTTGCAGTGATGGAGCACCGAACGTAGAGCGCTATGATGCTAAGCTCTTTGTCATTTCTTCCAGCTAACTATGCAACACTGTGGTACTCGGGAACTCAGCGTTGGGGCGAGCGGGTACACAACGATGAGGCGTTAAAAAAAAAAAAAACAAGCATGACAAATTGAACTAAGGTTCGAGATAGTTGTACAACTCGATTGATCGACACAGTCAAATTCCACAGATTAACATGTGCATGCTTCATCCATGTCAACACGTCTCGATTTGTTTTGTACATGACTTTGTTATGCCTAATTCTAATTAAGCACATCAAATGTATTTTTAAATATGTTAAAAAAATGTTAGGTGTGTTGTGCTTAATGTGTGTCTGAAACAGCTATGAAAGGGATTTTGAAGTGTATGTGCTTCATAGTCTCATGTCTAGTAAAAATATGATATTGGGGCCAATCATGCTACCTATTATGCTTATTTTAAATGATTGCTACTTTGTGATTTGTCCACATCAATGCCATGTGGTGCTTGCCCACCTTGATAAACCTAGTTGAAGTAATGTCAGCAATCAACACATGTAATCAACGATGTTTAGACTGAAAATTATTTACATGCTATTTAAGCAAGTGTGAAGGGAAATTTTTCATTTTTGTACATTATAATTATTAAAATTACTCTAATAATGATTGAAAAATTGATATAAATATGTAAAAATAGTGGAAAAATGACAGGAAATTTTGATTAAATTGCTTATCTCCCTAGTGGAAAAGTTGAGGTAGTTGTGGTGTGGCAGACTTAGTAAATAATTGACCTCTTGATTTGATCGAGCAATTGCATCGGAAATTTAGGCTACTCTGGCCAGGCCTAGTTGATCAAGTGTATGCAAGTTGAGTTCACATGTGTGTCAAATAGAGATGGAGAGGGGTACTAATATGAGAAAGGGAAGAATATCTGTGTAGAAGGTGAAAGCAAAGAAGGCTTGGTGGAGGCGGCTTGTTGGATCATGTGTAATCGAGGAGAAATAACACCTAATGAGCTCAACAACATGGAAGATATGAGTAAGAAGACGCGTGACATGAATTAGGATCTCCTTGGATATGTTACATGAGCATTCAAGAGGTAAGGGCATGAAATAAATGATCAAGTAAAACAAGAGTTTAAATCGGATTTTAACATAGTATAATACCAAATTAAACCAAATATATTACTAAATTAGATCAATAATAGTGAACTAGAAAAAATGCTTGAAATGTGTCTCGCAGATGCCCCATATATTTCTCATTTGTGTTGGTGCACGTTCAATCCATGCCCAAATTAAATTTTAGGAAGAAATGCCTTGGACATAATTTTAATTGTGTCATACATGTTTGGATATGTCTTTCTTAGACCGGCCCAGGATGGGCCGGTTGGACCGGTCCAACAGGGACCGGTCCGCGTCTACGCGAGACGCCTGGGCGGAAACGGCAGCAAGGGGGCGGAACCGTGAGTCCATGTGGGCTTGAGAGGGGGAGTTTAGGAGGGAAATTTTGAACGTGAGAGGCTGTTTTAGGAAGTTTATGATTGTCCTTTATGATTAATTTTGTATAATTAGGAGTTGGGGGGAATTAGCTCCTCACCTTGAATTTGAATTCTCTTTGGAGATCTAGGGTTTGTGTGCTTGGGCTCTTGGCTTCGCCGGAGAACTTTGGAGAGTTGTTCTTCCTCTCGGATTGAAGAACAAATTGTATTTTTGCTATTTTCATTGTCTATTAGTAAAAAACAAGTGTTTTCTCCTCATCTCCTGCAGTTTTCCTCTACTTTTCTACTGTTTTTGGCTGATTTCCTGCTGTGGAAAACAGTTCGCTTTGAGATTTGTTGCTAAAGTGATTAGGGAATACTTGAAATCAAGTATTTCCTATCAAATTGGTATCAGAGCA
>NW_021319127.1:4125106-4197377 GCF_001605985.2 Dendrobium catenatum
TGTTAGACCGGCCCAGGATGGGCCGGTTGGACCGGTCCAACAGGGACCGGTCCGCGTCTACGCGAGACGCCTGGGCGGAAATGGCAGCAAGGAGGCGGAACCGTGAGTCCACGTGGGCTTGAGAGGGGGAGTTTAGGAGGGAAATTTTGAACGTGAGAGACTGTTTTAGGAAGTTTATGATTGTCCTTTATGATTAATTTTGTATAATTAGGAGTTGGGGGGAATTAGCTCCTCACCTTGAATTTGAATTCTCTTTGGAGATCTAGGGTTTGTGTGCTTGGGCTCTTGGCTTCGCCGGAGAACTTTGGAGAGTTGTTCTTCCTCTCGGATTGAAGAACAAATTGTATCTTTGCTATTTTCATTGTCTACTAGTAAAAAACAAGTGTTTTCTCCTTATCTCCTGCAGTTTTCCTCTACTTTTCTACTGTTTTTGGCTGATTTCCTGCTGTGGACAGCAGTTCGCTTTGAGATTTGTTGCTAAAGTGATTAGGGAATACTTGAAATCAAGTATTTCCTATCAGTCTGTCATTTGTTTGTGCTGACGCAAATATGAAAGATGTTCTGTAGTATCTGTGCATCATATGTGGGGCTATACAAAAATAAAGAGTTAAAAGAAGACTGAGCATCAGATGCAATCAAAGAATGTGCACATTCAAAATAATATTGACATTGGAGGAATCTATTATAAAGTGCATGATGTTCGATCTATTGACCCAAGCTCCTAAATATAATAATATGAAAGACATATGAAACATTAAATGATAAGAAAATACAAGTGATTGCCTATGCTAATAGATGCCACCCATCTACCCTTTTAATTAAGACGCAGCAAATGTTCTAAAATCAAAGATGAATAAAGCTTACAAATGAACCAATTATGTGTCATGCTAATAACACTTAAAATGCTTTTGCTAGTAAGGAATGCTTTAAAACCTCTAATATGGGTGTTTATGCTCAAAATATGCCCCTATACCACATATTTCGACCACTTTCAAAGTCCTGTATGTTTTCCTATGACCTTGTTTATAAGTTTACAAGTGATATAACATGTCTAAAAACCCAAAAACCTTTTTTTTTTTTGCAAAATTTGCATTATTGGCGCTTTTTTGGCCTATATGACATATTACCTTGGAGGAGATAACCTATAATTTGCTAACATGGATCCACTAGTCAAATATTCAAAACAATACATGTCCTCTGACTATTTAGATGAGGGCCCACAGGTAGACCTAGAGCGATATGACCATAGAATCTTGATCGATAAGATTCATCCTCCATATCTGAGCTTAAAAGTTGTTATCATTACAGAAGTATTACAATAGATCATATCAGAATGTCATATTATCACATCATATAAATCTAAGGTTGAGCTTCACAACTATCTTTAATTATGAGTTCTTTCACATAATTGAGAGGGGTGGTTCACTGATGGGCTTACACTCATGAGTCATGATAAACCTCTAACTGGAATATAAATCCTTCAAATATGGAGATATCTTTGGCCAGTAGTTATTCACTATTTGATCTGCAACAACAACAACATCAAGCCTTTTTCCCACTACGTGGGGTCAGCTACATGAATCCTTTTCGCCATTGTGTCCTATTAAAAGTCAAATTTTCTGTTTGATCTGCCTATTAAAAAAATATCTTTTTTAGTTGACATGAGTCATGTGATCTTTTAGAATCAGCACTCTAAGCCCTAGTTGTGACTAGGCTCATTGGAGCTTGGGGAGATGCACAAACGCCAATTCCTCTTGTGATGCTTTTTGATTCATGGGGACTTTTCCTCACCCAAGAATTTGGTAGGCATGATGGACGCTCTTTAAGGTAGTGTTGTCCTTTGGCTTTAGATCAAATACTATTGCAGTGGGTTTCTAGGTATGAGGAATGTTGTTGTGGGCGCAAGTTCATTGAATCTGGAGAAGATTCGCCATAATAGCAATCCCCCTTGTTATGATTTGCTTATGCATGGATTCTTGTCTTTCCTCATTATGGTACTCCGGTGCAGAATGGAGGCTCCCCATATTAGTGCTTGCTGACTTGAAGTGAAGTACCTTTCGAGGCAAGGCCTGAGGGTTCTCCCTTGAATTATATATAAAAAAATATTCTTATTATTTTTGAAAGAGACGTGATTAAATGATTTTAATGATATTCATCTTTAAAAGCCTTGATTAAATGAGCGACATTGTTAAGATACGATTGAAGACTTATAGAAACCAAAACAATTAATTGAGCATCGAGTGAAAAATTAAGAGCTAAATGAAAGATAATTTTATAATTTCAAAGATTAGGTCTTTAATCAATAATTTTGAAATCACAACCGAGGCTGGCCAGTTCGATTTATTGAACTGGGAATCACTCATATTAATCAAGTTTGACCATAAAATCCGGCCACCATCATTCTGTGCTAAGGGCATCTCCAACCGAAAAACCCATTTTACACTCTAAAATTGCTGTAAAAATCTAAAATGGCATAATTCATCTCCAATCAAACTTTATTTCTCTCCTCTTTTGCACACTTCCCGCAAAGGTAACCATCTCTCTATTCTTTCACGCGTTTTTCTCCTCTTTCCCACTCTTCTTCGACAAATTCGCTAGCGAGGGTTTTTTAGCATAGGTGAACAGTCCGACGTCAATATTGGCATCGCAGTGTTCACATACCGAATTTTGGCGTGAGATTTGGAGTTCAAATGCAGAGGATGACGGACGGCATATGGTGGTATGCAACTCAGTTGTAGAGGATATAAGGAGAAGAACCTTGGAATTGATGAAAATCTAAGTCTGTATCATGTGCCATTGATCATTTCCTTTGAAATTGAACTGTTCATTCTCATTGTGCCATCGATTTAGTTAATACAATAGGATTTTCCATTTTGTTTGATTGTGATAAAATTCTCTTTTCTTTGTTGTGATTTTCTTTCTCAAAGTAGTGCCCCTAACCCAAAAATATATGTTATGCCATTTACATTTTTATTGTCGCTGAACTGTTCTTCTGTTTTGCTTTATTTAGTTCCTTGGAAGATATCCTGCATGGGAAGGGAAAAGATTGGTCTAGGATATCTCAATCAAAATTTGATAGAATGAATTGTAAAATTTTTTAGTTTTTTTTTTAAATTAGTGTAATAAATGAGTTGATTGATTAATGATATATTACACTCATCTCAAATTAAATTTAAGAATTTTAAATCCCATGCTAATGCAATTTTTAATTAGAATATATTGATACAGTTTTTTTGCAATCCTGCAACAATTTGGTTTCTGATATCCACCAGTTAGCTTTATTCTTTCTTGTTTCCTTCAGGTTATTCGTGCAACTGAGACTCAAGTCCTGGTTGCTATCCTTGGTAAAGATCTACTGTTGGCTGCAGAGTTGGTTAGCGAACTGTGGAAGGTAGAAGTAAAGGCAGAATTTGGATTAAACAAACGAGTAAGAAATCATATTGATCGAGCCGTTGAATCCGGCATCCCGTGGGTGGTTTTTGTTGGTGAGTCCGAGCTGAACAGTGGTTTTCTCAAGTTGAAGAACATTGAATCCCACCAAGAGGAGATGATTCCCCGGGAAAGATTTGCAGAAGAGCTTCAAAAAAGGTTAAACATGGTGTAAGAGATTTCTGCTAGTTTGGTTTAGAGATGCATTTTTTTAGACGTTTAAGGTTTCATTTGAGATGTTTTTTTATTGTTTTTTAAAGCAGCTTCTAGTATAATAATTTATTAAAACTGTTTTAAAAAACAATAAAAAAACTGCCCCCAAATGAAGCTTAAGTTAGCAGTTTCCGAGATGTCTGTCACCGAAATGAGAATTGAAGGTGGAAGCCTTTTCACTCTCTGGTTGAGGTATTACTAATACTTAGAATGAAAATCTCTAATTTTGTGCTGATGCATTGCTGAATACGTCAGTAATTTACAAGCATTTCTTATATCAACATTCGTGCTGCGATGGCCAACCATAACTTTTGTTATGGGTTTTGGAAGGATTTTTTTTTTCTAAATTTGTTGGCATAGCCATTTTCACCTTTCTCATTTTTATTGGAGCTGGTCCTTAGGCTCTCTTTATGTGACCGGGACTTGAGCTTCGTTTGGGATGTCTTTTTTTCTTGTTTTTAAATTGATTTTTTAGTATAATTTTTTTTAAAATTTAATTTTTTTTATTAGAAAATTGTTTTAAAAAACAGTACGAGAACTATCCCAAACCAAGTCTTAATCTATCCTATCATGAGGACCAGAAAAGCTCCATCAGTGATGACGAGCTTTTGTTGATTCACCTGTTTTTGTACCATCATCCAACCTATTATTACTATACTTCTTCTAAATTTTCGCATTTAGAGAAATCTGCTCTGAATAAAGCCATGGCGCCCAACAGATGAAATGATGGAAGTCTTTTTCAGTTGCTGAATGAATTATTGATTGTGGATGCACGTGTCATCCATCCAATAATCTTGGAGATTTATTTTGAACTATTAGTTGGGCATCAAGCATTTTCTTGCTACACTCAAACAATTACATTTGAAGAGAATTTTAACTGATTCAATTCATCCAATGGTGACGTTGCATGAATTTATTTGTTTAAGTTCACAATTAGATCCCTCAAAATAGTTGCTATAGATTAGTAAATTAATAAAGCAAATTATATGATTGCAGATATTACCAAAAAAAAAAACTTTTTAAATGCTAATGAGAGTTTCTTTGATTTTCTTTGCATAAAGTTTGGTAAAAAGGAAACGGAGAAGCAAAAGCACCAATCTTTCTCGGTATTTAGTGTTTCAAATTCTGAAAGCTACAATCTTTGCATCAATCAACACTCTCGCAATTATCATCTACTAAAAACTCTAAAACCTTCGCCACCATATTCTCCACCGTCTCCCCCGCCGTCGTATCAACAAGCAGCTTCGCCACGCCCCCAAACTCATAATCCGATCTCCCCTCATACCCCTCCACCAACCGCCTCAACTGGCCCCAACTCGCCGGCTTGTGCCATCCCTCCTCACAATCTCCACCGCTGGCTGCCCTAGCCTCAAGCCGGCGTCGCCATTCGTTCTCATTCCCCGGCCGGCACTCCACAACCTTGAGGCGGGCGCCGGAGCCGGCAGCGAGGGAGAGGAGGCGGTCGAGGTGGGCTCGGCGGGAGAGAGGGGAGTCGATGATGACGGAGAGGCCGAGGCGGAGCTGGGTCTCGGCGACGCGCCAGAGGACGGCGTAGGAGAGATCGTTGAGTAGGGCGGAAGCGGAGGGGGAATTGTTGATCAGTAGGGTTTGGACGGGGAGGGTGGGGTCGCGGATGTCGTCTTTATCGAGGAGGGGGAGGCGGAGGGCGGCGGCGATGGCGCGGGCTAGGGTACTCTTGCCGGTTCCCGGATGGCCCTTCATCGCCAGGATCAACGGTCGTGATTCTCTCTCCATGCTTCCCTCGTCTCTCTTTCTGTCTGTCTCAGTATTTTGGAGGGGGAGTGTTTGGTAGCAATTATTGATGGTTTCCAATTGGATTTATCTTATGAGCTGCAAATGTCAATTGTTAGGTGTGAAGTCGGATTTGGTTGGGCTTGGTCTATCTGACCCAAACTTACTCAACCAAATTTAATTTGCTTATAATAGTTAAAATATCTATCCAACCCGAATGTGATTCTTTTAATCTATTTTTATATGAATTATTCAAATTTTTTTATCATCGTGATTCATTTAATCCGATACTGACTCATTTGACTTGATAATAATCTATTTTAATTGAATTTGAATAATCAACAACACCAAAAATAATAGCATGACTCTATTCTCATATGTAGGGATGGTTATATGAATTTTTTGTGTAATGTCAAAGAGGTAAATTCTTGTTTAAATCTAATAAAGAAAGATCATTTTTAACATTTTTTTATGAAATTTTTCCCGGTCTATCTCTATTCTTCTTAATATAAATCAAATTAAATATATCTAATCTCCTAACTAGGTCATCTAAAGGCCGACAATTTGTGGTCAAACCATCTAAAACAACTCTCTCTAATCTTATCTATCATAAGGGCTACTCTAAAATTAAAATTGGAGCCATCCGAACTCCGATTTAAGTAAACTTATAGTTGAACTGAGTGTCTCGGAAATACGAACCCAACGGTACCAAAATCGACTCAATTCGAGTCCAAATGGATCCAAACCAAGGGTCTGAAGCGTTGTTGGAGGGTTTGAATCACAATTTGGATTACCAAACGGTTTCCAAACATGACGTGCTTATAGTCGAATCGAGCGGCTCGACGAGAAGAATCCAACGAGCCCAAGATTACTGAATTATGACATCACTAAGGCATTCAAATGTCCACTAAAAGGTCCATGATAAAGGGATTCAACATCGGTCGTCTATGCAATCCACTCCCCATATGCCCTTGATTTCCCACCAATTTACGGGCCATGCCACTCTATGAATCTATAAATAGACCCCTCTTCCCTCTTGAAAAGGGGGCTCCGAGCAATAGTGCAAGAGAGAAATCAGAGATCGCTCTTGCCTCCTCACTCCTCCTCAACCACCGTCTGAGTTTCGCCGGATAACCACCGGAGGCCCTGAGTCCCGCCAGCCTACCACATGAGTCCCAGACTTCTGTCGTACCACCACCTGAGGTTCAGACTTCTGCCGGACTACCACCTAAGGCCCGAACTTCTATCAGACAACCACTTGAGGCTCAGACTTCTATCGGACCACCATCTGAGGCCCTGATCTCTGTCGGACCACCACATGAGGCCCCGAGCTTCTGCTGGACCACAACTTGAGGCCCGAACTTCTATCGGACCACCACCTGAGGCCCGGACTTCTACTGGACCACCACATGACCCCCTAAGTTCCACCAAAACACCACCTGAGGCCTTGACTTTGCCGGACCACCACCTGAGGCCCAAACTTCTGTCGGACCATCACCTAAGGCCCTAAGCTCTGCCAGACCACCACCTAAGTCTCAGACTTTTGTCGGACCACCACCTAAGGCCCGAAATTCCATCGGACCATTACTTTAGGCCCTGAGCTCCTCCGAACCACTACCTGAGGCTCAGACTTCTATTGAACCACTACCTAATGCCCATACTTCTATCGGACCACCACCTAAGGCTCGAATTTCTGTCAGACCACCACTTGAGGTCCGGACTTCTATCGGACCACTACCTGAGGCCCGGACTTCTGCTAGACAACCAGCTGAGGCCTGAATTTCTGCCGGACCACCACTTGACACCTTGAGCTCCATCAGACCATCACCTGAGGTCTGGACTTCTACCAGACCACCACCTTAGCTAGACTTTTGTCGAACCACCACCTGAGGTCCTGAGCTCCGCTGGACCACCACCTAAGACCCGAATTTCTGCCGGACCACCACATGAGGCCCGGACTTATGTCGGACCACCACCTAAGGTTCACACTTCTGCCATACCAGCACATGAGGCTTGGACTTCTACCATACCACCATATGAGGCCCAAACTTCTGTCGGACAACCACCTAAGGCCCGGATTTCTGTTGGACCACCACCTGAGGCACAGACTTCTACTGGATCACCACTTGAGGCCCAGAGTTCTACCAGATTATCGTCCTACTACAACGATCTTTGTGACCCAGATATCCGGCCAACTACAATCTTTTGGACCCCTATTGTAAAACCCTTCAACTTGAATATTGATGTTTAAATTTTATAGATGTTTGATAGATTGCTTACTGAAGGTTTATAGATAACTCTGGTAAATTGTTGTGAAATTGATTGACATTCTTTCCAAGTTGATCTTGGGGCATCACACCTATCTCATGCCGACTATGGTCCTTCCGACCTCCATCGCCTACTACAGTTTGTCCGACCTACATTGCCAGACAATGGTCTTTCTGACATCGGTCTCTTACATACTACAGTCTTCCGACCTATATCATCGGAAAATGGTCTTTCTGACCCGGTCTCCTGCCTATTACGATCTTTTCGACCTCTATCCTATCAACTATGGTCCTACAGACCAAAAAAAACATGTCTATATTGATTATTCTAACTCCCACCATGTAATGCGCTCTATATGATGTACATTTGTGACATCAAGCCAAGACCTTCTCCCTGAGAATGGCCTCATTGTAATCGACTGCAAATACTAGTTGATTCATTCAAACTGGGACATGCCCCGTAGTTTTCCCTCCTTTTCAGGGGTTTCCACGCAAAAACTTTGATGTCTCTTATGAACGCCACACCCTCTCTCTTATTTGCTTATGTGCTGGATCTTCGTACAACGCTAAGACACTAAAGTTTATATTTCTCTACCGCTGTGCATACTTCAGGATGCCACAATGCTAGACATAATGCTCTTATTAGAGATTTTTTTCATTGGCTATGAAATCTTATTCCAACTCAATGAAACTTAAGTTTTGATCAATAAAGCTAAATTAAATAATAAAAATATTATGTAGGTACAACATAAGCTTCTCCATGTTTTCTTTAGTTTTTGGGATGACTGTTTTTACTATTTTTAAAAGTAATTTTTAGTATAAAAATTTTATAATAAAAAGTTAGTTTAAGAACAATACGAAAGTTGTTCCAAATAAAATCTAAGTGACTTCATAGAAAGGCCATATGTTTGTTTTGAACTGATATATTCATCTTTTGTAATTGGTGAGCGCAGACTCGTACAATATGATTAATCCACAAGTCCTAAGTATCTTTTACATTTAAAATATGGTTGATGAATATGTTAGGAGAAAATTCAAGGAAAAATAACCATTCAATCTAAATTTTTATATTTGTTAAGTGTTAGCAAATTTGAGTTGATAGAGTGTATTTTACATCTCAGTGTTATGCAAAATTCAACATGCAGATAAAGTCATATGACTGAAAATTATTTATATGGAAATTGGAAAATTATTTGTATGACTGAAAATCATTGACCCTAGCCTAATTTAAAAAATCCATTATATAGTAGATGATATAATAATCCTTCATTCCTCATAATTGAAGAATATAAGATTAATTGAGAATAAATATTTGATTTTTCCTATGAGGATTATATAAATTAAGTGTCCACAGATTGATAGTTAACATCTAAAAGCAGGACTTAATTTTTCCTATAAGGATTGAGAAGTTTGATGTCCACATGAAGATAATTAATTCCCAACAATATAATTAAATATTGATAAAAGTCAAGAGATGGCGACTGGTGGTTGTTGATGGTGATAGCTGGTGATTATCGTTTGTGATGATACCTAGAAAATGCAAGAAAATTCTCTAGCTCTCTGTTTTCTTTCTTCCAACTATTTACAGGCTTTTTGAGATGAACATTTTGACAATTTGAATCATAATCCAAAAACACTTAATTATATGGTCTATATCGATTCAATTGAGCATAAAGCATTAGTTTAAGTGTTTTAATGATGTAAAAAACAAGTGATCCAGAGCTAGTTAGCTTTGTCTCGTTGAGTCGCTCGACTTGACTACAAGCATGTTGAATTTGGGTGTTGTTCAATCATCCAATTAATATTTGAAGTTTCCAATGTTTCAAGTTTTCTGATTTGATCTCATTTAAGCTAATATTGGACCACTTTTGATATTGTTGGGTTTATCTTGTCGAGACTTTCAGTTCTGCTATAAGTTTGCTGAAATCAAAATTAAGATATCTTGAATTTAATTATAAAAATTTCAATTTTATTTTTTCCTTGATATTCATGTCAATCATGAAACTTTTTTAAAGATATACCAATAATAAATTTGAATGAACAATTTTGGTATTTGATTGGAATACAAAATGGAGAAAAATAAAATAAATGTAGTGTAATCTATTTTAGTTAATTTTTGAAATATTTTAGGATAGAATAACAATTTTTTTATTTAAATAGTGAAAAATCCATAAAATTTTAAAAAATAAATATAATTAAAAGCTAGAAGGGGAAAAGCTCCAAAGTATTTTCTTACTATAAAAACTATAAAATTACATTTTTTTTTTAAATTAACTCATTTTGAATATTCTAGAATGAAGTTTAAATTTTTTTACTCATACATGTTTGCTAAAAGATATATGCATAAAATTTTATAACTCATACTAAACTTAAATGGAATGAGGACATTGAATCAAGCCACTAGCTCTGATATATATATATATATATATATATATTTTACGTTTGAACTATTTACTCTGCTCAATAAAATAAAAAAATATGAAATTGAGAAAATAAATTAAATTCTAATTTCACTTAAGATCAATAAAAAGTTAAGGTCCCACCGAGATTTGAACTCGGGTTACTGGATTCAGAGTCCAATGTCCTAACCACTAGACCATGGGACCGCAACTGACGATTTTGCGAAATATTTTTTATTAAACTAATTAAAGTTTATCGAACATCCCACCCATTTATACCATTTTCTTCTACCCTCCACCGCCGGATCTCAAGCTATGCGGCAGTGCAGCTGGTATTTCTTCTGCTGCCGACGATTTTTTTACAGCGGCTCCGCTGTAACAGGAAGAACAGTCGATTCTGGCTCAACTCCCTTCAAGAAATACGATGCCGTAGTGATCGGTGGCGGCCACAACGGCCTGACGGCTGCTGCCTACCTCGCCCGCTCGGGCCTCTCCGTCGCAGTCCTAGAACGCCGACACCTCGTAGGTGGCGCCGCCGTCACTGAGGAGATCGTTCCGGGATTTCGCTTCTCGCGTTGCAGCTACCTCCAAAGCCTTCTGCGACCTTCCGTTATCCGGTAGCCACTCCTGCTCCGCCATTCTTTTTTCTGTTCTTTCGTTACAGATTTTTTCCGTTTGTTCAGTGAGCTGGAGTTGGTGAGGCACGGGATGAAGCTTCTCCGGCGGAGTCCATCGTCTTTCACTCCGTGCCTTGATGGCCGGAGTCTTCTTTTAGGCCCAGATGTTGATTTGAACTATTCAGAGATTGCGAAGTTTTCGAAGAAGGATTCATTGGCTTATCCAAGGTACCATTTTTATCTGCGGATTTACATACGGACTGCATAATAATGTTATGTTTACATTTTTAAGATTTAAAACTTCATATTTAGGGGCGGTTTGGCAACAAGCAGGATTTAGTAAATTTTGAGGGTTTTAAATCCTAAAAACTGTCTAGCATGTCATATGTTCAATCCTGTTAAATCCTGACAAATTATTGGACAATAGATTTTAAGATTTATAACAGTTAATTACGAATTTAAATGTGATTTTTTTATAATGCATGAATAAGAACAAGAAGTTTTTAATTAATAACTTTGAATTACGTCAATAAGATTGTTGTGGGCTAGAATATATGCTACATTAAAGTGAGTAATTTTTTTGACTTAGTGTTGCTTGGATATTCAACCAAAAAACAAAGGAGATAAAATCAGGATTTTTATATGGAAATTCTGAAAAAGGGTAAAACCATGAGACCATGCACAGTCAAAATAATTCCACTAAATTTGAGGGAATTATAAAACTTTGCCCGTACTTTAATTTGGAGACGGTGGAATTACACTAGTTTAGGAAATTGGGCAGAAGTTTGACGACTATCGGTGTTCAAGCAGAAGTTCAGCGACTGCTGGTGGTCGGGCAAATGTTCGACGAGTTTGATGGTTAGGTAGAAGTCTAACGATGATCGGTGGCAAGGTAGAGGTCCGTTGACAACTGGTAGCTGGATAGAAGTCCAACGTTTATCGGTGGCCTGACAGAAGTTCGGCGGCGTTCGATGGCTTTGCAGAAGTCTGGCGATGATCAATGGCTAGGTAGAAGTCCGGCGACGGCCAGTGGCCAGGCAGAAGTTTGGCGATGGCTGGGGGTCGGGAAGGAGCTTGGTGGCAAGAGAGATCTCTGATTTCTCTTCCTTCCAGATCTTCTTTTTTCTCTCTCCTCTTTTCCTATTCTTTGTGAAGATGAGAGGCCTATTTATAATCTTTTTGGAGTGGCATAACTAGTAAATAGGGAGAATATCATAATCATGTGATAGGAAATAGCCATCAATAGTGCAGAAGTTTGCTGAATGCATCTGAATTTCAAAAAATTTAGCCAAAATCAACCAGATTTTTATAAAATTGTAAGAAATTTGAGAGAAAAATATTTGAAATTTACTAATAGAAGAAGAAAAACAACACAAGATACAAGAATCTTCAATTTGAGAGGAAGATTCAACTCTCCCAATCTCTAGCTAAAGATTAGAGCCCAAACTCAACACAAGGATCTCATATTTCAGATTCAAATTCAAGATGAAAATCTAACCCTCACACAAGAGAAACTAATTAAAGCAAAGAGGACAATTACAAAATCCCTAAACAGCCCCTAACCCTCCTAAAATAATATTTAATTGAGTTGTGGGCCCCACAAATTAGCCAACCCCCTTCTCCATGGTCCCCCCCCGCCCGCCAGTTGTAGACAAGAACCGATCCACTAGGGACCAGTTTAACTGGTTCAGCCGACCCCCCTTGGGTAGGCCTAACATTATCCCACTCCCAAAGAGTCACTTTGTCCTCAAGGTGAAATGAAGGAAATTGAACTTTAAGCCTCTCATATGGCTCCCAAGTAGCATTGAATTCGGGAATGTCCCTCCATTTAATAAGCACTTATTTGTTTCCCTCTTTATATGATCTTACCCCTCTAAGCTCTAGTGGTTCTAAGACCACTTCTAATTCTCTCGTCGCCATTACTAATGTTGATATTTGTCTTCGCCTATATTACTGAAGCTTATCATTGTCAACAAGGCCGTGTTCACCATTACTGACAAGGCCTACACTTGAGTCTGCCTCTTGTAGCATTGCCTTCACTATCATTAACTCCTATTTTCATTACCTTTACCGACTCCTGTCGTCACCACCATTGTCGATGCCTGCGTTGCCACCATTGTCGACACCCATCATCATCACCATCGTCGATGTCCATCATCATCACCACCATCAAATGCCCGTTGTCTCTATCTTCATTGACACTCACAATCGTCATCATCATTAGCTCTTGGAATTTCCGCCATCATTGATGCTCGCAGTCATAACCATTATTGATGCCCACTATTTTCATAGACATCAATGCTTGTCATTTCCATCAAGGTCGATGCACAATTTCTTGGCCACTGGCTTTCCCTTTAACTAGGAGAATGATTGAACAAAACAATGATTGTCTCTTGATGATAACATTAACGCCTCAAGACTTCTACTTCCACCATGGAAGTCATGTTGCGAACAATCACTCGTTATTGGTCGATCTATCTTGCTCACTCTCTCGGCTGCTCTTGCTTTATCTTTTCTTCTGTGTCCTTCCTCATTCTACATCTCTCACCCTCTATCTCTGTCTTCTCCTCTCTTTATTATTTCTCTCTTGCACCAATCACAGAAAGCCTCACACACAGCTTCATCTCCCTCTCTCTATCACTCGGTTTCCCTCCATCTCTCATTCAACCTTGTTGATTTCCCCTTTCACAATTTTAAGAGAAGTAATTGGCTATAGTTGGTTCAATTCAATCAATAGTATTTGGTTCGATCTCTATTGTTTTTTTTTTTTTCAAGATTTTACATGCTAGTAGAATTATTTTAGCTGGATGAGGGCTTATGGTTTTCCTTCTCGGATAGTTCATGCAAAAAATATCATATCTTTTTTTTAATTTACGTATGCATGTACAGTATTTTTTTTAAATGTTAAGACTAAATTCTCTTTCTACCGCTATAAATGTTCTAGCACACAACATATTAATTTGAGTCCCTGTAATGCATGAGTGTATTTGACTCCTTGCAAGGCAAATTAGAAGATGTCTACGTCAAAACGTAATAGTTGATATTTAATGGTATCTGAAGATCATATTTTCAGCCACAGCTTCTAATTACTCAACCACATTCAAGTGTGGAAGATTTTGAACAGAGCATTTGAACTTCATGAAAACCAGCTACTGATGCTTTCTTCAAGACCCCATCAAACAATCATACATACCATGATGCGAAACATTGCCATGTCATTTTGTTTTACTAATTCTCTCCTTGATGGGAGATGTTCAATTCTTCTTGACAGAATGGGCATGCTTGTTTTTGTAATCATGGGCTGTAAGCTTCTCTGCTCAAGTGAAAGCCATCACTGAATATTTGCTTTTCTTTTTTGCTGGAACATGAAATTCATGTTAATCGTACATTAGTTTTCTGTGGTCCTGCAAACTTAATTTAAGAATTCAGTTTCATTTATTGTACACAGATATGAGGAACAGCTCCTGAAATTCTGTAAATTCATGGATTCACTATTGGATTCACATACTCCTGAAGTCAGGCGGGATCCGACATCTCTCATGGCTCAAGTCAAGGAAAAATTCAACCGGTCTGCATTTTGGAGCCATCTTCTCCATCAAGCTTTGACATTGGGACAAAAGGATATGTTGTAATCATCTTCTCTTGATGCATATATAATATCTTCTCCATATTCACTCTTATATTCACTGTTTATTTGTTTCAGTTTCGGGAAGTTGAAAAGAATAAGCACTTTCTTGTTTTAACCAATACAAATGTCTTATTATTAGTATTTTCTTTTGTATTTTAATCAGCTAAAGTATTCATTTTGACAGGGATTTCATTGACCTTTTAGTTTCACCAGCAGCAAAGGTTCTAAATAACTGGTTTGAGGTTGTACAACCACCTCACTTTTTACCCATAAGTATACAATGTTTTGTCTTTCCATTTTCTATCTATGGGTTGGTTTATTTCTTAAGCATTTAAATGTTTAAATTGTGTATTTGTTTCTCTAATTTTGAAGATCCAAATGGCGTTTTAATATTTTACTTTCAATTTGAATAATCTTGTATCAAATATCCTGATTAATAATGTTGTATCAAATACAAGAGACTAAATTTTCTCAATATACTCACTCAAATTTAGGCTTAGAGAAATGCATAACATCTTCATGAAAGACAACATCTATCTTAATAAACATGCATTTAGTAGGGGTATGATATCAATTGTATCCTTTTTTATGAATACTAGAACCAGCAAGTACATATTTCAAGGCTTGAGGCAGTAACTTGCTGCATTTGTGTTTTAGAAGATGAATTTATTTGAAGACAAGAGAGAATGGGGTTGGGACTGTCGGAGTAACAATTAGGAAATGGTGTTTGAAATGATGTTTTGAAGTTGAGAGAACGAGATAAAATTCAATTGATGAGACATGTTGTAGAGAGAAGAGCATCACCCCAATAACATAAGGGCATGTGACCCTCAATGAGGAAAACAAAAAACCTCCACTAATTTTTTATTTTTGCATTCGATCACACCATTTGTTGAGGTATATCCAGACCGCTGATTTGATGGATTGAGCTATGAGAGTCTAAATTGTTGAAGTTCAGAATTATGGTAGTCCCTACCATTATCATTTCATAATACATGTTGATGAGGGCATCGACAGAAGATTTCGACGCACCTACCATCGGAGGAATCTTAGATCGATGGCTACGATTCATAGTCTCTATTTATGATGCTTTATTGTATTTTCTTTTATTTATATTTCAGTTTTTATACCCCTGTGAGTGATTTCTTTGTGTTTTAGCCCGAGGGCATTTGAGTCATTTTTTTTCTTTATCTTAAAGGCCTATATATTAAGGCTTGAACCATTGTATTAGGTTAAGGATGATTATGAATGAAAAATTCCAGTTTTTCTTGTTTGATGTATGTGTGAGTTCTTGAGAGGAGAAACCCTAAAAGAGGGTCTTGCATCACCTGTCTGCCGCCGGTGGATTACGAGACTCGCAGTTAGTACTCATAGTATTTCCTTCTCCGATCCCTCCTCCCTTGGCTACCACCACCGGTCACCTAGCCCAAGACCCCTAAGCCGCCGACCCCTCCTCCCTCCTTCTCCCCACAACCAGCTGCCTGTAGAGTTTGGGATTTGAATAAAGTTGTGAATTTTCTGTAATAAGAGAAATTTTAGCGGGAAGAGGGGACTGCACAGGTTTGTAATTCAGCATGCTGGAACGCTCTAGTAAATTGGTAGCATAAGTTATTTGCGATAGATGCAGACCATAAGGCATTGGCTGAACTTGAACGCCAAGAAACTGAGACACCTGGCCGAGATTGCTCAACTTGAACTTTAACTGCAGAGATTGAAGAAGTGTAGAGATAATTGAAGAATCATTGCCAGTGAGTAATATGTCATCGACATATATAAGCATATAGAGCTTTGAAGTGGCTTGAGTATATATAAAAAGTGATGGATCCGCAAGGCTCTTTTTAAAGCCAAATTCATGTAAGAAGTTTGTAAAGGTAGCAAACCATTGCCTCAGAGCTTGTTTTAGACCATATAAGGCTTTCTTCAAGTGACAAATATGAGTGGTAAATTGATTGTCTGTAAATCCCGGAGGTTGCTTCATGTGTACAGTTTCATGTAAAGCTCCATGAAGGAATGCGTTAGACACATCCAGTTGGAGGATTGGCCAAGATCCGGTAACTGCAATGGTAAGAGGATGCGAATTGTGGGAAACTTGGCAACAGGACTGAACATATCAAAGTAATCTAGTCCAAATTTCTGATTAAATCCTTGAGCCACTAGTCTGGCTTTGTACCGAGCAACTGAGCCATCAGTGTTGAATTTGATACGATATAGCCATTTGCAACCAAGTACATTATACTCAAGTGAGTTTGGAACTAAAGTCCAGGTAACTTGATTTTATAGAGCACCAAATTCATCTGACATTGCACGTCTCCAAACTTCATGTTTGACAACCTGAGAATAGGAGGTGGGCTGTAGCAGTATGACCATAGTTTGAAGGTCAAAGATTTTCTTTGGTTGAAGTTTTCCAGTTTGAAACCTGGTTACCATGGAATGCTTAGTCTGGACAGGCGGAATAGATGTGTTTTGAGGGGTTGGTATACTGGGAGAATTAGAGACAGTAGGTTGAAATTGAGTAGGTGCTGACGTGAAACTAGTTGTAGGTTGTATGTTTGAGATAGGAGTAGAATTAGTTTGAGGGAGTAATGAGGTCAGCTATGAAGGTATTCGTAAAGATGGTGGTAGGTTGGTGGGCTGAGAATTGAGTGTGCTGGTAGCAGAGACCTTTTGTTATGGAAAAATGGATTCGAAAAATTTAACATGCCGAGAGAGCTGTAGTCGACTTGTAGTAGAATTGAAGCACTTGTAGCCTTTTGTCGGTTCACCATATCCCAGAAACACACATGGGTGAGCTCGGGGCATGAATTTATGATGAAGATTAGTTGGGATCCAAGGATAACATTGTTGACCTCGATTTTATCTGCCCTCCCATCGACCCGTTCGTGTCGAGCGTAGAGGCCTACGATCGTTTTGTCCTACGGGATAGTGCGGCCGTACCCTCTGCCTTCGAACCCCCGCGAGCGGTGCTCCTTCGGAGGCCCACAAACATAAGTAACCGAAAACTCGAAATTGAGAGTAATCCGGTTGTTGAAGGTAAATTAGCTCATAAGGAGATAGATGTTTGGTATTAGGTGAAGGTAATCGATTTATGGTGTATGCTGCAGTTAAGAGAGCTTCAGGCCAGAAAACTTGAGGTAGTGAAGCCCGAAATAACAAGGCTCGCAAGGTGTCAATGAGGTGCCGATGTTTGCGCTCAGTAACCCCATTTTGCTGAGGAGTATATGGTCAAGTTACTTGATGAACTATGCCATAGTGATTTAGAAAAATTTTAAATGAGTTATTGACGTACTCACCACCACCGTTAGTTCTTAAATATTTGATTGAAGTGTGAAATTGGTTTTCTACCAAGGATTTAAACTGAACAAATGTTTTAAATGTTTCAGATTTATGTCGAAGAGGGTAAACCCAAGAGAATCGCGTATAGTCATCTACAAAAAGTAGATAATATTTGTAACCTTGTAGAGATATAACTGGAGAAGGCCTCCAAATGTCACTATGAATTAATTGTAAACATTTAGAGGATTTTGGAACAGATAAACTGAACGACAAACGATGAGATTTGGCTAGCACGCAGGCAGAGCAATGAAAGCTAGAATTGGATAACTTGCTAGTAGGAAGAACAACAGATAAAAGGTGCTGAGTCAAAACAGCTGGATGGCCCAAGCGCTGATGCCATTGAGTAGCTGTCACAGTGGTGGAATGCAGGGCGCGTTCAGTGGGAATGGTCAAAGATTGTGAACTGGAGGATGATTTAATGGGGTAGAGACCTCGATGATTGGGACCTTGGAGGAGAATCCGGTTGGTCTGAGAATCCTTTATAAGAAATCCATTAGTATCAAAGATAATGGAACAGAAATTCCTGCACAGCTTAAGTTTCTCATGAGCAATGTCAAATCTGAGATCAGTACTCAATTATTAGCTGAGAATCATCCCATTTGGAAGTCACAAATACTCAAGCTGTTTTCGGCCAATGGATTTGATGGATTTCTAAATGGAACCAATATCAAACCGCAAAAGCAATTGTTAGCAGCGGATGGAACTGTAAGCATAAATTCCCTCTATCAAATATGGATGCTTGTTGATCAAAACTTGGCTGCAGCATTGTACTCTACCATTTCTCAGTCTTTACTATCGTATGTGTTAAATCTTGAGACATGCCATGAAATATGGCAAACGATTGAACGAAGACTTCAATCGACAAATAGATCTTGCCAACTTCAGTTGAAGAGTGAGCTTCATCATGTGCAAAAAGGAGAAAAATCAATGGTTCAATACCTGTCTGAGATCAAGCAGAAAATCGATGCCATTACTACAGCAGGATCAACGATTGATTCTGAAGATATACTGCTGTACACTCTCAATGGGTTGCCATCTGCCTACAATGCATTTAAAACTGCCATACGCACACAGTTGCAGCCCATCAGTCTGGATGATTTTTATTCATTACTTATCAGTGAAGAGATCAATGTTTTATCTGAACTTAATACATAAAACATAAGCGTGCCTGATGATACAGCATTGGCTTCCACAAGTTTTCGCGGGCGCTCTCGCGGTCGCCAGAATTTCAACAATCGTGGCCGATCTTCTTCTCAGCAAACACGTGGTGGCAGATCATCTTCTCAATATAATCGTGGAGGTCGTCGTCCACGCTCGTCTGTTCAATGCCAAATATGCACTAAAACAGGGCACGCAGCATACCATTGTTGGTACCGCACTGACCTCATTGTTTGGTTCATTGTTCAACCAAACCAGCAAACCTACATTGGCTCTGATACCATGAAGAGAGCTATCCTCTGGAGCAGCTACAAGAAACCTGCAAGCAGAGTTAGAGAAAACAGGGAAGAAGAATAAGAAAGGCAAAGGACTGAAACGTAGCCATGAAACTCTTTGTTCATTCCTTCTTTTTGCTACAGTGTCATCTCTTAATATAGAGAATATGACAGAGTTCGTTACAAGCGAAGACTGAGATCAAATCTGTAGCAGGAGATCAACGGTGTATGGAAATGACGCAGAAGTTGGTGCCTGCAGCTCATTGCTTAGTGGATATGTGAGCCGACTGATCAGATAAGGAATTGTTGTTATCATATGCTTTAACAGATGGTTGCTTGGAATTTCGATGTCATGTTGGATCCCACCAATCTGGATATCCAATAAGTTAAAAGCAACAAATTTTTGAGTTGCATGTTTGATTATAATGAGTGCATATGTTGGCAAGTTTTTTAGAAATGATAGAATTCTTCGAATTGGTGTTTTTTGTCCTATCTTGGGATAGCTGATTGGGCCAATGGTGACAAATTATAGCAAAAATTTTCAGTATTCTTAATATCCTCTTTCAAATTGGTAGTTCGAATGCCTTTACATTAGACTAAGGGATAACACTCAACTACACTTTGGAGTGTCTCACTATGTAAAATTCATGTTAAAATGATTAAAAAAATTTTCTAATCAAGTAAGAAATATGTGCATGCAAGTTTCGTTCTATGGACTATCAATGTGCTCTAACATTGTCAAGATCCTTTATGACCACTTTATCAAGATGATCTAGTTCCTGAAATATTTCTATTAGCTCCCCAAAATATATGGAGAGAGATTTGGTACCTTATTTGGATAAGAAGGCTTTTTGATGAAAAGAATAGACATTAATCTCATTGTTACATCATAAAAAGCTTTGAAATGTGTACTCCAAATTTTAGGGTTAGTGGGTACACGAAGATATCACTTCATGATGTTAGGAGAAGCGGACTCAGGAAGCCAATGTTTTTACCTTTTGATTTTTTGCATTCCATTTTTCATCTCTCATTTGACACGAGGTGGAGCCGTTTTTCTTATGATATAGGAGATTCTTTCTTATTCAACTCTGCATCTCAATCAATTGAGACAACATATCATAATTTATTTCTCTAATGAGTATGCTTGCTTTAAAGGGACCCTTAGCCAAGGACAATAATATGTTTCATTCCAATGAATTCAGTGCTGCGACATCTTTTTTTTTTCTCAATGCCGTTGGTAACCTTATGAAATAAGCATATACGTGAAAAGGCTTGAGTTTCTCCAGTGGAAGATAAGATTAGAGAGAGTTGCCTTAGATGGTTTGGCCACATAAAATG
Organism: Dendrobium catenatum; assembly: GCF_001605985.2. Classification (NCBI taxonomy): domain Eukaryota; kingdom Viridiplantae; phylum Streptophyta; class Magnoliopsida; order Asparagales; family Orchidaceae; genus Dendrobium; species Dendrobium catenatum. The sequence goes on from NW_021319127.1 coordinate 4,145,516, forward strand.
GCGGCCTTCCGATGACCTGGTTAAGAAAGTAGATGCATTAAATTTGGCTTATGTTAAGAAAGACAGAGTTAGACCTAAAAAGAGTTGGTTAAAAAAATATTAGAAATGACATTTCTTTATTAGATTTAAATGAGAATTTGATTTTTAACGGGACACAAGGGATAAAAATGATTGATGTAGCCGACACTACGTAGTGGCATAAAGGCTGGCTATTTTTGTTGTTGCCATTTGGGAACAGGATTTGGGGTTTCAAATATGAGACTTTGGTTTTCTGGATTTTGGAATGAGATTTGGGGTTTTTGGAATTTCGGAACAGGATCTAGTTTGGCTCTGATATCATGTAAAATGAAAAAGAGTAGGGCAGAAGCTTTGATTCTTATTTCGTATTCTATAGAGAAAATGTGCATATTTATTGATGTTACTTACACATCAATTATGAGTCGTAAAATTAAGAAACAAATTAATACATAATTAATGATAATAAAAAAAACGTGGATGGATTGTTGAGGTGGACATTTATTCTATAGTTAGAATAAGAAGAGCATATGGATTGCCGAGTTGGACAATCATCCCGTGATTGATAATCTCTAGAAATTGGTAATACCGTATCTTCCAAATGGAAAAGTGGAGGGCTATCACATTTTAATTTCCTTCCTAAAATTAGCTAGCTTCATGGAGTATGACCATAAAATAAATCGTTTGCTATTTGTATGTGTATTAGCAGTAGTCTCTTCCCAATTCAAACACATCATCTTAGCCTTCTTGGAAGAAAAACCCTGTGCCCTTTATGCCAAAGTCAGCTAACAATGACAAGTTCCATTATGCTAGACAATCACTTCCACGGTTTGTACTCATTAGCTTCATCACTTTATCAGTATCTTATGATTTCTGATTTTAACTTCATAAAGTTTATCTCTTATCTTTTATATTTCAATATTAGGAAATGATAGTTATTTTCCATTATGCTTTATGTTTCTGATTTTCTCCTCCTCTTATCCCGCTCAAGAAGCTCAGGGACCGAGTCTTCAATGACTTTTTTGTTTTCTTTTTGTGCTTTTTTTTTTTGCTAGTAAGTTTTATGATTATAAAGTGCTGTTTTTTAAATGTACAAATGACAATCAATTTAGGATGGTTGGGGCAGCTACCAGTGTTTTTTAAATTAAATGTAGAATTGTCATGATAAAAATAGATTTTTTAAAGAGTTGTTGTGGGTATTATAAATTTTTTTGAGAAACCAGACAACTTCCTTATTGTTACTACAATTAGCAATCTAGTTGTAAAAGTTGCTTCTCACTTTAGAAATTTTTTAAAAACAACAAGAAAGTTATAGCTAAATAGAAATGTGTCAACACTTTGAAAAGCAAAGCAATAGAAAAATTGCCCCAAATGAATCCTTGTTATTAATAAAACTCTTGTTGGATGTACTATTCCTTTTACTTTTAGTTGTCAACACCTTGATAAATAAAAAGGTTTGAAGATTTTCGAGAGAATTTATCTCTTTATACAAATTTGGGGTCTTTTTATATTAATATTTCTTTCCACATTTTCCTTGTCTTAACATTTGTTACTAGAGAAATTTTATTAGTTGATTTAATTTAATTTTGATACAGTATGGTTTTTAGCAAGTATATGCATTTTAACTCATTGCATGATTTTTTTTTTGGTTAAGAATTTATATTCTTTATTTATAACACAATATCATTAAGTTTTTATTTGAACTGATTCCATACATATTTTTAGTTTTCATCAAAATTAGAGAATAATTATTGCAATCTAAAGTTCTTAACCAACGAATTATGTGTGCTTATTATATGTTTTTTTCTGAATTTCATAGTAGATTTATATTAGGAACTCTAGAATCTAGACGTTCTACTAGTGGACATCTAGAAGGAAGTTTCAACGACATCTAGTAGGAGCATCTAAGTATGTAAAACGAATTGGTTGTGGAGAGCAAGTTTCTTGTAGGATATCTCAAAGATCTTCTGGAGATGTTAACCATCCTAAGGAGATATAACATGAAGTTAAATATAACGAAGTGTTTGGTTAGCTTGAACTCCAACAAGTTATCGGGGATGATGATCTCATTGGGGGCATATCTCCCAACTCTGAAAAAGTTCAAGAACTTTTGGAGATCTCATTACTGTGCTCAATGAAGGACATTCGCAAGCTGACCGCCAAGCTTGCTGGGTTGAGGGAGCAAGTGGAAAACAAAGTACTCATCAAGGAGAGAAGCATATGCTGAGCAGCAACTCCAACTTGAACTCATTATTACCTTTATTTCAGGCCTCATCTTTTCCCAAACCACTGGTGATGTAAAACAATCAGGAATTGCAAGGAAATAAATTGCCCAAAGGGCTACAATAGCAAACTAACTACCTATGGGATAAAATAGGAAAAAACTGAAATATAAAATAAACAATACATAACAATGCATAGAAAATAAAGGCTCCTGACCGTGGTCGTCGATCTCCGATTCCTCCTCTGATAAATGCTCCAGAATCTCTTGTTGATGTCCTCATCAACTAGTCTTTAGCATCTCCATTTGATGGATGTGGATTGACAGATTATGGGCAATTGACTAGCAGTACCATGATTGACACTATGGCACATCATAACCTTGAAGTGCCTTGTCATATCACGTATGAAAGTTTCCTTAATTTGACCTTGGGGTCACATTAGACTGGCACTACTATCACAATGCTTTTTACTGATTCATCAACCAAGATTGTTATTTTAATATCAAGTTTATATTCCTTCTGTTAATTTCCTTTTGCAGACTGAGATTTTGAAGGCAACACTGGCCACTGATTCCGTTATTGGAAGCATGGTTTGTATTTTCGTTATGTTTTTTGTTTTTTGATATTTGTCTGCTCCTTCATTTCATGTCTTCTCACTACTTACATAGCATTTAAATTAGCACTTGGAAAAAGTTATTCTTCTCTTTATTATTTACTTTATAATTATGGTTGGTAATATGTTATTATACCTCTGTTGAAACTCTTGTATAAGCATTCACTGAAACGTATGTTAACTCTTAGAAAATGCAAATATAGTTTTGTAGTACAGTCAGCAAGGTCATTTGGTAGACAAGATGTCTCTTTATGTCTATAGTAGCACCATTTATATGCATGACCTTAAACTCCTGCAATAGTATGAGAACCTTTTTTCGTTTTTAAACAGAAAAATTTGTTGTTGGCTATCTTGTGATCCCTAGATGTTATATTACTTTTAAACTTCTATGGTAACTCTTCTGTAATTGTCAGCGACAACAGCACCCTAAGATACTTGATTAATGCCGTGCTCCTTTATATATATATTTTTAAACGGGTCGTACAGTATTTGCCTTGAGTATTGTAGGTCCAAAAATTCTTTGGCAATGCCTTTGAAGATCCAACCCAAATTCTTCGTGAAATTTTTGGTTTAAAAAATAATTAGCCGGAAATGACATATATGACTTAGTAAGTTACATCCTCAGAGAACCTCTGGCATGAAATTTATTGATCAATAAAATTTTTTGAATTAACTAATTATAACTTAAAAATTATGATTATTATATTTTCCATAATGTTGGAGAAATCAACGCACAACTCTATTGAATGGTGACATCCTCTTCTACCGCAATGGTGTGATTTGATAATCACTATTGTCGGAAATTTTTAGGGAGAAATTGAATGTTTTAAATTTCAATGAACATGAACTTTCTATTTTCTTTCATAATCTGATGCCCAAATCACAGTCTTAGGTGATCTTATTGATCAATTACTAAATTTGAGCCCCATCTCAAAAGTCGGGAATCAGAATTTTAAATGATAAGGTGACTTACAGTAGCCGATGCAAATTTTATTTAATTACTCTACAGGGTTAAATTGAAATATTATTTGGATTGTTGAATCTAAATAACATATTTTTTCTCTGTCCTTGTAGTTTTTATTTTGGTTTATGAAACTTCTTTGCAGGCAACTGTTTATACGCCAGGTTCAGGATATGTCTTGCTTCATCATGTGATGGGAGAAACTGACGGGGAACGTGGTGTTTGGTCGTATGTTTTTTACTTTATTTCATTTTTTTTGTGCTGTCTTCCTAGAAATAATATTGTAATGACATTTTAAAAAATTATTCCTAGTTTTTCATGTTCTAGAGGTTTATCTTAGAAGTGGGCCTTTTAGGATAGAATTAAATCCAATGCTCTTCATGAATTTAAAATTGGATTTGAAACTATTGAATAAATACTAGCCCTTTTAAGGAATATTTTCTTGAACTTAAAAGAAACTGGCACTGTATCACTATCCTGAGAAAAGAGTAGGACCTAATTGTTCTTTGTGAGTCCAAAAGTATTGATGTGAAACTACTAGGAGTTACTATCGAAATTAAAAGAGAATTGTTAAAAGTTTGCTTTTATAAGTTTATGTGGATCATGCAAGATAGATTTAAGAATTAGAAACATTAACTTTGCTTAGGCCAAAGAGATGCACTTGAGATTAACCAAAATAGTTCATTCAAAATCCAAGGGAATTAAATGCGTAGTACAAGTAACAAAACCCAACGTTTAACAACGAGAATTTCACCTTGGGGCCGTATCACTCAAAGATTGGTGGACTTTTGGCGGAGATAGAAGATCCAAGCGATGAAGGAAGTTACCACTAGGGAGAGGGCGCCGAAGAACTTCGTCGGAGGAAAAGTCGCCGGTTGGGATGGAAGTCGTAGATGACCGTCAAGGCTCCAAGCGTGCTTTGAAAGTTTTCGGTCGTAGATGCTTGCAAGGATTGGCACAACTCTTTCCAAGTACTCTTCCACGGTGGTTTCGTCTTCAAATCCTACGTCAAAGCAAGGTGACCGTAGGACGTTGATGCTCCCGTCGGCGTTGAATACTAGACCCCACTCAAGCTCGGGATCCGCCATCCAACATTGAGAAGAATTTGGGAGAGATGTCGTCGTCCCTTCGTCTTGCTGAAATTTCCCAAGAGAGGGAGTGAGGGGAGCGGTCGGCCAAAACAGAGGAGGAGGGGGCGGGTGGATGGGGTGAGGGAAATTAGGTTAAGCAAGGGAGAGAGGGAGTTACACAAATCTGAAATTAAATTTCAGAATTGGTGTTAATTGGAGGGAAAGAAATTTGAAATTGGTTCCAAATTAGCAAGAGAATTAAGGGGTAATTAATGGGCCTTAATGGGACCCATTAAGGAGGAGGCCGGCGGCTAATAGAGGGGGAGGGAGTTTGAGAAATTCAAAACTGAAATTAGGCTCAGATTTTAAACAAAATTGGAGGGGAATTAATTTGAAATTGATCTCAAATTAATAGGGTAATTAATGCATTAAGTGGAGACATGATGGAGGGCCCATCCAAGGTGGCCGGCGGGGATAAACCACGAGCCACGGACTCTTCCAATGACTGGTGGGTGTTGCTTTTCGCCCTCACCTTGGGCTTTCTCTCTCACCTCTCTCTAGCTCTCATGCAAGAAGAGTAAGAAGAAACAAAAACTCAATTTTCATTCAATAATTCATTAGCCTATTACAAAGCATGAGACCCCTATAAATAGGTCTTCAAACAAACAAAATAAAAGTACTCAAATGCCCCTTGGGCTACAATAAGACATAACTCCCCCACAGGGGTAAAATGGGAAAACAGTAAAACAAGACAATAATAATAATAAAATACAAAATGACATCTAGAAATAGAGGCGTTGAATCGTGGCCGTCGATCTGCGGTTTCGCCGGCGATAAACATGTCGGTAGCGTCTGTCGATGTCCTCATCAAGTATATCATAAATGGCTCTAAAGACAAGATATTTATTTTAGTGTGTTCCATATATTTTCTACAATAAAATAGAGTTTCTTCTGTATGGCTATGAAGCTACATTAATTTCCTAGATTTTATTATGTTTGTTAATTAAATTCTAAGATAATTCTATATGGAGTTGACCATGCCTATCTACACAAAAAATATTAGTAGAATTAGAGATATCTAGTTAAGTTGCAATATTGGGTGGGGAATTCAAGTATTTCTTGAGAAAGGTTAGCAGGGTAGTGGGCTGAATCAATGAAAGCTAACTATGCCCACATCTCTAGATGGTTTGGGCTAGCTTGGCATGTTAATTCACAAATGACCTATTGATTACTTGGATACAAGGTTTAGGTTGTGTTGTAACTTGAATATGCCCAACCTAAATTTGACTCAATGTAAGCTAATTATAACCTACCAATTCAATGTGACCCATTTTGAATTGACAATGACTTGTTTCATCACAGGGAGAGTTTAATTGCTACACTTTCCAAACAAATTCAAGAAAAAATGGGATTGTTAAACCGATCAAAGTGGTAAGAGGTTTCATATAGTTTGCTTGGAAGAGCGTTGACTGAGCCATCTATGCAAAGAGGTCCCCACTCTCATTTTTTTGTGTCAATTTGTTTGGGGAGTGAAGCTACTCTTATTCTCTTATTTGACAAATTTTGTTAAATAATTTGTATATAAAGGCCTTTTAAGTAAATTTGCATTCATGTGCCCTATCTAAAAGATTTTATATGTATTGTTTTCTCCACGTGTATGGTTGTTTTCAACCCCCTTACCTTGGCCAGATCATCTTACGTGTAAAGCTGGTTGTATCTAAACTATGAGAAGTTTGACCTATTAAGAAATTTGTTGGCTAAGTTTATCATAAGTTGTTTTGTAAAAGGGATAACCCTATCTTGACAAATGAAATTAAATTAACACCTTTAATGGGTCAAAAAAAAAAAAAATAATAAACACCTTTAATGGGTCATGCTACTAAATGTCTTGTTTATGCTTGTGTAATAACTCATGGAGGAGCGCATTATTTATTTGGTGGGCATACTAAATAAATTTAATAAAGGCATCAATTCTTAAGTTCATGAATCATAATGACTTACATTAAGATGGAAACTTTTCAAACTTAAAATTTGTCTGGTTTATTTTAGGTTTTAGATCTGGGAGATTTGCATGTGTCACTTGAATTGTTACATTTTTTAAGACTATTTAAGGTAATATGAGACATGCATGAGGGTGGGGAACTATTGGACGGTGATGAGTAGAAGTTTAGCTTATGGCTAGTTGGTGACTATGATAGGCTATGTGATGGGGACATAAGTTGGAAAGTCTATCGTCGACGTGGCCGTAGTCAACGGCCATGATTTACCCGATGTACTTTTGATTTTATTATTGTTGCCTTAGTGATGTATTTTTATTTTAGCATTTTCTCCTTTTTACCCTTGCTTGAGGGATTGAGTCATGTAGCCCCTTGAGGGTATTTGAGTCCTTTTTTTATGTCATTGTAAGAGGCTATTTAAAGCCTTCATCTTGTTCTTTTGAGGTTAATGAATGATAATCACAAAAATTTCCTGCAATTATGTTCTTGAAGCTTAGGTGAGAGCTTGAGAATGAATTTGAGAGTTTGGTGGAGCCTAGGAGAGGCCACTCGTCGTAACCAATAGTCACCTCCGGTGGCTCTTGGTTCTCCTCCTCTCCTTTCTTCCCTTCTACTCAACTTCCACCGCCGGCCATCACCACCACCAACCACCACCTCATAACCCCTCCTACCAAAGCTCACCTCAACCTAACCACCAACTCAATCCCTTTTCTCCATTAGCTCCTCCACCCACCCCACCCAAGCCAAGCCCCTCCGCCGGCCACCCTTGTTTGACGCCATGAATGAGGAGTCAATGCCACCTTAATTCTTACCTAAAGAGTTTAGATAATTTGGGAAATTATTTTCATCATTTGAAATTCAAATTTTGAATTTTAAATAGTTTCCTAAATTAGAAAGCAATTTTAGGAAAGTATTGAATCCCATTCATGAGTAATTTCAAATTTAATTTGGGTGGAATTTTTCTTCTCCTAAATTAAAGAGACCAATTAGGAAGGGGATTTAAATTTCTCCACAAAACCCCCCTCTCCCCTCTCTCCATGCCGTCGGGCCCTTGTATGGGCTCCACTCCTTTAATGCTACATTAAGGCTCTTAATGGCTTGAGTTTTGAAATCCAAATTCAAAGTGTTTTCCCTCCAAATCTACTCAAAACTTGAAAATAATTTCAGATTTGGAGATGAGAATATTTCTACTTTCCCTCAACCTAATTCTATCCAAACCCTAAACCTTTGTCCCCCTACAAGCCGCCGGTCTCCCTTCCCTCCTCCATCTCTCTTCCTCCTTTCTCTATTGTGCTCTCTCTCTTTGTTGTTGATGATGAACGACCAATCCGGAGCTTGATTCCGGCCTTGCATAAGACGATTAAATTTTCGTGGATCTTCTCAACTTGCCATTCTTCGACTTGAATCCAAACATTGATGGGTTCATAGAGAAGTCCTCCAACTACATACTATTCGTTTTGACCAAGGCTATGGAGGAGAAACTAACGGAAGGTATTTGGTGTATCAAGACGCTTCTCCGAGAAGGTGATCTTCTTCCTTGACTCGTGTACTTTCACATTCTACTTACTTCGTAGAGAGATTGTTCAAGAAAGAGATTGTGTTTAATTATTGCCATCCATTAGTAAGCGTAGGTTTGCTACTTCTCTGCTTTTGGATCTCATTGTTAGACCAAGGTTATGTTAGAAACTATTTCGCATGCAATGCTTTGATTTTCCTAAATGTTTTGATTTCGCTTAGTCTCTTGCGTGGCTTAGCCTAAACAAAAGTGACCACTTATTAGTTTTATTTTGTTGTTTTAATCGCTAATAACAAAAATCCAAAATTGCTTTCTAATTATTTTGTGCAAGTTTCCTGTTTTGCATTTAGTCCTGCATCACTATGATCCAGTAGAGTGCTATAGAAGAAATATAATTAGGTTAGCTTATTATGGCATATTTCTGTTATAATCGGTACTATTGGTTCATCCATGCACAAACCCATCTTAAATATTTCATCATCATCATCATCACCATTATCTGTTGACTTCATGAGACTTTATCTTCCATTTGCTTCTATTGTTTGGTAAGTTTAGTGTTATACCCATTCTACGCAAATAGTTTCACTCAACTTCTATCCAAGTTACACCTATGGTCTTATTATTTTTGCTTTGTATTATTGTTACTTTAGTTTTAGTAAATTATTAACCATTGTTTATGTAGGATATAATCTCTTGATTCTATTTTCCAAAATCATATACTCAATAAGTATTGTTGTAGCTATACATTTGATATAATAAATTTTCAATCTAACATTTTTGTTTTTCACACATCAATCTTAATAACATTACTATTGTCAAGTCGCAAGTCTTAGATGAGAAAAGTGGAGTGTTGCATTAGGTAGTCGACAGACAGTATAAAATTTGTCGAATAATCATGAAATGAATCATTTAAAACATTATATTAATGCTACGACATTCCCTGGAAGCGACGCGTTGTATGACCTGAATATAGTGAAAAGTGTTCAAAGGCCGCTTCACCGGCACCTGTGTACAGTGTTAAATAAGCATAGAAGTTAGTCCATGAAAATAGAATTAGGATAAGAACGTGGAATATAGGTTCTCTTATAGGTAAATTAATGAAATTAATATATATTTAATAATTCATAAGAAGATAAATATTCTATGCATTCAAAAAACTAAATAGGTTACAGAGTATGATACCTAAAGTTTTGTCAAATGTAAGTATGAATAGTTCCCGAAATCACTCCCTATTTTTTTTCTCATATGGGAAACACTAACTTCATTTTTTTTCTAGTTTAATTTAGAGCAATGTGTTCTAGAAAAGTGTATTTAAAAGATACATATATGTACATAAATCTCTTGACCAGATATAATTAAGATTTAATTAGTATTAATATAAGTTTAATGTACTGTTTATGTCATTTGCTATTTCCACTTAGCTTGGCATGCAATGGCCGATCCCTCACATACTCCATCCTATGGATAGCGTTAATGTATAGTGGCTTAGTGGAGTGGTTTATATTATTATATTAGCAAACACAAGTGAATCAGTGAAAATACTCACCTGTAGCCATTCTTTCATTTAATTCCCTCCCCATTCACGTGAGACGAAGCTGTGCAGGCCGTGGGAAAGCTAGAGTTGAAGGAGGCGGGCTGTGTGTGGGAACTGTAGGTTTGGTAGCTGATTTATCATGTAATGAAATTGTGGTAGGAGGTCTAAGATTTTAGAAATCTAGTGGAATCAATGGTTGAATTTCTGAGATAACAATTTTTGCAATCATTGCGCTGAATTAAAATTCTGGAATTTCTGAAATATAGCTGAAAGCGGTGGTTGCTTAATTTAGGAAATATGGAGGAAATGAACTGCTATAGTGGTTGCTGAAATTAGAGAAAAGGGTTGTTGCAGTGTTGCTGAAATTAGGTAGGATGTTATAATGTTTGCTGAAAAATGTTGTAAGAATTCAATAAAAGATTTCTGAATTTTGTGTTTGTTAAAATTAAATGATGGTTGTTGCTCCTATTTGCTGAAATAATGATTACTGAAATCAGTTTGTTGAATTTAGGAGGGGAAAATAGAAAAGAAAGGAAGGGAAGTAGTGAAAAAGTTTAGGAGAGTAAAGGAATTTTGAGTTGAATGAAGAATATTGTAATTAAGATTGTATACAAAAGGAAAAGAGATCGTGATACTTTAGGTGAACCAAATTACCCGACTGTTGTGAAAAATGAGGTGAGATACCCAAACAGTGCTATATAAAATAATAAAAAAATTATATAATTGTAATTTCATATTTATTATGTTACTCAAGTATTTATTTCAGTTTATTCCAGTTTATTAATGTATGAACATAGATGATTCATAGAATAATGACTATAATGGCATATGTCATGATGGTTAAAAAGGAATGATATTGAGAAGGTTAAATAAGTTATATATGGGGGATAGGCCTGCGCAAGTAAAATCAAAAGACCTGATAAGGTAAGCCTACACTCTTAAAATTCTAAAAGTTGGAGATTTTGACAAAGCCTTGAATGAGAGAGTAGCTTCAATTCTAAAAACTGAAGTTGAGTTGTATTTTGAGTCAAAAGATATTTCATCTTGATCCATAGCTTTACTAATTTACCTTTATGCATTTTCTTCATCATTAAATCAACTTCAGTTTTTTTTGGAATCAATCTATAATACAACTCATTCTCACTTAAAAAAAAAAAAAACTCATTCTACTACTTGATCTTCTAAAAAGATTTTTTCCCCCTTACAGTTTTCATTTAATAATTTCTCAAATTAGTATTTTCATCTTTCTTTGATGTCTTAATATTTAATAATATCTTATTTTCTTCATTTTTAATGTGTCTAGTTTTATTGATGTTTTTAGATCTCTTATATCATGTCATCTTAATTATCTGCTATCCGTAATGAGTTTTTTTTTATTTGACTACATTAGCTACAGTGATTATAGACATTGGTAGAATGTGGCATTTGACAGGGTAGAAGGAAATAGATGAGATAATAATTCAGCATTTCCCTATTGAACTTTGAAGAAAATAATTTTGGGTTAAAATGCATATTGCAGGTATGTTGAAGGTGGGATGGGTTCAGTGTCATTAGCTTTAAGCAATGCTGCTTGTGAAGTCGGAGCTCATATTGTGACAAATGCAGAGGTATATGCTTAACCGTTATGATTTCTTAAGTTTTTTTGGAAGTCAATGATAGGAAACACTTGTAGATCTCAAGTATTTCCTATCAATCTTCGGAAAACAACGATAAATCTTCACAATAGTCTGTCAAAACCACAAAAGCAGTAGATAATTTGTATTATTTGATGAAAGAAAAACAGAAAAATAGCAAGATACAATTGATCATCTATTCAAGAGGAGGATCGTTCTCCCTCAATCTCTAGACGTCGCTAGAGCCCAAAAGAAATCGAAGAAATCTCAAATTTCAGCCAAATTCAAGATGCCCTAACCCTAGGAAAACAAAGTATTTAATGCACATAAAAAAAAAGGAAATCCCTAAACAGTCCCTACATTCAGATTTTCCTCCCAAAGCCCTAAAAAATCCTTCCTAAAATGATCTGCAGGCGCTTGCGGTGCGGTCAATCTCAGAAAAGAGGCGGAGGCAATCCGCCTCGTTCATGCTCTGGTCGATCCCGCGTGAACCGGCTGGACCGGTCTAACAATACTCCCCTCCCAAAGATCCACCTTGTCCTCAAGGTGGAAATATGCTTGTGTTCCCGTGGAGGTGGCCATCCTTGAGGTGGCTGAAAAACCTTACCGAATTGCTGAATTAAGGGCTGCACTGAAAGAGAAGTATCTCTTCCCTCCTCCAATCTGATCTCATCCAACCTGTGTAGTCCCACCAGATAATCTTCCCCCACCTCTTGTATGTCCCTAACCATGGTCTTAAGTGATATCATGGCTTTGGATAGCCCTGCATCTCCCCTTATAACCACCTTTCTCCAATCCACCATTAATTCCATTGTGAGTGTTACCCAATTGTCCTTGGTTTCCCCCAAGGTTTACAACCACTTCATCCCCAGGATGACATCAGTACTTCTAGTGGTAGAAAGTCCTCCATTACTTGAATCCCCTTGATGGTCAACATCACTCCTCTACAGATCCCCTGGCCTTTCTCCACCTTACATGTACCCATCATCACCCCATAAAAACCATTGTCCACCAATTTCACTCTCAGTTGGTTGACAATCTGAGTGGAAATGAAATTATGGGTAGCCCCACTGTCAATCAAAACAACCACCTTCATGCCTGCTATCTCCCCCTTCACCTTCATTGTATGATTCGAGGTGAACCCTACTACTGATTTCAGGGAAATCTCAGCCAGATCCAAATGCAACTTCTCCTCCCTCTCTTCCTCTAACTCCCCCTCACCTCCCTCAGTTTCCTCGTCATCACAGATGGTGAGAACCTGAAGAGTTCGGTCCTTGCACCGATGTTCTGGCGTATTCTTCTCCTCGCACTCGAAACACAACCCCTTTGCCCTCCTCTTATGCATCTCATTCTCTTTCAGCCTCTTGAAATTTTCCCCACTCCCTCCTCCTACTGGCTTCTCCCTGGTGGTCTCATTAATGTTGCATGATGCAGGCCCTCTGGATGCTAGAAGAGTGGTCATCATCCTGTAAGAGCATCTTGAGCTGTTGCTCCTAGCTTTCTTCTCTAGATCCTTCTCCAGTGAGCTTCTCTAGATTCTTCTTGATAACCTAGCTTCCTTCTTTTAGAAATTTTAATTTTTATGCTAAAAAGCCGTTTTAAGAAGCAGTAAAAAAGCCGTCCCAAACGAAGCCTTAATCTTAGGTTATAAACTCTTGGTTGTGCCTTCTCCGCCAGTTTAGGCTTGTGGCATAGTTTGTTGCACTGAGTTTTCCAATCTCACTCCCTATGTTGTAGTAATGTTTAACAGCCTTTATTATTAGGTTGCTCAAGTTATGGTTGATGAGAATACTGGGTCTGCGACTGGGGTGAGTTCTGTCAATGTATATCCTTAATTCGTGTTAAGAAGTTTGTGTTCCATTTTTCTTAACAAGCTTTCTCAGGTAATTTTGGCAGATGGAAAAGAAGTTCATAGTTCAGTAATTTTGTCAAATGCAACCCCATATAAGACGTTTATGGTAAACTTCCATGCTGTTATTTTCAGCTTCTAATGTCTGCCCTGCTATGTTGTACCTATTGCTTGAAATTTTGGGATAAGCAAGAAGATTTTCTTGCTGCAGTGTGAGCTCTATTTTCTTACTGTGACCTTTTGTAATGCAGGAGTTAGTGCCTTCTGCTTTTCTTCCGGAAGAATTTCTCCAAGCTATAAAAAATTGTGACTACAGCTCGGTGAGGATGGATTCGGTGTCCTGTTCTTCTGCTAATGCATTCTACTTATTGCTCCTTCTAAAATGTTCGCATTGTTTTTTAAAGTCTTTTTTGTTTATTCATGCAATCAAAAAATTTTAAATGAGATTTTCTTTCCTTTTAACACTCAGGCGACAACTAAAATTAATGTTGCTGTCGATAAGTTGCCTCAATTTTGCTGTTGTGCGACTGATATGGATGGGCCCGGGCCTCAACATATAGGTACTATACATATTGGATCTGAAAGGTATGGAAAGAATAGGTTATTAGAAACTAGCTGTGGTCAATTGTTAGTAGTTTCCATCCGTAAGTTTTTGCTACAATTATGTATCAAATTCCTGTACCACCTCTCCAGAGGGAAAAAAATGTTGTCCTTGTCTTGAGGCCTCATCATCTTCATCATCACTAGCCTCCTTCCATGCTCTCAATCATTTTTTTTCATGGTTTAAGAAGATCAGTGACATAGATTGAAATGTAATGCAAAAGAAATAAAATCAGATTGTAACACATTTGACAAAACTCAATCACTCTCTTAGCAAATAATGAAAAAATTATTAACTGGGGAAAGGGGCCAGAAAGAGAAACAAACTATTGAAATATCAAGATTCCTGCTTATGCAAGGTGACAATCTATCTTAGCAATTTAAGTTTCACTCTTTCTCAAGGTGTCGATTTCCAAAAGGAGAAGGATTTGCACATCTGAGCTAAGTTTTATTCAACTAGATTATGTTCTTTTCATACCTTGGATCCTTATTTATATTCCTCGGATATAATCATATTAAACCTCCTAAAATGAAGCCACTAAAAAGAGGAAATGTAGGAAGAGCTTATGATATGAATTGCAGCATTCACTGGCGCTACAATCCTAAAGAAGTCGTACTACAATAGAATCCATAGAGCTGCTATAATCCCTTGTGAAGTGCAGAAATAGTTGTGGAACCCAAAGAGGTCTCCTATAGAAAATCACTTATTATACTTGCTATGCTCCTAAAAGCAAACCACAACTATAGGAACCAAAAGAAGAACAAGTGTAGGAAACGTAGTAGTTATCCAGAGGAGTCGCCAGCAAAACAAGTTGCAAATATAGGTAACATGGGAGTGTCAATAAAAAAAAGCCGTGAAGCTGTCAATAACATTGATTTTACTCAGCTTGAACAAAAATTAGCTCCAAGGAATTGTTTATTTGATATTATTCAAATAGATCTTAGCATAAATACTGAATTTATTGTAGAGATATCCATGATTCATAGTATCTAGGTTTGTCTTTCCACTTCATAAAATTCCCTTCTTATTAAATTTATTTTTTGAAGTGAAAATTATATATAATATATTAGTGTGGGCACTAAAAATTCACTCCCAAGCTCTCCCCTCTTTCAGGAGAGTTTTAATAGTGTTTCAGGTCAAATTTTCAAAAGGCAGATTGACTTTGAGTTTAAGATAAAGCACTACCCAGAGATTTCGCCCTCATTTGATGAGTAATTTATAATGTAGTTCTAGATTTCTTATAGGCGCAAGCACCTATTGTTAATTGCCCCTCCCAATGACGAGAGAGCACTTTCGATTAAGGCTAGTCATTAAATAGATACAAAGTATCTAGTATATAGTAGCAGCATATGAATTCTTAGAATTTTAAAATTTATTATTTATATACTTAAAGCGGATGCTAGGGGGAATGATGATGAACCCGATCAATGTCTCATGATTCCGTCATCCCGGGCCGTCATGGTCCTTAGTCTACTTAGTTAGAGGAGGTAGTGATCCAACCTGACCGAAGGATTCTTGTCAACAACATTGGTTGTTTCGTTTAGGGGTACCTTGTAGACTTGGGGTGGATGTTTGTTGGAGATAAATTTTAGTCAACCCAATGTTTAAAATTGCGTATTCGGGTATTGAAGCGTTTTTCATTTGTGAGGCGAGGCGTAAGCCTCAAGGCGTTTTGAGGCGTAAGCCTCAAAATCAAAAGATTGCGTAAATATAAAATGATAAATTTTTTATATACTAATGAGTGAATAATATAAAGCATAAAAAAGCAAAAGATATGAATTGAAATCAAAATATCCCAATAATAAGACAACATGAAATATAGTTCAACTCAAAATTCTATCTTTCTCAAATCCCAGTATTCTTTTCATTAACATATAATTCCAATTTACAAAAACAAATAGCAATGACATATCACATAAGAACTCATAAGTCATCAACACTGTCATCACTAAGGGATTCTTCATTTGAATCATCATTATGATGAACTGCTCTATCCCCTTCCTCCTCTCCTATAGAGTCCAATGTCAGGTATTTACTTCAAGATTTATGTAAGTTTTAATATATATAGCGTGAGGCGTAAGCCTCATTCCAGTGAGGCGATGCGGGCCTCAACCAAGTTGAAGCGCAAGCCTCATAAAAAAACCTCGAGGCGTAAGCATCGAGGCTTTTTTTACTGGAATTGCGCAAAGGCGGGCCTCAAGGTGAGCCTTATATTGCGCAATTTTAAACCTTAGCTAATAGAAAGTTTTATGCCTTATCGAGTGCACCTTATGATTCATTACTCAAGAGATTTTTAACCATTGACAAGCATACGATCTTTGGTCGTAACTGTGATATAGTTGTGCTATTTTGCAACAAAACCACCCATAGGCTGCATTTTCTTTTCTTGTTTGTTTCATTCTTGGTTTACTTCCCAACAACAGATATCAGAGTCGTATTCTTTTATTTAAGTAGAATTAATGGCTAATAAAATAAGATACAGGATTAAGAAGTTCAATAGTTTGAAGTTTGTTTTCTAGAAGATGCAAATAAAGATATGTTCTATCAAGAGTTGTATTTGTCGCTGGATAGAATAACCAACAAGCCAGAATCAATAACTATGGAGAAATAAGAAGTACTTGATCCGATAGCCCTAGATTTGATTCGACTTTCATTTTCCTTGTCGGCTGCTTTTAACATTGTTAATGAGAAGACTATTGTCGATCTCATGGTTATAATAACAAAAATGTACAAAAAGCCTTCGGCTTCAAATAAGGTTTTTCTATTGAATAAATTATTCAATATGAAGGTGATAGATAGTAGTTCAATGACTGAACATTTGAATAATTTGTACACTATAAAAAGTCATTTATGCTCTGTCGGCATCAAGTTTGATGATGATTTTAGGGTTTTGTTGTTTTAACTTCATTACTAGATAGTTAGGATGGTTTAGTTATCGCAGCGACTTCTGGGAATATAGAGTTAAACTTTGAAGACATCATGGGGTTTGCGCTGAATGAAGTTCACAGGAAAGCAAATGGTGAAACTTAAAATTATGCTATGAATGTTGAAAATAGAGGAAAGGGTTTAGACAGGAATTCAAGCTGAGGAATATCTAAATCCAAAAGAGAAAAATTCAAATCAGAAAGGGAAATTTGAGTGCTGAAATTGTAGAAAGAAAGGTTTGGAATCTCTTCTTTCTAAAAGAACGCTTTCAGGGTTAAAATCTATGGATTTAGATTTTTTGGAAACTGTATTTATAGCAAGCAAAAGAAAGTTTCTTAAAGACTAGTTCAAATTATAGTGTGAAGACTGCTCCCCCCGAAACCCCCTAGTAGGGGGCACGTTGCCCTCCTATGACCCTCCAGTGAGCTTCTCGTCGAGCTCGACTGATGGAGTTGAGGTATGAGTCAATAGTATAACCCGATTGGTCGATAGAATCAGATTCCACACAAAATTAACACTACAATGATCGTAGCTTGAAAAGAGCTTGGACAAAATAAAGTCTGTTTACCATCAATCTGCAGCATAGATGCTTGGAGGTAGCTCAGTAAGATGATGCTAACTTTAAGAATTCCATCAAGGCACCACCAATTATAACATTTAATACTTACTGAAATATAGTTGGAGAACTGATGAACCATAAAACGTTGAAAAAAGCAACTTTATAAGCTCTAATTCTGTTAATGATGTTATTAATCTATTATTTTTCTCCAAAAGTAACTGTGTTCTTGTATCATTTAATAATTTCCTGGCATTGTATTATTGTTTTATTACAGTTTTTAGCAACTTCTTGCTGGCCATGCGGAACACCTTTAAACGATGCTATATCAACATTTTTCTTAGTTTGTTGAATCAACCTTTTTAGCTCTTGTTCTTTTCCTCTTCAGCATGGAAGAAATTGATTTAGCCTACCGTGATGCTGTAAATGGCATACCATCCAGGAGACCTCTCATTGAAATGACAATTCCTTCAGTTCTTGACAAGACAATTTCTCCTCCTGGTAAAACAGATTTGCAGCTGCTGAACTTGCCGATTGTCAAATTTGCTGTGCATTTAAAATTAACCTTACGTTGGTATTGTATAAAACTTACATTGAGAATTTCCACAATATGATGTAGAAGTCTTTTAAAGCACAGAAAAGAAAGAGCTAGAAGTCTTTCTGCTTATCACTTGCTACTGTAGAATTTGTGATCTTACTTTCGTTTAGAACAGTTCATTGGATATAAAAATGGGTATTGGGAGTTATGTACAAGGACACAATTTTGAGATGGCATTATTTTTTTATGGCATCATTTTCTGTAACCACTCCAACGAATTGGATACAGATTTTGAAAATGATTTTCATCTCCCCCTAACAGGTAAGCATGTGATAAATCTTTTTATCCAATACACACCTTTCAAGCTTACAGAGGGCAACTGGGAAGACCCTACCATTCGAGTGAGTTAGAGCCAGTTTATACTGTTTCTGGGTATCAAGTATCGTGTGTGCTGATTTATGTGCATGTTTTTACTTCATCTGTTTTTCGTTATCACCATAGTTGGGTCTTAGGGCATCTCCAACTGAAAATCTCATTTTTCACTCCAAAATGCAGCGAAACTAAAAAATGGCGGGATTCATCTCCAATTGAACTCCATTTTGCTCCATTCGCATAAGGTAACCGCCTTTCTCCTCTTTGGCGCGTTTCTTTGGCAAATCCGGTAAAGACAGGAAATAACGCGGGGCGCCGCACTGTTCACCCGCAACCAAATATTGAAAGTTTTGTCGTTCAGCTGGAGCTCGCGAGTGACGTCATTCATGTATTTGGAGTTCGGTTGGAGATGCCCTTAATCCGTTTTTTATCGCGAACACATGTTTGTCATTAGTCTGATACTACTGGCATATAATATTTGATTGGTGGTCTTCTGTTGCTCTTTATCATGGATATGTGTTTGCCTGAGGCCTGTTTCCATATTGAACATCAGAGAAATTTGCAAGAAACATCCTTGCCGTGCATGCATTGAAACTGTCTTACTCTTTCTTCAACTGAGGATCCAATTGATTTTATTATTTAAGGAATGCTAGATATTTATAGCAGTATATTGACGTATAAAAGCATACATGTTCAGGAATCATTTGCTCAAAGATGTTTCTCCTTGATTGATGAATATGCACCCGGATTCAGCTCAACAATCATTGACTATGATATGTTGACTCCACCCGACCTTGAAAGAATCATTGGACTAACTGGTATATGTTATTGTAAATTTTACACCTTTCTAATTTTGCTGATTGTTTATAGATGCGTCCATAGCAGAAATTGCGGTTACTTAGCTTGGGAATTATTCAGCCCTAATCAATTTGAATTCTCAGTTTAATAAATCTATATGTTGATTGGATATTTGCAGGTGGGAACATCTTCCATGGTTCAATGAACTTGGATTCTTTATTCTTAATGCGACCAGTCAAGGGCTGGTTCGTCTAGCGACCTTCTACTACTGCTATATATGTCGCATTGTTATTCTTTTCTTTTTGAAGGTTTAAATGATTTCTTGACATGAAACTGCTGGCAAAGCGTATGCCTTGTTTTTCTCTGCATGCCTGCTTCCCTTTGATTCCTTTTGCTTGATGGGCATTTTTCCAATGAATGCATATCAGTGTATTAATAATATCGTAGCCTCTTTGATTTCTCGCTTTCAGGTCAGATTACAGGACGCCTCTAAAAGGTCTCTATTTATGTGGGAGTGGTGCACATCCTGGAGGTGGTGTGATGGGAGCTCCTGGGCGTAATGCGGCCTCTGTTGTTCTTCAGGATATAAAAAGTTTGGCAAGGACTATTTAAGGTGAAAATCGCCTTATCAAGTCTTAGGTTAGCAGTAAAACTAATTTCTTTTGATCATCATTTATGAATCCAAATTTATCCTTAGATGATATCAGATTGTACTAGTAGGTTAACCTGATGAGCTGAAACCTATGAGTTAGAATGAAGAGTGCGGAGAAAGAGAGAGAGAGTAGAGGTTTGAGGCTAGCTGAGTATCCACTACAACAACAACATCAAGCCTTTATCGCACTACGTGGGGTCAGCTACATGAATCATTTTTCTCCATTGTGTCTAGTTAAGAGTCAAATTCTCATCTAGATCTAATATAAAAAGGTCGTTTCTAATATTTTCTATCCAAGTCTTTTTAGGTCTACCTCTACATTTCTTAACATAGGTTAAATCCAATACATTTACTCTCCTAACTGGGTCATCGGAAGGTCGCCATTTTATATGACGAAACCATCTAAGGCAACTCTCTCTAATCTTATCATCCAATGGAGCTACTCCAACCTTTTCACGTATATACTCATTTCGTATCTTGTCTCTCTAGTTGAGTATCCACTATTAAAAAAAAAAAACTTTAAGGTTCAAGAGCCAAAAGGTTCTTCCAATTGTTCCTCGCACCTTTTATTTATAGGGTTCTGAGAGTTGCAGGAAAAACAGGTGAAAACCCTTAATTTTTTTTAAGAAATTTTTTTTAACCTAGAACATTTAAAAAATTATTTCATGAATCATTATATATCTATTCAGTATTGTTATTTAAATAATTAAATAACTATTATGCTTTTATTACATTTCAGTGCAGTGATTTATTAGACAACATTTAACTGCTTTTAAATATTCATCAAAATATTTAATAAAAGAATTTGAAAATTTAGATCGAATTGTATGACCTACTGAGTTGTTATAGCTCACTGTTGTTTTTTTCTGGTTATTAGGATCTAGGAAGGGGAAAGAAACTGTTGATTAGCATTTCCAGATTAGATCTGAGGTTATATGTATTTCATTGTTTTAATTTTTGAATAGTCATAGCTAGTTTATTATTTAGTTTTGTAGCTTTTACATGTAGTTATGTACTGTAGTGTAGATACATGTTGATGAAATGAAAAAATATTGTTGGATGAGTTTATTTTCAGTATTTGGATGTTGTAGTAGTTCTGTAGTATTTAGTTTATTTAAAATGAATATTGGAAGAGAATCTAAAAATTCCAATATTAGATCTTGGATTTTTCTGTCACAGCTCAACACAGTAGAACCTGTCATGATCGGGTTGGGTTGTGACAATATAATATAGTAAAAAAGTCAAGAAAATACGAGCTATACATAATACCTGCGTAATGCTACTCACTAATCTAACACGTGTCATCTCCTGATAGGTGGAGGAGAAAGAAGTCAAAGAACGAACTCTCTATGAGTGAGGTTGATGGTGGCGAGCTTTTTGTGGGCGAGGTTGGTGGTGGTGAATAGGCTTCAGGTGAGTATGCAAATGATCCCACGTGAATGATCGGGCGTGATTTTTGTTTGGTGTTGGAGATTTTGGACAGCCTTTAAGGAGGAAGGCGAGTGAGATGTTGTGGGAATGAAGAGCTTCAGGCCGGATGATTATAGCTTGTATTTGATGCAATTTCAATGGATACTTTTTTGTTCCTAAGTTGGAAGTATTGGAATGCTCTGGGGGAGAGCTAATGAGAGAGGTAGCGGCTAGTGATGGTTTAACAAGAGATCCCTCATTCACTCATGAAAAGCAATTTACTAGGCCTAGTGAGTTGAGCCTGTTGATTCCCTCGAGCGGGTTCCTTCGCAAGTTTTGGGCTAATTCCTAAAAGGACCCCTCCTGAAGGAAAATATCCTTGTCATGACCTGATAGTTGCCTGTGAATTAATGAGCATGCAATCATTTTTGCTCTTTGCATTTGTAATTAATGTTTTGTTTTTAATCTTTTCAAAATTTTATTGTCATCAAATATATCTCTTTATACCTGAAAATGAACTTTAGTTGATGTTTTGTTTATTCAGACTTGCTCTGGTGAATGGAGTCTCTGTGTACCGAACGCTCGGGGTTGTTCTTCAGAACCTCTCCATGGTTTTTCCTTCCGAGTGTTTGCTCTGCCAACTGCTCATGATTAAACTTCCAAATTCACCTCCAGAAAGCAATTTTCAGTGCTTGTTTATTAACTCTGTAGTTCTTTCTGTTCATTTTTTATTCTATTTAATAAGATTTGCTTATTGTCTTACGGGTACTTTTGCAATGCTGAGCTATCTATTTATTTCCATGGATATCTTTTTATTATAACTGGTTGTCAAGATTCTTGTTTATTATTTATTGTTATTAATGTTATTTTTTGCCTTTGTTTCTGAGGAAAAGTACTTGTATCTGTGTATGAAATCTATGATAACGTAGAATAGTCCAAACTCCCAAAGCCAATAAGGGTTCGTCTGGTACTTTATTTTTCAAAAAATAGCAAAATAGTTGACAAAAGTTGTTCAAAAAAATTCTTAAAGATGGAGAACTGGAGAGATTCATACTACCTCAAAACTGTCCCAATGCTGAGGCTATCTATAACACTCTGAATATCCCATCCTCTTCTAATTGCATTACTTACTGGGTATTCCCATTTCCCTCTATAATCTTAAACTTGTAAATTTTGCTGGTCTTATGGAGGTGATCATTCATAAGCTTTCTGGGTGGAAAGCAAAAACTTTATCTTTCGCTGGCAGATTGCAATATCTTAGGTTTACTATCTGGAATACTATTACTTATTGGATTCATGATTCTATCATACCGAAAACTATTATTGAGCAAATTGATAAGCACTGTGCCAAGTTCTTTTATTTTGGAGACATGAATCTTAAGAAATTGCACATGATTTCTTGGAATAATGCCTGCAAACCCAAAGCTCATGGTGGACTTGGTCTCCCCTCTTTACATGCTCTTCAATTTAGCTGTAATTGTGCGCTGATTATTAGATTGTATAACAACAACAATCTTCTCTCCAAATGGCTCTTCTATAGATATTCTTCACCGTGAAAACCTCCTCGTACAAAAGTTACCTCTTTCTGGAAATCTCTGTGTAAGCATGCGGTTTGGGCTAAAGAAATGTTTGGTTTTAATGTCTTTCACAACTCCCCTATTTCCCTTTTTTGGGATCATTGGGTTGCGGGGAAAAAGCTGAAGAATGTTCTGGGTTGGTTTCTCTGTGTGATCGGTTCCCTCTTAATGCTAGAATCGGTGTCATTCTCCAGCCTAATGGCTGGAGTGTGCCGTTGGATCAATCTGTCAGTTTGCTGGATACTCTAAATAGTATTCCTATAAACAACTTGACTTGCATTTATTGGGATGATGGTCAAGCTATTGGTTTTAAAAAAATTTCATCTTACTTTTATAAACACCTCAATGCAGTAAGTTGGCATCACTCGGTTTGGCATAAACGCTATGCATTATGATTTTCCACTTACAGTTGGATGGCTCTTATAAATGGTCTTAAAACTGCGAACAATTTGATTAAGAGGGGAATTTCTGTAAATCCGCATTGTGTTAGGTAGGAACTGTGTTGAAACTACATCTCACCTTTTTTACGAATGTGATTATTCCTTTACTGTCATTACTAAGCTGATCCCTCAACTAAGGAACCACCTGCTAAGGCATAATATCCTCCAGGTTTTTGATAGCATTGATGGGATGCATGTTAAAATCCGGCCATTCTATAAATTAATGGTTTGATGTTCAGTTTATATGCTCTGGAAAGAAAGAAATGAACGAAATTTTGGGAACACTCTTGTCTCTTCTACCACGATTTCCACTTGATTAAAAGATCTGTTTTCATCAAAATCACAAAATGGAAAAACCATGAGTCTGTTTGATTTGCTGTAATGATTTTATGCAAAACTGTTTGTTTAGTTTGCGGTTGGCCCTCTTTTGTCAGAATCAGATCAGATTGCTGTCTTCCTCTTAACTGATTGGCTGGTGGGTACCGTTTTTTGCCGGGCAATGATGTCAGAATTGCATTTTGCTCCCCTTGGATGGTAATACTTTTGGTGCACTCTGGACAACGATTTCTATTGCAAGCAGGGGAAATGTCCCTTTGGCAAATCATTTTACTGAGCCCATCCTATTCCTTTTGAGATCACGGTTTTGTATTACTGATCTTCGGTAGGTTTGTTTGTGTATGTTAGTATACACTTTTCCTATGAATGTAATTTCTTCTCTTCTTCAATTTTTCTCACATGTAACCATGGGCGGGGGGGGGGGCACGTGCCCCCCTAACAAAAACTTTAGTATTTCTATCTTATTAATTAACTAATTAATTATTATAATATTTTTATAAAATAGTTTTAAATATTAGAATAATTTCGATTATAAATTAATAATTTTGGCACAAGTTAATTAAATTAACACCTATTTTATATAATAACACAACTTAACAGTATATACTTAAAACCCCAAAGACAGGTTGGCGTACCAAATTATCCGATGCTGTGCCGCTCCAGTGCGGGGAGCTGCTCGCCTGCTCAATGCCATGGCGGTCTCCGCCCAAACCCGAACCCTATCCCCTCTTTATCTTTAGCAAGCTTTCATCTCGCTTCCTCATCATCCCTCCACCTCCACCTCATCTCACCCCTTCAAGTTTCCCCGTCGCCGGCGCCCTCTTCTTCACAACCACAAGAATTCGCCGGCTTGATCGATGAATTCGAACAAACTCGCCTATCCCGGCGGCAGAATGCCCGGTCTACCGCGCTCCTCTGCCTCAACGAACAGCAAGAAAAGATATATGTACCCTCTTTGCATGACGAAGCAGACGGGGAAAACCTCCAACGACGGAAGATCATCGAAGAGGCCTCCCTCGCCACTAAGAGAAAGCCTAGGTTTCCTGGTTCAATCAGTTTTCCTAAGGAAGATGCGGTCGCGGTTCTTACCAGCGATGACCAGGCCTTCAAACAAGCGCTCGAGATCCGACGAGGGGTTGCCGCTGAGGTTTTAAAGGTGGCACTCAGTGCCGGAAGGCTCAGTAAACCTTACTCGGCTAAAATAGTCTCCTGCTTGCCAAATTTTGTCGATCGAGTTGTGATTGAGGCGGCTGAAATGAAGGTGGTGCCAGAGTTCTCTCACCTCTCATTCAACGCTCGAGCGAAGAGATACATACAGGGATCCGGCGTGGTTGAACTTGTCAAGTAGATTAATTTTCATTTTCCATTATATTTGTTTTCTTAGTTTTTGGTTAAAATTTTTATTTTTATTTTTGTCGTTCTAGGTGGTTGAAACATAATTCGTTAACGTACCCCCAGATTGGTAAGTTGATATGTTTGTGTTCTAGTAATCTTGAGCCAGTGAGGAGACTAGCTGAGTGGTTAAAGACGATACATGTGAAGGGAAAGTATCTTGGGTATGTACTTGTGAAAGCAAGTTCTATTTTGGAGTATAAGTTGGAAATGCTGGTGGAAATTGTTGATTATCTAGCAGAGAAGGGGGTGAAGAGAGAATGGATGGGTTTTGTTTTAAGCAGATGTCCAAGAGTGCTAACTTTAAGCATGTCTGAAATAGAGTTTCGTGTAAAGTTCTATATGCACATGGGCATGGATGAGAAGGACTTTGGTACAATGGTCTATGATTATCCCAAGGCGCTTGGTTTCTTCAGCTTGGAAGAGATGCATAGTAAGGTGTTTACCTTTTGTTGATTTTTAATTGACATTTATTGGAGCTCTTAATTATTCTTTTTGTAAGAGGTTTTCTGTGTCTTCTCTGTTGGATTTACTTTCTTTCAGTCTGCTAGCCTTTGAGGAAGCATGAAGCGGTTTCGAAAAATTTTATTTTACATTATTTTACATTTGATGATGATTTTCCACTTTGTATTACATGCAGCTGCATCTTTACTATTCTATAAGATGGACATCAGCTACTTGAGGAATTACAGTTGTGCATCACACCCAACAAATGTAAAAGGTGTTCTAAGCTTCTTTTGTGTGTGTGTGTGTGTGTTGGGGGGGGTGGGGTGGGCGGGGGTAGGTTCTAATTTAATGAGTGTTGGATTTTAATAACTGTAATTATGTTGTTTGCTGTCCGTTATTCTGTTCATGAAATAGTATACTCCATAATATATCAAAAATTGGACTATGAGTTCCTTCTATCAATTTTTGCAAAGCCTCGTTTAAAATGTATAGTGGTGGCATTTGGAAAGTTATTTTAGAGGGACAGTGAAAGTAGCATTTTTTAAAGATAAGCTAATAGAAAATAGATCCATAAGTTTGTGCAATAGTTTATACATGTACACTGAAGTCGAGAAAATTCACCAATTGGACATTAAAGTAAAATTAATATGAAAAGATTAAAAAGGAAAATGGATAGATATTTGGTAACTTGGTTAGAAATTGTGCAAAAAGATTTGTTCAAAATAGAGTTAAAAACTTAATGCAACACTTGGTAGGAATGAATGGACAATAAGAATTAATATTTGGGATAAGGCTGATGATGAAGAGGCTTTTGAAAAATTTGCTTTCTATATTGCATTTCAATGAAGTACAAGGTTTTAGCTAGCATTTCTTGTGTCTTTTAGATTTTCTTGTAAGATGACTTCACTGTTGAGCTTTTACATGAAATCCTCTGGAATTGCTGACAAGAGATTGCATGTTCCAGAGATATGTCACATGTTAAATTATATATTCTGATTTAATTTTCCTTGATAGCTTGTATTTTCAAATTATCATCTGTGTTAGTGTTCCTGTATCATAGATTTAGTTAATATTCTACAAGTTGCATTGTTTCTAAAAACCTTACTTTGCCATAGTAGGTCAATTATCTCAAGGAGTTCGGCTTGAGCACTGAAGAAGTGGGACGGCTGTTAGCTTACAAACCACAACTCATGGGTTGTAGCATTGAAGAACGGTGGAAACCTCTTGTGAAATACCTGTATTACCTTGGTGTGCGCCGCGATGGTATGAAGAGAATACTTATGGCAAAGCCAGTAATCTTTTGTGTTGATTTGGAGAGAACTATTGCACCAAAGGTTTGTCTTGTTGTAGAAAACACTCAAGTGTTAGCTTTGTAAATTACTAAAACAATGAATGCAACCTGCATTTTCGAATGTGAAAAGACTTCCTTTCCTTCATCTTGCTACATTCTAGAGCATCCAACTACATAGCACTTCTAGGTTTGATTGCATGGATTTGTATCCCATTATATGTTTGGTTTAATGAAACTTAAAACTGTAATAGTACTTGTATCCTAAATTCATTCTTACCCTTGACCATGTGATGTAAAATCTATGCTTCCAAATCGCCTGTTGGAAAAGAGGGCGTTAGCAGACTCTATATACACATGAACCTTCTTTAAACTCACTTAATTGCAAATTAAACGCCCAATTTTTTATTTTACTCGTTCTATTTTTACAATAGTTTTTTTCCTGCATACAAGGAGACCTCTTAAGTTTTTATTTGTTAAGTATTGAATAGTATGAGCTTACAAATGCTGTTAATTTTGTTTTCCAGGTTCGGTTTTTGCAGGATATAGGTGTTAGACAAGAAGATATTGGAAGTGTTATAGCAAGATTCCCGCCATTGTTAACATATAGCCTTTACAAGAAAATTCGGCCAGTGGTTTGTACAAATATATTAGTAGCAATTTTGATATTTTTGATGCACCAAGCACGAAATATGTAGTGCTATTAACTTCTTTTTCTTGCTATGATTGGTTACATGAATTTTGTTACTATCAGATAGCTTGCACTGTTAATACTGAACGGATAATTTATAGTGTAAAGTTACAGTATAAGTATCCTGTAACTATCTCAACCTGCTTTGCCATCTCATAGCATGGGCATTACATTGATGACTAATTTTAGTATTCTCTAAGCTTTTTAACTCATGACCGCGTTTCATATTGATAGATTCTTCTATAGGTCTGCTGCTTTTAAGCTCGTTATCTCATTTTGTATTTTGTATTGTGTCCTCTCACTTTTCTTGTCTCTTCATCATCAACAATAAACTTATAAACTTATCCTCCAAGTCTTTTTGCACTTTATTCATATTAGGTTTAATCTTCCATTTTTCCTTCCCAAATATTTCACATTAATATTATCTACTTGCATTACTGGTGCATCATTTGCCTTCAATATACATGTCCCAACTCACCTGTGTTTCATTATCTTAATTAAATTGGTGCATCACCTTAAATTCAACATAATTATTTCTTCGTAAGATGTTTCTTAGTTTTATCATATACACCTTGTAACATCAATTTTTTCAGAATTAACTTGCATGCAAATGATATGGGCCAGCATAGATGCATATAGTCAATCTTGTTGTTATTTTTATGATTTTCTAACTTATGCAATACTTATGAGATGCTTCTTTATTTTAACCAGTCACTTTTTATTTTAGAAGTTGGGACTTCATTTATTTTCCTATTCTTTTGTATGATGAATCCAACTTAAACATGTTCTAAGTATCACTTCATTTTCAATACTCTTAATTGATACTTATCAATTCCAAATTCATGAAAATGTGCATATCATGTACACAATCTTTGAGACAAAATTGTCAGACTTCGCTACAATGATAGAATCCTAATTTGTTGGAATTTGATCCTTAAACTAGTAGCAAGGAGGTATTGTTGTTTAGATGAAACAAAGAAAATTTGATCTATTGATTGACGAGTTAGATAATTTTTACTCCCTTAGAGTCTAAAGGTTTTCACTTGAGTAGATATAAACCAAATACAAGGACCGTAATTTTAATAGTAATAGATCTAATGGGGGAATTGTGACTTTAGGCAATCAAGTCATTAAAAAGAGTACATGTTTTAGGTATTTTGAGACTATTGTTCAAAGCGATGGTGAAATAGATGAGAATATTATTAGGAGAATTCAAGTTGTATGGTTGAACTGAAGGAATGCATTAGGCCTGATGTGTAATAGAAAGTACCCCTCAAATTTAAAAAAAAAAAAAATCTATAAGTTGGTGGTGAGACTTGCAATGTTTTATGGCACATGATGTTGTCCATTAAAAGAGAAGCATAAAATTAAGTATTGCAGAGATGAGGATGCTTAGGTGGATGATGGGTTTTACACTTATAAACATAATGTGAAACAAGTATATACGTGAAAATGTTGCAGTAGCTCCAGTTGCAGTGATATTATAGACGCCTTAGATGGTTTTGTCGCATAAAACATTGGTCTTTCGATGACCTAGTTAGGAGAGTAGATGTATTAGATCATGCCTATGTTAAGAAAGGTAGTGGTAAACCTTAAAATATTTGGGTTGAAAGTATTAGAAATGACATTTTTATTAAATTTAAATGAGAATTTGACTCTTAATTAGACAAAATAGTGAAAAAGGATTCGTATAGCTGACCCCACTTAGTGGGATAAATGCTTGTTGTTGTTTTTGTTAAATATTTTATCATAAATGAACTTTAATTAGGACATTCTTCATCATTTGATGCCTTTCAAATTTTTGAATTAGTATATCTTTCTTGTATCTCTAAATAAGATGAGAACATGTATCTTTGAGATTTTTAAATAAGTGAAAATGTCATACTTTCATAGGCTTATGCATTATAGTATTTAGATGTTTTTAAATAAGTGAAAATGTTATACTTTCGGAGGCTTATGCATTATAGTATTTAGATGGGTGGAGATAATGCCTACTACTTGCTTTTATGGAGAGTTTCTAGTGAAAACATTATACAACACTAGCTACCATTCGAGGCTTCTATAAGCATGCCTTCTAAGGATTTTAATTGGAGACTCTATATCACTAGTTATCATGAGAACTTTCTTCTGAATTCTGATGACCCTATCCAATGCTGGGTTCTCGTTGAAGCTTTCTCACTAGCATGACTTCTAGGTTTTCTTGTAATTTACCTTAGCTATCTGAACTATCAACTATGGCCGGTGAAAAAGAGGGTTGTAAAAAATTTCTTAAGAAATTAAATGTAGGGTAGGTTGTCAACAGAGGGTGTCACCCTTTAAACTTAACCTATAGCGGGAAAAGCCAAAAAAAAATCCACCCAGGTTTTTTACCTAAATCCTAATCCTCGGTTATTCATAAAAGTATTATTTAATGAGTTTAACTTATGCTGGAAGAGTTCAAATTGAATTCTCGTAGGATTGATGGCACTATGATTAGGATTGTGATAGTTGTCACGTGTTTCCCAAGAAAGGATGAAAATGATTTGTTTTTAGACTATGATTGCCTTCTTGAAGTAATGGCTGACTATGCTTAAGAATTATGAGATCAACTAAGGAATATATGTAGAGTTGAGATTTACTTGAAAGTTTATTTTTAAAAATTTTCATTAATGCATATGAAGATTGATTTCTTGTTGGGTTGCCCTTGACACATAAGAAGATGGTGGAGAGTTGCCCAACTATTACTGTGTTTTATATATTAATTTGAACATTCTTTTGAGGCTATAGCTAGGGTTGCCTCCTGCATTAAAGAACTAATATACCAGTGAATTATAGAAGAAAGAGGTTGCCTAATGCCTAACTATAACCATGCGTAGGACTGAACGTCTTTTTGAGGCTATAATAAGGGTTTCCCCCTCATTATTAACTTGTTTCCCATGCACAACATCAAATAGTTGTGTTGGAACAATCACAATAGCAGATAAAATTTATTGTCTTAATGATGAATGAAAATTTTGCACACATACAAATATGTTATGACTAACTCATTGGAAGTTAAGGTTTTTTTTTTTTTTTTTATGATACTTCCAAGGGGAAAAAATCACAGGGTTAGTCTTGTTGAAAAGATTTCATTATTGTAAGTCAAATATTATAGAGGTCATATTTCCTTATAATTTGATAAAGCATTGATATGTGTAGTATATATGAATTACAGGACGCGCCTACTATCATAGTGGTAGGAGAAGCACCAAGGTGTCAAAATTATCATAAGTAGGTGGTTTTCTTAGTTGTTCTCCTTAAATGATGTGAGACAAATGATTAGGATGGTAGGTGTCATAGGGTGGTTAACACCGTTAGACATTATTGGTGACAACGAGCGTTGACGTTGTTGGTGATGGCATGCATCAATCTTGTTTGTGACAATAAGCACCAACATTGTAGGTGATGGGGGCATAGGTCTTTTGGCAATAGTGTGTGTAGCTCTTGTTAAGAATGATGTTATTTGATGTTGTTGGACATGATGGACTTGACATTGTTGGCCAAGACGGGTGTGTGTGTTGTTAGCTACGATGGGCAATGCCTTATTGGCGATGGCAAGTGGTTCCAAACTTTTTGGCAATGGCAGACGTTAACCTCCTTGGGAACGGTAAGTGTCGAGATTTTTGGTGACAACTAGCATCCAATTTGTAGGTTACATTGGACATCGATGTTGGTGGCAATAGCATGCATCAACCTTGCAGGTCGAGTTGGTGTCAGCATTGGTGGTGATGGTGGGCATTGACAATGGTGCCAAACTGCCAATCGTGGTCCTCATCATTAGTGACAATCGTTGATACAAACATTCTTGGCGACAATGAGTGTGAGTTTTGGAGACAATGGCATGCATCAACTTTAGTTGTGATGACGGGCATTGATATTGTTTGGAAAAGCTTTTAAACTCTCTAACTCCCATAATTTCTCCTCTAGAATGCTCTCAGGAGTTTCCTTAAGCCCTCCTATATGTGTAGAATCATAAAATGGTTATAGATTTTCTGAGGGGATATCGGGGTTATTTTTTATATGCTTTATCGAATGATCGAAGTTTATTCCCTTTGATCATTTGAGGTTTCTTAAAACATCTTAGTTTCTTTATATATAGAATTGAGTGATATTGGGTTCATTGGATTCGTCACACTGAGACTCTCGTTTTAAATACAAAGATGCAAGATGAAGGGCGTTTGATTATCTAAATAGTCTTGAGAAGTTTCCAACTATATTTCTGAGGTGTAGATTCCATTAATCATTTGAGGTTTTCTCAAGACATCTTAGTGCCTCACTAATAATAGAATTGAGTGATATTGGGCTCATTTGATTCATCACGTTAAGACTCATTTCAATTACAAGCATGCAAGATGGGCATTTGATTATCTAAATAGTTTTGAAAAGTTTCCAAGTATATTTTTGAGTTCTTGATCAAGGCTGTTTCATACTTAGATCTAGGTGTTCTTAGTATTGTTTGGGTTTGTCTTATTTAGACACTCATTTCCATTATAAAATTGTCAAAAATAGAGTACATAAAATCTTGAAGTTTATTATGAAAGTTTTTTGTTTGAATACTTGGCATTTTAAGCGCTGAAAGTTTACATAAGTTATATTTGACTAGATCAATAATAATAATAATAGTTTTTTCAGAGTAATTTTTTTATGGTCGTAAAAAAGTATTGTCCAATGAATAAAGGACTATCAATTGCAATTGTCGGTTACATCAAGGGATCCACTAACTAAAAAAAAAAAAAATCAAGCAGCATAAATGCCATAGATACTCTCTAATCTATCATCACCCGGTGATGTTTATGGAAGGAGAATAAGTTGATTCCAACAATAAGCTAACCAAAGGGTCAAACATTAGATGTGGGTGGTGAACCATCGTGAGACGCGAACATCAAATAATGAAACAATTAAGTACAACAAATACATTGTTCAAAACTCATTGAAGTGTGGTAATTTTTCATTCGTCAGATTTATGCAAAACTGCTCTAATTGGGTATGTTGATATTTAAATTTTTGCGTTGCACTTTAATTTACTTTAACCATAAGATATTTTATTGTATAAAATTATTTTATAAAACACCCAATTCCACTTCCCCTCTCTTTGGTGTGTGCACTGGGGGCCAATTGATATAGCTAACTATACTTGAATTTATGTAATGCATCATCCCATTGCATGTATCAGTTTAAGATGGAACAATATCACAAAAAAGCAAAAAAAAGGGATGATTAATTAATTAATCAAAAAAATTTCAAGGTACATGCACTCGGTGGACAAGCATCCAGTTTAGTATTTATAAAATGTTGCTCATCTTCTAAATCTATTTCGCACTCATATTGGTCTTATCAATTCTAGTGATGATTTGTATGGATTTTGGATCAGCCAAGGCTTTACGATAGGACTATTGATCCTATCATCTCCCAATATTGTTTTTCACATACAACGTACGTTTTCAAAAATGTTAAGCGGATTCAATTTATCCAATATTCATCCTGAATAACTTAAAACTGTGGGTGAGTTTTCCATGTTAATGTTAAGGTTTTGCTTTATGAATAAAGAAAGCGGGTTTAGAATTTCTTTTAAAGTTTATTCATTCACGAAATAAGTTTTCCCTGACTATTACTGTGTGATATAACTTCATAATTGATTCATTTAAATGATCTGATATTCTTCAACTGGACTCATTGTGCATCCCATTAGATTTGTTCCCTCACCTACTCATTTCCAGAGAAGATACAGCAATGGCAGCCTCACCTTCATATTGGTGATTCTCAATTTCTTGTCATCATGTGTATAAACTTCTCTGATTCAATTACAGAACTTAAATCTTCTTGTACTAAGTACGCCTTGGATAGCACTTTTCCATGTTATAAAAATTGCCTTCTTTAGTTGCTTACACTGTTACGTTGGCCTCTTTTTTTTAAACTTACGCATTAAAAACAGTCTAGTTTCTCAAAAAAAAATTCTATGTGCATTTTGTCCTCTGTCATGCTTGATGAGGCTGACTATTCAAGCTTTGATGACGTGTTTTATGTGGCTGAGCAGTCAAAACTAGATATCAAGGGCTATCAGCAAGATGAAAATGATCTGGAGCCACAAGTAGTAATATCAAGTATTTTGTCGAGATAATGGTGGAGATGCCAAGTATATAGACACTACCACAAATGAAATGTTGGTTTGCTATTTTATCATAAAAACTATCAAGAAAAATACCATAGATGTGCTGGTAAAAGAGATGAGGAAACACATGGAATGTATTGATTTATTGTGAAAGGGCTAGGAAGAAGAGATGGTAGGCTTATTAACTTAGGCTTCGTTCCAAACGGCTATTTCTTGCTTCTTAAAACAGCCTCCTACTTTCTAATATAAAAACTTCTTGAATTTAAAATTTTTGTATTAGAAAATCTTTTTAGAAAGCAGTACAAAAGCTATCCCAAATGAAACCTTAGGTTTGTCGAGTGACTTAACTAATATATAGCAACGCAAAATGCAGCTCCTTGCACAAAAGAATGGATGGATTTACAATTAATAAGTTTGAATCGACCAATTAGATCCCAAAAAACTAATCTAAAATAGATAGATATGTGGCAAGTCAGTCACTGAAATTAATAACTGAACTACTACATTCTTTATTATTAGTGGTTGTCAGCTATTACGATTTGTAAGGGCTATGAAAGTTGTAGCCAACTTGGGTTCAAACTCTGCTTACATCATAATAAATCCATTACGCAGACTTTGAGTTGAGTGAAAGAAAGTCCCTATATTCCTTGTTATTTGCACTAGATTCCAAAATTGAAACATTGTAAAATATTTTTTACGTCATTGTTCCCAATTTGATTTATGTGTCAAGCAAGAGTCAAGACAATTTCAGGGTAACAAACATTATCTAGAAAGGAAAAATCTTACTATCTGAAATCACTAGCCCTACTACACTATGCTCATTCATTGCACCTTGATTATTTGGAAATGAGCTTTGAAGTCTAAGATCTACCTTCTTCATTCTATTCAGCATCAAATGATTTTATATCACCTTACACTACTTCTCCAAAAAAATAGTGAAGCAAAGTGTTGTTCGGCCTTGGGTTCTTGGAGTGGAATGGGCTGTTTTGGTACAGCTTGATATGAATAAGATGCTTGCTTGTTTTATTTGTGTCTCACTTGTTTATAATGATGTATACAGGTCATTTTCTTGTTGACAAAAGCTGGGGTAACCCAAGAAAATATTGCTAAGGTGATTGCCTCTGATCCTCAGCTTGTGGGCTGCAGTATCATAAATAAACTGGATGTCAATGTCAAGTACTTACTGTCATTGGGAATTCGTCTGCATACAATTGGGGAGATGATAGCGGACTTTCCAATGCTTCCAAGATACAATTTGGATGTCATTCGCCCCAAATACCAGTATCTAAGACGAATTATGGTTCGACCTTTACAAGATCTCATTGAGTTCCCAAGGTATCTCTCTATAAAAGCACCAAGATGAATACTATACTATTAGAAATGGGGTCTGCTGCTCAGAATTTTTCAAGTTCATTACCTTAAGTTCAACTAAGCAGAAAATATTGGGTTCGGACACCGGACGACGTCCGGAGCCCAATGAAAATGCGCCACATCACCTCCTACTCGGTACTGAGCTTTGTATGAGCTCGGTACTTCACATTACCAAGCAATACTTAGCTCGGTACTGCTCAATATTGCTTGGTACTGTGAAGTACCGAGTTCAGTATTACTCGGTACTGTGAAGTACCGAATGGTAAGCTGTGTCCGGTGTTCGAATCCAATAATCTCTCTCAACTAAGGGGCTGTTTGGCAACAAGTATAAATTAACTTTAGTGGGATATATATACCCTTTTTTAATAATAAGAATAAAAATTTGAGAAATTCTTCAATCATTGTACTTTCTCCATCTACAAACTCTTTATTATCGCTATAGATTTTAATTTTTTGAAACTTAATACCCTAAACGAAGAGGTAAAAAAGACAGTTTGTGTCGTATTATCAGATAATTCGATTGGGCAAGTTGGAGCCAGTGGGGGGGGCCTGGATCCGCCAATAGATGTCGATGCTTATTGTTGTTCTTTTGGCATGCATTGTCGATACCTTTGGTGTCTCAGAAAGCTATTAATTATGCGCCAACTCTCCTTCTTCCAAATCATTAGCCTTTTGGATTGCCACCAAATCTCAAATATATTTGAATGTTGTTCTTCAACCTTTTTTTCCCCAAAAAAACCCTCGTAAACCCTAAACATGAGTAAGTATCTGCAGGTTCTTCAGTTATTCGTTGGATGGAAGAATTATACCAAGGCATGAGATTCTTGTGAAAAATCATGTTAATTTCAAGCTGCGCTACATGTTGGCTAGCTCTGATGAAGAGTTCAACCAGAGAGTACAAGCTGTCGTCGAGAACCGCAGGAACTTTGAATCTGGTGAGAGACATTCTGATCCTTCTGATACTGAATCATATTAGGCAGCCTCAGGTACCACCTAAAAGAATCTTAGAAGTCATAATCAGGGCTCCCTAAAAACTTCCATGGTTAAATGTAGAATGATAGAAGTGTAGAAAGTTCATATCAATGTAGTGATAAATTATTTTGTGCGGATAACGAATTGTCCGGAGGCGAATCAGTATTTTCCATGTCACCTGGTACGCAACAAAAAAGTGACGTGGCCCGTTTTGATTTGCCTCTAGACACGTCCGTATCCGCACAGAATAATTTTACCAATATAGTTCTATTATATTGTTTAAAGAGCTCAAAATTCATTCTATCAAATAATGTGTTAATTGAGTAAGATTTCTGCAAATACTTGGAATAGGACCCAAGCGTGCTACTTTTGTTGCTTGTGCAGTATTTTTTTCTTTAGGATCTAAAAGACTATCAGATGTTCCAACAGATAATTTCCACCTTGCTGATGAATTCCATGTTCTTACCAAAAAATAAAGAATTAACTTCTACCCCTGAACTTTGAAGAAATTGAGATGCCTCAAATTTTAGTTATTTATTAAATAACTAAATTTTAATAAATTTGGCATGGCAGAGGCTTATATATATATATATATATAATTTAAAGGTAAAGTTACTTGAGTTGCAAACCAAACTAATCTAAGTAGACAAGTTAAAAAAAAATATTTAATTAACATTTGCTCTTGCTATGATAAAAGGAGAAGCATAAAATTAATTAATGCAAAGGCGAGTATGCTTAGGTGGATGAGTGACTTTACATTCAAAGAGACAGAATGAGAAACTAGTACATTCATGAATGTTGGAGGAGCTCCAGTGACAAATAATATTAGAGAGTCGCCTCAAATGTTTTGGTCATATAAAGTGTTAGCCTTTCGATTACCTGGTCAGTAGATTACCTGGTCAGTAGAGTAGATGTGTTATGTTTGACCTTTGTTAATAAGGTAGAGATAGATTTAAAAAAACTTAATTTGAAAGTATTATAAATGATATTTTTTATTAGATTTAAATAAAAATTTGACTCATAAAGAAAAAATATTTATGTAGTGGGAGTAAGGCTTGTTATTGTTGTATGATAAAAATGAGATGAGTATTTCTAGCCAAGTGCAAGAGTATAATGTGTGAAGAACAACCGAGGATCAGCATACAATACTTGACCAATCAATCCACAAACCATTTGGCATTGTAGAGATCATTGGTTTGATTAGCATTCCACATTCAAAGTCACTTTAATTGCTCTATTACTCGTTAAATTTAAGTAGTTTGGTGTACTATTATAATTATCTCGTTTCTTGATCATTTCATTTATTCATTTTTCACTTTTTCATGATGAATGATTTTTAGATTTTAATCTTGCTCATTAAAGTTATCTTATAGGAATATGAGAAGGTTTATATATATATATATATATAATGCGAGCATAGGTACTGATGAGTCATGATTGAAAAATTCACCCTCAAGGGGTACTTACAATAGAAACTCGCCTAACTATCCAAAAGGCGTTACTCGCCCGAAAATTGTAGAAGAACTTACCTGATATGATCCACAGACCTAACCAGTCATGGCCTAACAAGGAGCTTTCCCTTTCATAGGATGAATCGATGACTCCTCATCCAGCTAATGACTAGGCACCTGTCATGTATTTAGATCACTGTCTCAACCACTTGCTCTCCCCCAGGGTGATCATTCTCATACAAGTTTGCCAAGCTTAGTTATAAGGCGCCTACTTATGAGACTCAATTCTTTGTGTCCTAATCATCAAACTCAAATCTTCTTTCTTCCCACAATAGCATCTCACGTGTCTCTCTTCTCTCAGCTAATTTTTGATTTCACACAACTTGTCGGCAATATCAGCAAGTCTATTGGTCGCAGGTCCCCTTATCTCAATACTTCCCCACAGACCCGCCTTAGCCTACTCGACACTACTAAGCTGACTCATGTACCACTCATTTGTACCCTTCCGACTTCACCCTCCTTCAGCCAATCATAAGAGGAAACGTGTCTAGTGCAATCTGTGTAACGTTGTATTTTTTTCTCTTTATGTATAATATTTCTTGTAGCTCTCAAAATTTCATAAAAAATTATGAGAAACAACTTGTGAACTTTTGATTGATTCTTAGGAATTTATATCAATTTAAGATTCATAGCTTTCATAAATTCTCTATAGATGTTTTCTAACTCTCTAGTTCTTTCTTCTCTTCATTCACTCAGAAATTCTCAAGCCATCTACTCATAGAGTAGGCTTGTTAGGTGTCTTCTATAAATAGATGTGGATTATATATATATAATTTATTTATTTATATAGTTTCAAAGTGAGAGTGGTCAAAGATATAATTTGCTTAACTTGAAAATAACTATATTAGATACATGATCGGACTCATAAAGTGTGGTATATTAGGTGGTTCATGATTTAATAATATCATAATTTTTGGAGTATTATTCTCAAGTATTTATTCTCTCATATGGCCTCAACTTTTTCATTGTTTAATTTTCTCTCAATAAATTTTATATTTAAAGATTTGTTTTAGCTACATTTAAATTTAGTTTAAAAAAGGATTTATAGAAATAAAAATATGAAGGCGCCTGTAGCTCAGTGGATAGAGCGTCTGTTTCCTAAGCAGAAAGTCGTAGGTTCGACCCCTACCTGGCGCGATTTCGTGCAGCTTATTATTACTTTTTCTTTATGCTTTTGCCTCTGAGCATAATTTAAACATGTTTAATCTTATTTTTCGCTAACTATTTTGCCTTTTTTGTTATTAGGCTATTAATTAGAAGTAATCAACAACACTATATAATAATAAAAAACTTGATGAGCGGTTGTACTTTTTTCACAATTAATTATCATTAATAATAAAAATGTTTAAGAAGCCTGGTTTTTTTTTAATTTATAATGTGCTACAAGTAGTGTTGGGAGGGTGATTTTGATCGCTTTAATAGCTTCAATGAATATCTCATATTTAAATTTCATTTGGGATATTTTTTTATTATTATTTTATATAGCAACTTTTTAGTTAATTTTTTTTAAAATAATAAAAAAATATTGATAAAAAAATTATCTCGAATGAAAGCCTTGATAAAAAAAAAAATAAAGGATATAAGATTTTGTACATATAAAAAAATAGTAAAAAAAATAATCATGATCACTCACCTAGCTATAATCAACATCTTTTTCTTTTTTTTTTAATGGATTAACCAATTTGCAATAATAAAAATCAACATCTTATATTTAGGGTTATTTAGGAATGCTGCAATGTTTTATAAAATTGATCATGAAATTATTATATGGAAAGTAATTTAATTTAACTATTTTTTATGAAAAAGTAATTTTCCACCACTAAATTTATGAAAAATAATTTGTATGCATTGGCACACTTGTATAGTACCCTTTCCTAGCAGATTGTAATATTATCTCACATATGCATTTAATCATGAATGCAAAAAAAAAAAAAACAGATCTTAAGACTATCCATATCAATCAATTCTTACGGCTCTGATTAGAATTCAGTTCTTCCACAAACTATTGATGTGATAAGAATATTGAAACTTTTAATAAATGATCATAGCCACTAATAATCATCTATATAAAATAATAAATACAGCAAAAGCAATTTTTCATTTTCATTTCATCAATACATATATTTCATTTTATTTCCAAAAGAATCATTTATAATAGTCATTAATATATGATTATATCTTTTAAATCATCCTATATTAAAGCCATTTCATGACTAAAAAAAATACAAATATAAATATAAAAGGAATACCTAAACCAGATCTAAATTTGGTTCAGCATCACTCCACTAGATCCTTACACTTCCACTTCCCTATAATTATGAAAAACCACATAATGAGTAGAAGCACAATAGGACACTAAAACCTACCACTGCATCAAATGCATGAAAAAAATAAAATAATATGCACATAATCATTCAAATCATGTTAGCATTGTTAGAACTTTGAACCCTAATAAAAAATACTTTCAATCGCTACTTGGAAGCCTACTTTTTCATAAAACTGTGTTTTTTAAACACTCATCATCTTACCGATTTCCAAAGCTTTTATTTTTGCTTCTCCGCTGGTAAAAGGCCTCTTCGGAACAACTGTTTCTCATCAAAATTTTATGAAAGGAGTTCTGCTACCAAACGAGACATAAATCACAACATCCATTCATTGGTTCTCATAAAAGGATTAAGGTCAAAAAATAGAAATGATACTCTTACAACTACAGAATCCATAAAATCAAAATTAAAACGACAAAACCTAAATAATAGTATTAAAAATAGTAACTTCAAATGTCATGAAATGTGAGATGACTCTTCCAATAAAACAGGTCTTTCAAATACTTGGAAAAGAGAATGTGCACAAAACAAGCTTGCCTAGTCCAGAGAAGATGATGCAGGTGCTCCATAACCACCACCACCACGGCCAAAAGCAGGCCTGCCACCAGCACCACCCTGCATCAACACAAAAAAGATTACAAACTTCGAAAGAAAGGAAACAAGATTTATCAATATACAAAAATTCGAAAAAAAAAAATGTGATTTACTTAATAGATATATTTGCATAATAAACATATGCTTTATCATACATTTTCTGTATGAATTAGAACACAGAATAAAAAAAGATTATGAAATTTATCTAATTTATTATAAATTTCCATAAATAAAGATATTGCATACTCTTGTTTTCTATGAATTTAGACACATAAAACACCTTAATGATTAATGCAGTAGTTTTTTTTT
The DNA here is from genome assembly GCF_001605985.2 of Dendrobium catenatum. Classification (NCBI taxonomy): domain Eukaryota; kingdom Viridiplantae; phylum Streptophyta; class Magnoliopsida; order Asparagales; family Orchidaceae; genus Dendrobium; species Dendrobium catenatum. The sequence continues at coordinate 4,186,137 of NW_021319127.1, forward strand.
TTTGTTTGGGTCATAGAACAATTCTCAGAACTTATTTATCACGTATTTAAGAAAAAAAGGGTCCCTCACACAGCTTAACAATACACCATAAATAATCAGTGAACTCCAACAGCATGCAGAAAAGCTATTGTGTATGTGAGAGAGAGATGACAAAACAACTACATACAACAACAACTTTAAGCCTTTATCCTACTACGTGGGGTTGCTACATAATCATTTTTCTTCATTATATCATGTTAAGAACAAATTCTCATTTAAATCTAAAAAAGAGTCCATTTCTAAAATTTTCTAATCAAGTCTTTTACGTCTACTCTACCTTTCTTTATATAAGCCAAATCTAATACATCTACTTTCCTAATCGGGTCATCGAAAGGCTGCTGTTTTATGTAACCAAACCATCTAAGGTGACTCTCTAATCTTATATTCCACTGGAGCGCTACTCCAACCTTTTCACTTGTGAGATGACAAAACGACTGAGAAAAACAATTTCTCCTCGTAACATTGTTTCACTTATTTAATATTCAAAGTGAAGATCACATCATTGGTTGTGATAAAAAAAAGTACTTGAATAGAGTTTACTCGATTTCAGTTATGATTGAACCATTCATCATGTATATGAAGATTGCAAGGATGACGGACAGTATCAAATATATATTTAAAATTTTAAGTTTGCCCATATATTTTACCAATTGAAATCATCCAACACATGCAGAATATCATCAACAAAACAGGCATTAAATTTCAAACCATTTGACACTCTTTAAACATTAAAAACACAATTAATTTATCATGCAATCAGAACCATTCATACTGAAAACTTTGGTGTCCAAGCAATAAACTAATAATCTTAAAAATTCTACAAATCATAAATAATCAAATTCTCTCTGTTTTCATTCAAACTACAAATTATATGTACAAATATATATAAAATAAAAATCCAACAAAACAGTAAGTTAACAAAAAGCATCTAACATGCTCTTCATGGATTGGAATGCAACTTTTAAAAAAAATAAATAAAAATGATTGGAATGCAACTTCCAGCCAAAAGAAGCAATAACTATAGGTTGTTGAATCACCCAGAAGGCCATCGTGAGGTAATAGAAAACAGCTATCATCTGGGTTCGTTTGACAAAAAAATAATAGTTTGCACCGAGAAAACACAGGTGAAATGAATGCTAGCACAAAGGCCTTTCTGCGAAAAGAAGCCAAAAATATAGGTTTATCGGACTGCCAAAGATTAAAATGCCTCAGGTGACCATCATGAAGTAATAGAAAACATGTCATCATTTGAGCTCCTTAGACAGGAAAAACAACAATTTGAACAAGAAAATGCAAGTGCATTGAAAGCTAGCGCAATGACTTTTTCCCGATTCCCATCTATGAGGAATGTGATCAGGATCCCAACCAGTTGTTTGGAACATTGATATAATACACTCATTAAGACTGTTCGATTAGAACTAGGACTTAATAGATAATACAAAATCTAGACTTAGTAAATCCTTGAGTGCAAAATCCAAAAAATAATATGGCGTAACAACTATCAAATTTTGCTGAATCCTAACAAAAGGTTCGAATATTGTTCTCAAGATTAAGAAATTAAAACTTAACAAGATGTGTGGAGATATTAGCAACTCTTACAATCTTAATAATCTCAATTATTACATTAATACTCTATTAATACATTTTAATTATTAATAATCATTAATCGATAGATAATAAGATTTATTTATTTATTATCATCCCAATAAATATCTTTTATAAAGTAATTTAAAATTAATTTACTAGCTAATAAATTTTATGGCACTTCTTTTAATTTATGACTGTTTAAATCAATTTATGATTGCAATTTATTTTGAAAGGTTATCTTAATTCCCAGTGAACATGAATTTTAACCATTACTAATTATCAATTAATCCACTACAACAAAAGAAAATAGCACATATCACTGCAGTCACCCAAGAGTAGAAGAAATACAAGGAAAATGAACAAACCGAGAAGATACTAAATCGCCCATTATCAAGTAACCCCTTCTTTCCTCTGCCACAACCTATAGCAATCCCAAGTCATATAAACCTCAATCTCATCGAAAACTTAGCACACCAACTTTGACTTACCCCCTCATCCAACTACAATGGCAAGATCAACCTTTGTGAGCAGCTCCCTCTCCTAGCATAGGAGAAAAAAAAGTAACAAGAGAGCGATAAATTCACATATACACAGAATAAAATCCATAGTACCCTGGGAGATCCATAACACTATTTAGATATGATTGGTGACCAACTTCTTTCACTTGATCCAGACAATATTCCTTGAGTATTGCAGTTTATAATGGTGTATCACTCACTATCAATTGAGGTTGAGACATAGACTTCCCAAAGGCAATAAAAATCCTTCAAGGTTTTCCGTAATTCTTTTGAGGTATTACAACCAAGTTGCAAATTGATCTTTTTAGGACTTAGAAAGGAGAGCCAAGGGTATTATAGTACTCAGGTTTACCCATTTATGTGGAAAAAACAATCAATCTAAAAAATTAACACGAGAGTTGAATCAAATTGAAAGAACACCAGCAAACTCAAACCAAGGTTTTGATTGAACAACCCAACTTCCTTTTTCAAGGAGATCATCATAAGATTGGCTTTCTCATGTATATCAATATTTAATGAAAAGGTTATCTCAATTGTAGTCATCAATTTGTTCTCCTTCCTATCCAATAGAATTCAACAAAACTTTCAAATGTCTCTTAAACTATGCTCACGTCTTACATGACAAGTCATAGTTTTGGCTCTATTACACCACATCAACAAATGTGATGACATTTCGAATCAAGTAAAAGATATCCTCTAGAAGGAGTATAATCATAAATCATAAAAAGATAATATATCTCTAAGACTTTCAACCAATTGTCTACCTTCGTAAGTAACATCACTCAACTGGCCACTAAGGGTAGGCAATTCTAGCTTAGCATCCACCGTTAAAGTGTGTGTTGAATTGCAAGTTGGTCTTCATATGCATATGGATTTCCCCTTCATTATCAAAATCAAGTTATCAGTGATTCCCAGCATGACTTGTGAGAGGATCTTCGCCATTCATATGATCTATTGATGTCTGAATTTTAGCCATTTGCTCTATGATAATTTCTAAAACATTTTATTTTAAATTTTGGATGTACCAATATTAGTCTTCTGTAAGAAATTGCTTTCCTTTTGCATGGTAGCATGTTCAGCTTCGTAATAGCTTTTTTATTACTTATAGTTATTCGAGTTTTACCCCTTCATAGTCACACATTCTTAGTATAAGCCCTTGAATTTAATATTTAAAAAAAAAAAGATTTGGTAATCTTTACAAAAGATCCAAGTCCTTCGATCCTAATGAACTCCCTTGGGGTTCTGGAATACACAAGGTGTCACCCGCCACTAATCAAGGTCAAAAGGTAAGCTTCCAAATCGAACCACCCAATAACATTAAGAGATCTCATAAGATTTCCCACAATACTTTGAGGTTTACTACCAAGAGATTTTTTCATGATTTAACAAGTACTTGAGTAAATAATACTGTGACTCCAATTATGGGGAAAACAATTAAACTTGGCATTTTCATAAAATTCTCAATTTTTTTAAAATCACCTTGATGAAGTTTGTTGATGCCTCTAATTTACCCTCCAAACAATGAGCACATATTATTATTTCTTTCTAAATTAATAAAGATGATAGCAGTTTAAAACTTGCAAGCATACTTGGAAGATCTTGTATAGAGTGCCAATGATTCTCCCAAATCGTCAGAATTTAAAAAATACATTATAGAAAACAAAACAATGATATAATGGAACAACAAAGGCTGGCATGATTTAAAGGACAAAAAAGCCATTTAATAATTGTTTAAATGAAATCCTACTTAAGTCCAAGTAAAAACTACAACCAAAAAACCCCCAAAAGGTGTTAATAGGTTAATCGTGAGCCTTACCTCAAATGACAATTCATGTTAAGTGAACTAAAAAATATTGTTCTAAAAACAAACCAACCAGTTCAAAGTAGGCATACATCATTTCCCACCGAGGCATAAATACGATGCACTCGTATGCTTTAATTCAATATGAATGAAATTCATTTAAGTAGAAAATTAAGAATTAAGAACAAGAATAATTAAACCCAAAAGAAATTAGAATAGCACTAACTTTACATTCAAATAGAATTTCTAATATATATTATGCATGAAAATTTAAAAAGCACAATCTGAAAAATCATACAAAGTTTGTGCCAATGCAAGCTTGAACAAAAAATTTCAATCCCAAACAAGTAGTTCTTTGGTTAGGAGTTTAAATACATACGAATCTTGTGATCCTAGGATAGCTCAAATGACATATTCAACATAGTTGAAGCAGTCTTATCACCACAACTTACTCAAGAAAATCCATCAATAACAGACTTCCTCAAACTAAAAAGCAACTTCTAAAGAATAGCCAAAGGAAGTCATCAATGTAGATGGTTAAATCACTGCACAACAATAAAGTATCAATAAACATAATAAGATAATATAAAACAGCGCATCATCTTATTCCTTTTTCAAGTACTCAATGCTTTAGACTGAGAAAAAACACAAGCACAAGGAGTACAAACATAACAATATTCTCCTAAATCCCATACATAATATTTGGGATTAGGGTCAAAATAAGATAGTTGGAAGTTGGAACATATACAACTACCTCAATAAAATCCCGATATAACAATAAACCTAAGGGTAGCTATATATTTACTACCTACATAAGTGCAATTAATGTTAATTTCAGAATTGCAACTAAGTTGGCAATTGAACTAAAAAATATTGTGTTGAACCAAAACAAATTTTATTTTACAGTTCAATATACACATGTAAAATTTTCTATTAAGTTTAACATATAGTTCACAACAACTATTTAATATAGTTATGATGAACCACATTTAAGTAGGAAAACTTAAGATTTGAGAATTGAAATAACCAAAGAAAACATCTCTAGAAGAGCAATGGTTTTCCCAACCTAAAATATAATCTCACCTCCATAATGCAAAAAAAAAATATTGGCATTAAGATAAATTATAAAAAGATGGTATGTTTAATGGATTAAACTCCCTCTTATGCATGGTATAATGATTTGATGTGCACAATATAACGTTACAATTGCATGGAGTTTTTAACATGACTAAACATCTAAACTGATGCGGACATCCAACCGTCCATGCCAATCCGAGGAGGAGCTGAAGATTGACGACCGAGATCACTTTGTTTTATTTTCATTTATTAAGTGTATTTTAATTTAGTTTCGCAATTCCCTTTTTACCCTCTTGTCTTGTGTAAGCCCAATGGGCAAATGTGTCTTTTAATTTCTTTTGAGGCCTATATATAGAGGCCCCTTCTCATGTATTAGGTATGATGGATGATTAATAAAAAAAAATTTGTGTTTTGCACTTGGGTTCTTTGGGAAGAACGTTAGTGAAATCCCTATGGGAGGGAGTCGGAGTTTCCACCAGCCGCAGGATGGGTCCGGGCTCGTGGCGTGAAGTCCCTTGGAGAAGGGCAGCGTAGTACCCGTCAGCCGCAGGATGTGTCCGGGCTCGCGGTTGTATCTTTGATATTTTGTTATTTGTTTTTGTTCCTTTTTATTGCTCTTCGTCATTATCTTCATCTTCTTCCTCCTCCCCATCTTCGTTTGGCCGCCGGATTCTAGCCTCACTCGAAAACCCCTCTTTTCCCCATCCAACACCCACAGCCAAAACCCATGCCCGACCCCATGTCGCCGGCCTCCATCCCTCTAGCCGCCGATCCACTCTCTTCCTCCATCCAAGCTTGTTTCCTATTTTAGATTGAGTTGAATGTGGGTAGATTTGAAATTCAAAATTAATCATTGAGAATTTCAAAATATTTCCCTCTTTAATTAAATCTATTGTAGGAAAGTTTCCATTTTTTTTCTAATTTGAATTTGAAATTCAAATTGGACTTGAAATAATTTTCCCAAATCGCTTACCTAAATTAAGGAGCATTAATTATTCTAATTAATCTCCCCATGGTCTATGCTTGCCGCCGGCCCTCTCTCCATATCCCATTCAATCTCCTTTAATTACTTCCTAAACTCCCTCCCCAACAATTCCTGGAAAGATTTCCCAAATCTCAGCCACCTCTCCATAGCCGATTCCTATTAAATTGATTTCCAAAAGGGGCTATCTCATTTTGGAAACAATTTCAAGTCCCGTAGCAGTTCTTGAAATCCTTCCCGTCACTCCTTTTCCTTGCTGGCCAAACTCCTCACATTTAATTGCTTTCCATTAGTATTATTCTAAATTTGGACAGTTGATTTATTTCCAAATCACTGAATTAATATTTGGCTGAACACCCGTCTCCCACCTCTTTCTTTCCCACGTTTCTCAGCCAAGAATTAATTCAGTCGTTGCCCATGCAAACCCAGCCATCTCAAGCCTCATAACTGCTCTGTTTGGAAGATCAAACTGTTGTCCAGCAGTTTCGGCTGGATTCCTTTTGCTGTAGCAACATCTGAGAGAGCCTTAAGGAAAGTTTGGATCCCTACTCCACTTCCTTCCCTTCAACGGATCAGCCAAATTTTTGTTTTCCCCTGAAGTGAGTTGTTGTCCAGTATTGGAAGCTTGAGGACCTGCTGTCCAGAGCTTTCCACACGTCCAAATGTGCTGCTCCTGTTGTTTGATTGCTGTCCAGTGTCTGAACTGCTGCCTTCCTGAAATTTTGCTTGCTGTCCACTTATTCCATCATTTTGGAAGATCACAAATTGCTGTCCCAGATTTTCTATGTGCTGTCCAAAGGTTCGAGAATGAAATGGATTGTTATCCAGACGCCAAGGAGCCACCACTCGATGTCTACTTCCTCTCAAGCCCCCAAACCACCACAGGAACCTTGGTATCTTCTTTCTTTGGGTGGCTGCCATCAATTCCGTTCTACATCATAAACTCTAGCTCACATCAAAGGCAATCTAACCACTAGTTCATGCATATCATCAAATAAATAGGATAAACTGGTTTACAAATTAAAAACAAACTCATGTGCAACAAGTAATAATGAAACAAGCATCCTAAATATATAATATAAATGCTTGTAGCAGATTTCAACTTTAGATGCACCTCATTAATTTCAATTCTCAACAGAAAAGAATCCAAGAACAAATAAAATAAGCACACAACATCCTGTTGTTTTAAATCCGTTCTGTTCAAGAAAATATTAAACACTGCTAACATTTTACTTCTAATAGTCAAGCATTTAAACTTCTTCTTAGATATGAAAGTTCTGGTAATACCCACAAATTGATAATCAATCATTCAAATCATACAAGCAATCTATTCTCATAAACTGCCCTTAATAAAACTAGTCAAAGAAACTATATAAGAACATAGCATCCTAACAAAAATAGATTAACCATCAATGATAAGCTTCATAAAAGCAACAGATAAAGAGAAAGCACAAAAACATTGTTCTATATTGAAATTTAAAAAAAAAACAAACAAACAATATAAACATAAAAAAGCAGTTATTACCCTGAATGAAGGCTGGAATTCTGGAGGAGCGCCACCCTTATCCCCACCAAAATCTCCACCACGAGGACCTCCACGATACCCATCCCGATCCCCAAACCTTGGCCTATCTCCCTCAAAGCGTGGCGGCCCTCTGCCATAACACACAAAAGCAAGCCAAACCAATTAAATATTCTTCAATCATTAAATAAAACCTTACCAGTAAACAAACTATCAATACCTCGGGCGGTCACCCGGAGGTCCAGAACCGAAAGGCCGGGAAGGCGGCTTAGCTGACTTCTTCAGAGTCGCTGGCACAATCTCGGATGGGAGATTAAGGAAGGTTCTCAAGAATTCGATGCCGTCGTTGGTGAGGTACCAGTAGTAATGCATCCACGCGAAGGTCTCCCTAACAAACTCCCTTGACTTAAAGCTCTGCATCAGCTTGATAACCTGGAGATTTGGCACGTCAATATCAGGGTGCTTCCCCAGATTGTAATCCTTCTTCGCGTATAGCACCCCCTCTGTTCAATCGAAACAGTCAGCATCTAAAATCCAATAAAGAAAGAAACCAAATTCAGATCAAAATGCATTGCCCAAACATGACCTTGGAAGAGGTACTTGCAGATCTCATGGCGGTTCTTCTTCGGAATTATCTGGCAGAAAACACAAGTTGTTAGTTCGAAGAATAGAGAGTTGAGAGCATACCTAAGTTTTTTACCATTCTGGCCGGGTGGAGATGGAGGAGAAGAAAACGGAATGCGGCGGAAGAAAAAACCCTAGATTCCCTGAGTGGCCAAATCTGAATAATCGAAAGGCACGGCTCTTACATATTTATCTATCTCTACCAAAATTAAATCGGAACCGTTTAAATTCTACTTATAATTTTTTCCTGATAAAATCTCAATCGTACAGCTGGCAGCACTTCATATTGCCGCTCGGCGCTCGCAACACATAAACCCTTTATACTCCCATTTGCACCAACCCAGCGCCGCAGGGGAAATTATTATGTGTGGACTTTGTATGTAGAGTATTGTCCAGATATTATGTATGAATTGCGTATAAATTGAGTATAAACTGTGTATTTATAGATATGCAATAAATACTAATCCAATCATTAATTACGAATATTTATTGAGTATTTTTTGCATATCTATAAATACGTAGTTTATACACAGTCCATACTCAATTCATACGCAGCATCCGGACGATCCTCTATGTTCGAAGTCCGCACAAAATAATCTCCTACTGCCCCCCCGCTCCCACCATTCCCCTTGTAACGCTCAAACCAAGCTCGTCCCCAGCTTGCCCTCATAGCTTCCCTTGCTGGCAGCGAAATAAAATTTATATTGTTCAATTTTTATTGAATGGCTAATTACACACATAAATTTTATTAATGATGTAGGGTGTCAAAATATATATTTTTAGTCGAGTTTGAGTCCAACCTTAAACTGACCCATTCTTGACTGCTTCAACCCGAATCCGACCAGATTACACAAACGGGTCATAAATTTGAAATCGGACCTGACCCACCCAAATTCTTGTCAACCTAACCCGACATACGAACCCAGACGAGCGTGGGTCAAGCATGGTTGGGCTAGAGAGGGACGGTGCACGGGTGCGGTCACGCCTCACACAGGTGGGAGCGGAAAGCGGTCATGCGGGTTGGACTACTAGAGTATAGACGCAATCACGCGGGCGTGACAAGATGTGGGCTAGAGCAGAAGCAAATGTGAGCAAGAGCGAGACGTGGGTGGGAGCGAACCGTGTGCGATCATGTGGGTTGGAGTTAGGATGCATACATGGTGCAATAACGCGGCCAAGAGCGGGGCGATCGCGCCGATCATTTCAAGTTGACCCTTCAAATAGGTCATAAATTAGAACCTAAACCCAACCTATTTTGTTAAATGGGTGGACCCGAAACCAAATTTTTTGTGTTGCGTTGGAGTCATAATTTGGCACCCCTACTATGCACCTTTGTAATTCCTAATGTAGACTCTTATGTTTTAGGGTATGAATGATTGTTTTCAATATCTCCCGCTCTTTATTTAATTTATACGGTGGTCATGTATAAAATTAACTTTTACTGTGATAAATTGCCTCGCAGAGGAATAATTATGATTGCCTCGCAGAGGAATAATTATGATAATTGAGATTGAATGTTTGCATGCATAAACATAAGATATTTAGTATTTTAGGTTCTATGGAGATTGAATAATTGTAGGATGGCTATAAAGATTTTTACATCTTTACAAGTACGATAAAAATCTAAGGATGCATATGCTCTGATTCACAACTACTTTAAAGGAGTCTTTTTAGAAAAACTTATGATATTCAATATCATTAGTGCAAAAACACTTTAATTACCAGTATATTCACTGTTTCCTGCATTTCTCATTAGAGATAGGGATTACCCATGATTTCATTTCGTAGGATAAATATCATAGTTTGAGTAGACGATACTATAATATTTATGTGTACCACATTGTTTTCTCGTGGGATTGACGCACTCTCATACACTGTATTACTTTATCAACATGTACACTTGCATTCTTATTGGGTTATGCCCAAGCAAACATAAACAAAGCATAGCCCCGTCACTTATAAGAAAGTTTGGATAGGAAAATGTAGAATGAAATGGTCAACTTTGCCCTAAAGCTAGGAGGATGTTTGGATGAGTCAGTCCTTTAGATAAATTTAGTTGGTGGGGATAAAATGAGTAATTGGCTATTGATTACTTTGAAGGTTAAAATGTTAGATAGGCATAATTTTCCTTGTTGGCAATTGTTGGTGCCAACCCATTGGCAACGACAAACTTTTGCGTTAATGGTGATGACAAACATTTGCCTTATTAACAGCTGATACATCACCAAAAATTGACAGGAACCAGCATGAATCTCGAGGCATATACAAGTTGAAAACTCTTAAAATTAAATTTGGGATCATCTAAATTTTAATTTCAACAAACTTATAGTTAAAATAAACATCTTAAAGAGATGAACCCAACGATAACAAAATCAGTATGATCCGATCCCAAATGGGTCTAAGTTAAGAGTCTGAATAGTATTTGGAAGGTTCAAAGCATTAATTAGATGACAACATGATATCCAAATATGATTTTCCTATAGTTGAATCGAGTAGTTCGGCGAGAAGAATCCAACAAGCCTAAGATTGTTGAATTTTAACATCATAAAGGCACTTAAACACTTGAAAAATGCTCTAAGATCAAGGTAATCAATACGGACCATCCAATGGAGCACTTCGAGCTTCCATTGGATCTTCTCCATATTTACGGGGTGTGTCACTCACTAAAATATATAAAATAGACTCTCAATCTCTACAAGAGAGAGACATTTGGCTAAAGATTGAAGAGAGCCAGGGGCGGAACCACTGCCACCTTAGGGGGGGCAATTGCCCCCCCTCAAAAAAAAATTTTTTTTTTTATAAGAGTAAAAAAAACAAAAAAAAAAGTTATAGTAGAGTAAAAAAAAAATTTTTGCCCCTCCTAAATTTTTTTTTGCCCCCCCCCTAAAAATCTCTTTTATCCTTTCTTGCCCTAAAATATCTATATATTTCTTCACATTTAGTTCTAATATTTTATTTCATGCTTTTCATGACTATTTAATTACATTTTTTTCTTTATTTTTTTTGCTTAATTTTTTTTTAAAACTTGTTGTAATATATAGATATATAATAATATTTTTTAATATTTAATTATTTTTGTGTTGTATTTTGC
>NW_021319127.1:4197428-4233801 GCF_001605985.2 Dendrobium catenatum
TATATATATATATATATATATATATATATATATATTAAAAAAAAAAGTTAGGCTAAGGTAGAGGCGGAAGCAAAGGATTAGTTTTAAATATTAAATTTAATCTTATATGTATTAATAATTATACTAATATAAAGTAAAATAAATTAATTTTTATTTTTTGGGCCAGTGGGTGCCCGTGCCCCTAAAGCCCCCACTGTAGATCTGTCCATCGTAACCGGACTTTCCCATGACCATTGTTACACTACCGCCTGGCCACCGACCACTATCGTACATCTGCATGACCTTCGAAAGACAACTGCCCAGCCATTGACCACACCAGACTTGTTTCCGACAATCGTCGGACCACTGCCCGGCCACCGCCTACTGCCATACTACCACCAGCCGTTGACCACCGTCGGACTTTCACCCAACCATCGTTAGATCACTGCCCTACTACCAATTGCTGGGACCCCCACCACCTGACCACCGTCCGATCACAGCCTGTCCAACCTAACATTCACCCAAATGCCATCTAACCTCTGCCCGATCATCGTCTAACTCTTTAAACTTTTATAATTCAACCACCTATAAGTCAAGGGATGGGACAACCTCTGTGATTCACTCAAATTTAGTGAAATATTTTTACCTGGGCAAGACCCTGTGATTTTTCCCTCTTTTGATTTTCCGCGTAAAAAAGATATGGAGTTTTACTGCACTCTCTCTCATAAATCACCTATTTGTGTGCTATATATTTGTGCATTACCAAGGTAAAAGTTTTACTCAATTACCACTATGAATATTCTAGCCTGCAATAACAACCATGAGCATGATCCTTATTAACAATGGTAAACATCAATATTAGTTGTAATAGCAAGTATTGTTGATGATGGTGATGATCGGACGTGTGCCCTAGCTCCGCCAACGCCTCCCGCTTCTTATCCGCCCCCTTGACCTGTTTCCAGATTTGTTACAGAAATGGCAATCGAAGAAGATGACGAGATCAACACAAATATCCTATTCACACTTCAGGAAGGTCTCGATACTCACCAAGAAGAAGAACAACAGAAACAATCACTCATCGGAGACGCCTCTATCTCACCGCCCCCGCCTTTGGATCATCGCCACCACCTGAACTCCATCAACGCCATGATCGTCACCCGTCAGCTCCCTTCCCAAGGCCTCTCCTTCCAACTCTGGCCAGCCGCTTTCTCCTTCCTCTCCCTAATAGACCGCGACCCCTCCCCTCTTCTCCTCCCCTCCTCCTCCTCTCTCCGCATCCTCGAGCTTGGCTCCGGCACTGGCCTCGTTGGAATCGCCGCCGCCGCCATCTTGGGCGCCCACGTAACCCTAACCGACCTTCCTCATGTCCTCCCCAATCTCCATTTTAACGCGATTGCGAACGCCGAGGTTGTAGCCGCACGCGGCGGATCCCTCGCCGTGCGTCAGCTCCGGTGGGGCGTCGTCGAAGATATCATTGATATGGAATCGGCGCCGGTTTTTGATGCAATAATCGCGTCGGATGTGGTGTATTATGACTATCTTATTGAGCCGCTACTGGAGACGATTAGGGTTTTTGTGAAGGGGGAGGTGGGGTTTTTTATGGCGCATCTGAGGAGATGGAAGAAGAGAGATGCGGTGTTCTTTCGCAGGGCGAAGAAGTACTTTGATGTGTTGATGGTACATACTGATCCGCCGGTGACTGGCTCGCGAACTGGCGTCAGCATCTATCGTTTCACGGCTAGGAGAAGATCACTAGAGGCTTCATAGTTTGCTAGTATCGGGTGCTAAGCTGTGTTGGGAGGTAATAAACGATTCGTCATGGACTGCAACTTGGTTTTGGACATATTTTTCCCGTAAATTTGGGGGGAAAATTTGTTGTTTCTGAAAATTCTGATAAACTTTTTTTTTTTCGAATGAATTTCAAAGAGCTTGAATTTATTTTGAGATGAGTTCAATATTACTTAAATCTTGTACTTATTTTTAAGCAAATCAAATCAATTTGAGATTTATTCTTATTAAAATATTGATCAAAATATCATAATATAAATTTATTATGATTATTTCATTTTGAATTTCACCCAAATACAAGCATATTCCAGAATTCAACAGAAAGGAAAAAATCAGAGCTCTTGGCAAGACAAATTGAGAAAATTCTGATCAACACCTATGTGGACAATAGAAACTGAAAAGATGAAAAAATTGAGGAAAGAAACCCTCAAGAACTCCCACAATGCCATTCGATCAGAAGATCAAAAAACTGCTTGAACAAAGAGTGTTTGTGAAGCTAAACAATTGCACATAAAAGCCAATGTCTTTGCCCACGAATGTCATCCAGAATAGAGACACAAACCTTATACTTTCATTATCATCACTCTAGCAAAACAAGCGAAGAGCTTCCCAACAAATGATTCCAAAGTAGCAAAATTAGAGATTCCTGAAGCAGCCCATTGCAAAATGTGACTTCAAATTATTCCCAATCTTGATCCCTCTTCCACCTCCTCAATTTGGTCAAAAGAGAGTACTTAATTATATTCAAGATAGTTGAAGTGCTACCAAATTACCACCCAAACATCTTGTTAGTCCTTAGACAATGCAATGGATGTAGGTTAAATAAAACTTTTGAAGCTTATAACCCACCATAATCAGACAGATTCAACCACCAACAATTTATCAGAAAGAAAGACCCAAACTCCTATCTGTCGTAAGTCTTCCTAACCAATGAACAAACTGTGGGACTCCAATTGCCTTTGTCCTTCCAATTATAGGAACTACATGATTTTCTCTCTCCCTCACCGCCTTTGAGTACCGCCTTTTAGTCGTGATTTAAGATCTAGGGCTAAGGCATTATCTCTCCTCTTATTCTCTTCCCCACAGCCTCCAGCGCTCACCCTTGTCTACTTTTCCTCAACTAAGAGCCGACCCTCTCATTTTTCTTCCTCATTCTACCACAAGTTTTCTGCATCTTTTTTACTTTCTTCTTATTCTTTCTTTGCTTCTTCTTAACTCACAGTATATAATTATATTCTTCTAAAGCATTTAATTTGAGGTGTTATTCTATTTTTTTAAATACCATTTAAGTTAGATCAGGTTATGAGTAGTTTTAACTAAATTCTTATTGTTATGGTATTATTTTCTTCACGATGTTAGAAAAAGGTATAATTTAAGGACCTAATGGTAAACTAAATTCTAACAATAACGATTTCTAATCTAAATAGATGGTAGGATAACTTGATAATCTGTTAATATTAATTACCCTACTATCACACCATTATTCGTGCTTCTTATGCCCTAATGCCTTGCCATTTATGCTTTAATAAATAGAAATCATTTAAAATAAATAAATAAATAGAAATCATTTGTTAACTCAAACTCATTCATTGTAAAATTTTCTTATATTAAATTTTAATCGAGTGTTTAATGGACCATCACCATAGGAGCATGCTTGTCAGCAGTAGGATTTCATTTGGTATTTTAAGTTTATGTAATAACTCTATTTATATTTCTTTTGAGTTTGGATAGTTTGCTTTTATAGTTATCGCTTTTAATTTCTTTTATTTTTGTTATATTTTGCTACTTCATTGATATGATATAGTTACATAGTCTATTCATGCAATGAAATATTAATTTATTTTCTAATGCTTACAGTTATATGTTCTGCATATAATCATTTTAATATAAAATTTTATTGTGTGTACAAAATAGGTTTGAATTGACCTTGACTTTTGATGTTTTCTTCAAGGGTTTAGACTCAATTACTTCATTGCATCTTATATTACCTGAGTATACTGCCTTTCAAATTCAGGCTGTGACATTCTCATTTATATCTTTACTATTTTACATTATAATTATGATGATAATTTATAAAATAATATGCTAGGTTCATGTTGCAGGAATAGTAGTCAAGTTCTGTCTTGCATATTCCTCTTCTAAGGAATATTTCAAATGTACCAGCAATGAAGAGATGCATCCTATTTCCCAAAATTACTCGTTGATAATCTTAAAGTAGAACCAGGAGAAATGATTTCAAAAGCAAAAAAAAACATAAAAAACCAAACATGTTTGTTATTAGTGAGTTATTCTTAGTAGATAGCTTAATAGATGGTTTAGATTTGTGAATATCAGCACTAAAATTTTAGCAAATCCTTCCATATGAACAAAACAAGGATCCTAATACTTGAATCTAGTGAGCTATAATTGTAACTCTTATGGTAAAATAATATTATCAACCCAATAAGGATTTCATGTTTTAGAACATTATTTAGGTTTCGTTTGGGACGGTGGCTTTCGTACTGTTTTCTAAAGTAGCTTTTTAGTACAAAAATTTCTTATTCAAAAAATTTTTATACTAAAAAGCTACTTTAAAAAATAGTAAGGAAGTCATCCCAAACGAAGCCTTAATCTCTATATATTTTACAGTACAAGAGCGATTTATTACTTTCATCTTGCTCGCATCTGCTTATTCATAATAACAAGAATTTAATTCTCATGAAGTTCAATCTTCAATAGCTGGCTTTATCTTTTAATTCCCATAATGTAGTTGCTTTAATATCATCTTTTGTCATCATTCTTGAAAACTCCTCATGATTATACTCTGTATCATTCCTCCCACCGAACTGTATTGGAAGTGTATCCATGTCAAAGTGTTGTTTGAAGACATCCATACTTTCTTCACTCTTGGGATAGACGAATTTGATCTTCTGGAAGGTCACTGGGTCTAGAAACAATTTGACGATCTAAAATATTAAAGTTTCTATTAGTCCAAGGTGATTTAAACGTATGCAGAATCACTATAATAATAACTGGCACAGTAAATAGAAATGAATGAAAAGCATATCATCCTCTAACACATGAGAAACTAGATAAGAGGATTTAAAACCAAGTATGATACATAGTCATATAGATCAATATTGAAATTAGTTTCATATTAACCATTTATGTGCTCTTTCAAATAATAAAATCAATAAGGGATTCATCTTATAATGCGTCTAGTTACAAGGTATTTCACTCAACTATAAGTTTTACTAAAAAATAGTGTAATTCATAATGAATTAGGTTATTTGGTGAGCTACATTATGTTGGAAGATATAATTCATTTTAGGGGTAAGATATCTTATTTCTGTTAGTATAAGGATATGGCTGCTTACATCAACCATTTATAAAATTCCTTATTAGTCGGAGTTTCCTATACTGAGTTCACCTTTGTTGTTGTTATAAGCATCTTACATCTACACTAAGGCTTCGTTTGGGACGGCTTTCTTTCTGCTTTCTTAAAGCAGCTTCTTTGTACAAAAATTAAAAATTTTGTACTAAGAAGCTGCTTTAAGAAGCAATAACAAAGCCTAAATGATTTATATATGGATAGAATCAAAGCATGATATTAAATAGTTAATATTAAGTTTTCTACTTAAGAAAAGGTGCAAACAATTGTCACTTATGAAGCTTATATGCCACTAATTTAGTTGTGGATTTAGTTTGGGGGTATAACAATTTCTCTTTAATTATCTAAATTGATTATGTTAACCTTTCTATATATGTAACATTAATGTGTTTTAGTTGTTCAAGAGGGAAAGGATCTTTCTTAAGCTATGATAATTTCATCGTCTAGCTATTAAGCTTGGAATGATATTGATTTGTTGTTCAAAGTAAATCATAGAATGATTGGTCTCTAAAATGCAATAGAGCCAAACCTTCCAAAAAGCTTCAAAGATTTTTGGTGGATTGTACAAGAATGCAGTGGCAAGCCTTTCCGGATAATGGTTTTGCAATATATTATTTGATTCTCGAGCTGTTCTGATAGGAACAGCATTGCTTAGAGACCAGCCAGTGAAATCAATTAACCAAACCATTTGTTCTTGGTCCTCAGGTAGGTTCAGAATGGCATTCTCTAACAGATAAACAAGATGTCGGAGTTGGTTGTCGTGGGACGTCGTGTTCTGCAAAGTTATTGTTCAAAATACAAGCCTTCATGATCAAATTAAAGAAGAAATGCAAATCACAGACCTGCCTAGCTGGTGTCATTATAAGAACAGTTCTACCATCTCGATCATGAAAATCTGCTCTGTAAGCTTTCCCACTTTCACCCTCAACAGCAACTTCATTCTATAATAAATGCTCTTTTGTTTAAAAAAAAAAAAAAAATACAATTCAAATGTTTTGAATAGTAAAAAAAGCATTAGATGCTTCTCAATACCCAGCGAATTTCCTCTGGTTTATATGCTGATCTCCACATAAGGGACCCTTGCAGCATTTTCTTTGATTTGGCAACATTCCAATTACGAGCTTTCAAGTATCTTTTCATGCATGCATCTGTGCAATATGCTAAACTTCGGCCTGATAACAATCCGATTGCGGCTTTAAGCTCATTTACCTATTAGGAAAAGTTAAAAAATACATCATGTTGCTAGTTTAATATTATTTATATTTTGTTTGGGATAGCTTTCTTATTGCTTTCTAAAACAGCTTTTTTATCACTTTCTCATTGAATTTAACTCACAAATTATTTATTGAGCTAAGCCTGGAACAAGTCTCGAGCTAGCTTCACTTGATCATAACCCTAGGCACATATTGGGTGCAACTTTATGAGGAGAGTTGATGGTTTTAATCTTCTTTGGGACTTCATATCACAAGGAAGACAATTGGAATGGGCATTTGCATCAAACCAAGACAACTCAAGACATAGAATAGCATGGTTCGATTATTGAAATCACACATCTTCATATTCAAATGGACTATGCAATGCATAGATCTTTGCTAAGGCTTCATTTGAGACAACTATAGATCATTGTTTTTTATTTTTTTTTAAAGAGATTTTTGTACTAAAAAGTAGCTTTATAAAGCAGCGAGAAATCCTTCCCAACGAAGCCTAAAACTAGTGATGAAGGCTTTATTTGGGACAACTTCTTTATTGCTTCTTAAAACAGCTTTCTATTTTAAAATTTAAAAATTTTATGTTAGAAAGCTGCTTTAATAAACAGTAAAAAGCCATCCCAAACGAAGTCGAAGCTTATTACTTCTAAGATGTGCAAATCAAATTTATGTGGAGAATTGTTCTCATGATAGCAAATAAAAAAAAAAAATCAAATACTAGATCATACCTTCTGTTCTTGGAATATGGCATCATGTTCCTCAATATTACAAGAATTATTCTTCCACTGGAACATGATTACTTTTCAGTATTATTCAAAAGTGAAATTCACCCTGCTGAAAGAAGCTGGCTTATTATCTCCAAAGAATAAACAACCATTAATAATGTACCTCATAATCTAAAAAAAGAAAAAATACAGGAATCTCACATATTGTAATCTAGCACAAATGCTACATAAATACACAAAAAAGGAAGCATTAAGGTTTCGTTTGGGGCGGCTTTCTTGCTGCTTCTTAAAACAACTTCTTAGTACTTGAAAGTTGTTTTAAAAGTAGTAAAAAAGCTATTCCAAACGAGGCCTAAGTTATCATCATACAACTTAAAAATTTGGTTTTTCAAGAGAAAAATGTCCAAAACTGAATTGTTGTCAGTTACACGTTAATATCATACAACAAACAATGCATCCTAACATTTATGATACTCTTTTGTATGAGCTAATTTCCATATGTTGTCACATGCAAGATAATTGTTTTGAGTGAGAGAGCAAATTATAAGTCCTAAATTTGGATAAATATATGCACACAATATAAAAATGCAAAGAAGTTAGGGTCATTTGATGTTTTTAATAAAGAAAACTCAGGAAAAATCACGAGGCCTTACTCAATTAGAAAAATTTCACTAATTCGGCCTTAACTTATAAAATTAATGTCATTCTTTGAAGTCTGCTCAGGCTCAGCTCATAAATGGCTCGTGAGCTCAATGAGCTAATGAGACAAACTTAAGCAAGTTTTGATTTGACTCATTAGCTCGTGGCCAACTTGTTTTATATATATATATATAAAGAATTTTACCTACAAAAATGTTAAAAATAGTAAAAATTTATACCTTATTTTTATTATTTTTCTTCTATTTTTTTTATCATTTTATTATAAAAAGTTCTTAAATCATAATATTTTTTTCTCTTTCATAGTAAAGGCCGACTTAAACTCATAGGATATTAATTATTCAAGCTAAGTTCAAGTTATAAAAAAAAATCTGGCATATGAAAAAAAGTCCATTATTCATTGCAGAAAATCTGGAACTTCCTCTCTTAGAAAGAAGGAATTGTATGACCAATTGGAAACAGGCGAAAAAAATTATTACCGTAAATCAATCTGCGCAAACATAGAAAACAATATTCAACTAGAGGCCTAAGGATGACGAGTCATTTTCAGTGGTGGAGATTCTTGGCAAAATGTTTCTCGTTCTTCAGTGGAATTCATCGCCCTAAATAAATCTAGAATTAAGGGTCCACAGAGATAGCGAAAGCTTTCGAGAAGTCTAAATTTTCTTCGACAAACTACACGTAATCGAACCAATTACAGAGCGAATAGACGTGCGACCCGATGCAAACGCTCACGGCGAGAAGAGGCGGGGGGTTCCGATTTCCGATGGTCCCCCTGTTCATCGGGGGTTCGTTCGCGGCGCTGGCCGGCGGCCGCCATGGACGCTGCATACAGGAAGAAAGAACGAGGGAGGAAAAAGGAGAATCCCTCTTGCTTTCATTCTCTTATGTTGTTACTTTGGACTGATTCAGATTCGGACTTCATAGTCTCGTAGAGATAAGCCGATTATTTTCACTGTAATATTACTAAAATAAGAGTCCAATTATTCCTAATATAATTTTTTGAAAAATTTTAGTCTCGTTTTCTAAATTGTAATACCAAAAATATTTTTCGTCTCGTTTTCTAAATTGTCTTCTGATTTATTTTAAAAAGCATATATCATGATTTTAAATAGTTCATAATTAAAAATATGAACTTCACAATTTAAAAAAAAAATATCAGAATATATTCATACAAAACTTATATGCAATCAAATTAAATTCAATAATTTCAAATTATACAGATTTAATTTTTTTTTCATAATATTTCAAAAAACTAACTGCTGTAATTTCTTCCATCACTAGATCCCAAAAAATTAAAAAACACATACAATATACCTTTCCAGCTTCTAAGTTCAAGCTTTGGTTTCTCCTCAAGGGCAAAAAAGCAGAAATAAGCTTCAGGAGTGAGAGAGAGAGAGAGAGAATGAACTATATTGAAAATTAAAATAGAGCATTAACAAACAAAAAAAAGAGAGAGAATTGAGAGAAAGAAAGACTTGCCTGACAGTCTGAGATGAAGAGCCAAAGAGTAGGAGCCCAGCCAAGAAAGAAGGAGAGTGGAGAAGGTAGAACAATTCAAGAAAAATGAGCCGGCCGGCAGGGAAATTGATGACCGTCCTTTTAGATCAGAGTTGCTTAGAATATCTATTTAAATAACTGCAAGCACCCCCACCATGCCACCGGCCTAAGCTTGGTCGGTGGACGAGTACGGTTAGGAACCTCCAATTCAAATTTGATTTTCCTCTCATGCGGCACGACCCCTTAAGTAGCGAGTAAATAACTGCGGGTACTGCACTTGTGGGGCCGGTTGCTGGTAGGCTGACCGAGGAATTAGTTACGCCGTCATACGTCTCTTAAGAGGTGGCGGCGGGTAGATACACCGTTCCTAAAAAAAGAACTGCAAGCTCTTAAGAATTATTATTAAATTCATGATAAATAAAATATTAGTTATACCTTTGGAAACAATACTGCAGCCAAGGAGGAAACGAATGTCCATTCACATTTTCTTATAATTATAATTTAAGGAATTAGATGTATTTATAAATCTAAACTACTTATTTTCTTATTAAAGTAATTAATTTAAATTTGATTTAATTATGTCCTAATCGGCTTTTATTTCTCTCTCTCACAGCTCAACGTATCGTACCCTCTTTACTGTACTTCTTTTATTGCCGGAATTTTTTTAAAATAAGCATAATTAAAGTTTGTATTGAACAATTAAGCTCATTATTAATAAAATTTTAAAGTAGTCAAAGTAGCCCGTTTATTGGGTGACTTTGACCTGAGTCACGTGATCAATGGCCGATGTGTGACATGATGAAAGGGCACATGTAAGTCGCCTTTGTGGATCTCCTAAAGTATGCTACTAGCGGGGGTCATAATGCAAAAGGTACGATCGTACTATCCCGTAGGACAAAATAGTCATAGGCCTTTATACTTCACACAAGCTGGCCGATAGGAAAGTATATGGAGTTATAGATACGATTATTCATGGAGAATGACATGTTCATACACATCTCGATGGATAATAATACGTATAACCCTATAATCATAATTTTCCTCCTATTTGATTGGTGTTGGGTTGTTGATGGTTGGCTGTCTTGTTGCTGGTTTGCTCGGTTGGTTGATGTATTGGTTTTTCTGGGCAGATGTCTTGGTTTGCTGGGTTGGTTGCTGTCTTGTTTATTTCTGGGCAGATGTCTTGGGTAGCTGGGTTTGCTGTGTTTGCTGTGTTGTTGCTTTGGTTGTTGGGTAGCTGGGTTTGATGTGTTGTTGCTGGGTGCTTCAAGAAGCCCAGGGATGTTGGTTGGCTGTGTTGTTGCTGGTTTGCTGGGTTGGTTGGTGCGACTGGCTGTTATTCAACTGCAATTTTGTGGATTCGTTTTTGAATCATTTGCTGCTTGGTTTGGTTTCCTGTTACTTGCGGTATCCGTTCTAATGCTGTGTCGGTTCCGAAAAGATTGAAAGTTGAGTAGCGATGATGAGTACCCTTCTAAACTTATTGTGAAGTCAATTGTGGGAAAAAAGTTATTGCAACCAGGTGGCATTTGCGTTATCCTCTAATCAAACAGATACTAAGTATAAAATACAAATTGCCGCCTTGGATGGCAATATTGCAATTCGCAAGTCCGCAACCGTAAAAAAATTATATTGTTGACTCACATTTCATTAAATGATGAATTATTTGGAGGGTTAATCTGAGCTAATAACTCAAGCTTTCAACTAATTCTTGGATTTAAAATTATATCTATTTAATTGTTTATATTTTTTACAGTTAGCGTATATCTCCATGAGGGCAGGCACAAGACGTCAAGACTCGTGGTCTTCAGAGTTCTGTGTTCTTCAAACTGTCAAAATTATATGTAAATTGTAATTAGAAAATTTCTGTTGTGTAAATTGTGTAAATTGTTAGTTAGCTAATTGATGGGTTTGATTCTTATTTGTTTAATTTATTTTTTAGTTTAATATTTTGTATAATTTGTATATTGTAATTAGCAAATTGCTTTTGATTCCTAGATAAAATTTTTATTTATGCAAATTTCTGTGTAGCTAGTTTGAAATTTCTATTTAAAATTTTTATTTATGCAAATGTCTCGGGTGAGCGGGTCATTCCGGGTTGACCCGAACCCGACTCGGGTTGGGTTCGGGTCCTGAATATTGACCCGTTTCCATAACCGGGTCAGGTTCGGGTCAACCTGTTTAGCTTCGGGTCATATCGGGTTCGACACCCCTATATGATATGATATTCATAATACATAAAATAAATAAACAAACATACGAAGGATACCCTCCAAGCAAATGTGTCCGCATCACACCAAAACACACTACGACCTAGCCTAAAACTAAAGTCAGTTGCCCTAACAAACAAGTTCCAGTGTGTGAAAAATATCATGTGTTCTTGATATGTCCTAGGAGATTTATTGTTTAAGTTATTCAAATTTAGAGTTAATTGTTGGTTGTAGGCCAAGTGAAGTGTTAATTTGAATTTAGATTTTGATATTTGGAAATGCTATTAATGTCTATGAATTTCTCTAATGATTTATTAATTATCTTAAGATATAAGTTTTATGAATTCAATACAAATATGCTCTCCACAAGAAATCAAGCATGACATATGAAGGCTTTGAAGTATTTTTCTTATTACTGATTTAATGAATATTTATTTAAAGTGAATAGTGACCACCTTTGTTAAACCAGGGCTATGAGATTTATTTCATTCTCATTGGGGCTAACTTAATAGCCTCGCAAGTTTGAATTATCCAGTAATTACCTTCGTTGACTATATTTGATTGTTTGTTAAATTTTAAATTTATTTAAATTCATTAGAGATTTATTCAAGGCTTTTTAATCCAATGCTATTGTGTCTTCCTAAAGAAGATGAACACAATACATAAAAGCCTTTAGCTTATTTAAAATTTATTAAAGACCCCCGAATCCAATGTATATGTATCTTTCAATTGGAGTTAAATACAATGTATAAGGGTCTTTTGTTATTTAAAATTTATTAGAGACCTATAAATCGAATGTTATGATGCTCTCCACACGAATCAAACATAAAGCATAAAAGTTCCTTTAATTAATTATTGAATATTAATTAATAAATTTATTTAGTTAAATCAAGTTTAATTATATTAATAATGAACTCTTATTTTATTTGAGATGATTAAAATAATGCTATTAATCATTTTAAGTTTAATGATTTAATTTTATTAATCATTTATTTTGCTTATTTAATAAATTTTTATTTATTAGAATGTTATGAATTGGATTAATTCAGGATTAATTATCTTATCTTATTTTTGTTAGCATACTTATTTTATTACCCCATTATGATTCTATGACAATTGAAAGGGATATTTTTTAAGTGTGGGTGATAAATCAATACTATGCATACCTAGATTTGTTACTAATGAATAAAATCCTACTTGCTAGCGGGACAATAAGTTAAAAAAATAAAATGCATGGTTTCTCAAGGACCTAAAGTTTGGGGAATCCTAATCAAATGCAAGGCTTAGAGGACCTAGGGGGCTCTAAGTTTTTGGATTTATCTCATCGAAGCTAGTCAACGGTGCAACCGACTGTAATACCTCCATTTGAAAGAAATGGTGGCGAGGTGATTGAAAGCTCCCTAAATTGTTGTCCATGCCAAGTAACTCCAACATACCTCACAAATAACACGAAGAGAAAAGCATGTGTCAGAATTTCATGCATTTTAATTTCTAAATTCATATACATATGAAATTCAAAATAACACTTGGTAATGATCATATATACAGACATGACAAAAAGAATTAGAAGACGACATGTTGATCATACATCATTCAAAAACTCATAAAAACACCAAGTGACGTTGTTCAATCATGATCGTAAATCTTTGTATCAAATGTCATTTAATGTCACTACACGAATGTACATGTGAAGCTTCCGAAAACATATCATCGAAGCACGAATATACATCCAAACTTTCTAATTTAGCCAATATTTGAGCATGGGTACACATACATACATCTAAATTAGTTTTCATAGACATCAAATAACATATGGGAGGGGTTGTTAACTATGACAACTTGTGTTCAAAAGAGGTCAACACATGAAATAGTTATGTATACAAGCAAGTAGTGAAGTAGATAATTTAATGTAAGTATATATCCTTGTTTGTGATGCCAAATATTGTTTTTTTCTTTAATCAATGAAATAAGCATACTCATAATTACTTGATGGCCTATTGTTCTCACATCTTTGAACATGCATAGTTATATATAAGTGCTCATGTGGATGATTCAATGAAATGTATTTAAAAGGATCAAGACATTCTAAATATACATTGGTTAGTCTTGCCAACCTACCATGGTATATTCAAGCTATAATATATATATATATATATATATATATATATATATATATATATATATGAGAAATAAATTTATAAGCATCGAAATATAAAGTTATGTAAAGTTTATAATAATATTCATAAAATGACCTTCTTTCACAATTAAAATTAGGCCATCTAGTTATAACATATTGCATATGAAAGCTACAAAACACATTTGAATATACATAACTAGAATTAATTTTCATCATGAGAAAATTAATTTCCGGCTATGCAACAACCTCTAAATTCCACCACGAATCTCTCAACCGTCTACTTAGATACATTCAAGGCACATCAGACACAGGTATTACCCTCAACCAAACTAATCTTTCTCTTCGAGGCTACGTTGATGCAGATTGGGCAAGTGACACTCAAGATAGAAAGTCCATTTCCGGCTACTGTAACTTTCTCGGCGACTCGCTCATCTCTTGGCAAGTCAAGAAACAAAACACCATCGCTCGTTCGTCAACGGAAGCCGAATATCGCGGTCTCGCCTCAGAGGCATCAGAAATACTATGGCTTCGCCGCCTCTTAGCCGACTTCCACATACCGCAAACATCGCCGACCCTGATCTACTGCGACAACACGTCCGCGATCGCTCTAGCAAACAATCCAATATTCCACGCCAGAATCAAACACATCGACGTCGACTGTCATTTCGTACGAGACTGCATCAGCAAAATGCAGCTCTCGTCGACTGTCATTTCGTACGAGACTGCATCAGCAAAAAGCAGCTCTCGGTCCATCATATATGCACCAACGATCAATTGGCAGATCTCTTCACCAAGCCGCTCACGTCAGCGCGTTTCCACAAACTCTTCAGCAAACTCATATCTACGTTATAGATATTAGTTTGAGGGGGGGTGTTAGCCATGTACACATGGACGGCTTAGATAGGATCTTAAATTGTACTTTCTTTATACGTACATTCTTGATTCACGGCTCTATTGTATCAAGCTCTATATATACCCACTCTATGTACAAAGAATATGAATAATAGAATCCATTTTATTTCTCTGCCTCTTTTGTATGATGAAATCTTGAGAGAAGATGAAGGCGGGAAGATACAGAGAAATGTAAAAATGGAAATTGTATTCACTTGAGTTTTGGCGTACAGAGGAGAACTATATATAAGCTATTACATGAATTAATTACAAGTAAGGACAAGTGAGGAAATACTATTTGGTGCTTTAATATCCCCTCTCAAATTAAGCATTCCTTGAGTGAATGGTTAATTTGGATCGTAAAGTACTAAATTGAGTTGTAGATAATGATTTGGTTAAAATATCCGCTATCTGATCGTTGGTGGAGATGTGATCAACTCGAATTGCGCCTTGCTTGATGTGCTCGCTAATGAAGTGGTAATCAATCTCAATATGTTTCGTGCGAGCGTGGAAGACAGGATTGTGTGCAAGGGCGATGGCTGAGGTGTTGTCGCAGTAGATGGTGGTTGGACCGGTGGAGGAGATGCCGAATTCAGCTGCCAACCGACGGAGCCATAGAACATCTGAGGTTGCCGCTGAAAGTGACCTGTATTCTGCTTCGGTCGAGGAGCGGGCGACCGTTGTTTGCTTCTTAACGGACCAAGAGATGAGGTTGTGACCGAGGAATGTGCAGAATCCTAATATTGATTTTCGATCTGAAGAGTCGGAAGCCCAATCCGCGTCAACATATGTACGAAGACAAAGTTCACCTTTTGTGATAGGTAGACCGAAGTCTATTGTGCCTTTAATGTACCTAAGAAGACGCTTAAGAGCCTGAAAATCACAGTTCCGTGGACAATGCATCTGTTGGCAAACCGCGTTTGTAGCAAACGCGATGTCGGGTCGTGTGATGGAAAGATACTGGAGCGATCCCGCTAGTTGATGGAAGAGCTGGGGATCGGAATAGGGCCGTTCGTCCAGATGTCCGGAGCTTTTCATGGGTGCTGGCGTGGTGGATGGTTTGCAATTGAGAAAACCTGCATGAGAAAGAAGTTCTGTTGCGTAGTGTGACTGATCTAAAAAATATCCTTGTGTAGTTTTGATCACCTGAATACCGAGAAACAGGGAGACGTCACCGAGCTGCTTGAGCTGGAACGTAGATTGAAGTTGATTGAGCGTGGAACGAATGATTGCGGTGTTATTTCCAGTGATGAGGATGTCGTCGACGTAGATTAGGATGAACATCCGCGTGTGATTTTTGGTAAACAGTAGAAGAGAGGGATCTGCCTTACTGAAGACGAATCCAATGGAGAGTAGGAATTTGGTGATTTTGGTGAACCAATTTCGCGGAGATTGTTTGAGTCCATAAATGGATTTGTGGAGTTTGCAGACGTGTTGAGGATTTTGATGATCTTCAAATCCCTTCGGCTGTTTCATGTAGATTTCGTCGGTCAACTCGCCATGGAGAAAAGCGTTCGAAACATCTAACTGGTGAACAGGCCAGTCATGATGGAG
This sequence comes from Dendrobium catenatum, assembly GCF_001605985.2. Classification (NCBI taxonomy): domain Eukaryota; kingdom Viridiplantae; phylum Streptophyta; class Magnoliopsida; order Asparagales; family Orchidaceae; genus Dendrobium; species Dendrobium catenatum. The sequence goes on from NW_021319127.1 coordinate 4,213,448, forward strand.
AGCTATGGTGAGAAGGAGTCGGATCGTGACCATTTTAGCCACAGGGCTAAATGTTTCTGTGAAGTTTATACCGAACTGTTGAGAACAGCCAAGTGCGACGAGTCTGGCCTTGTAACGGTCAATGTCGCCATTAGGATGAAGTTTGAGCTTGAATGTCCATTTGCTGCCAATTACCGGTTTGCCAGGGGGAGCCGGAACCAAGGACCAAGTACGTTGTTGTTGTAAGGCGGTGTATTCACAAGACATTGCTTCGCGCCATTTTGGATGTTGGGCAGCTTCGGTGTAACTCTTGGGAATTTGATGGGCAGATTCGATTGCAGAGAGATCGAAAATGACTTTTGGTTTAGAGATGCCCGAGCGTAGCCTAGTTTGCATTGGATGTCCTTGAGGCGGAAGAGGGGGTGAGATGCTGAGTCTCTGAGAAGGAGGAGAATGGACGGATGTGGTAGCGGGTGGTGAATCGTTGTTGGAGCCGAGCGTAGGTGTTACCTGAGAAGAACAGTTGGAATTAGAAATGGTAGACGTAGGAACTAGGAGCAGTGGAGACGAGAAGTTAGGAGAGTTGCTTGTAGAGATCTGCTCCTGTTTTTGTAGGTAAGGAAAAACGTTCTCATAGAACACCACGTGACGGGATATGTAGAGTTTGTTGTTATGCACGCCTAGGCAGCGGTATCCTTTATGTTGAGAGGAGTATCCCACGAGAATGCATTCGAGAGAGCGATTTGAAAACTTGTTGGCTGCATGAGGTTTAGTCCAAGGAAAACAGAGACATCCTATGGTGCGGAGATGCGTGTAATTCGCGGGTTTACCATGAAGTTTGGAGTATGGGGTTAAGTTGTTGATTGAGACGGACGGCAGCCGATTGATCAAGTAGTTAGCTGTAGATACCATTTCGGCCCAGAGGGAGTTGGGTAGGTTGGCCACTTGAGCAAGTGTTCGGGTGAGCTCCAAGAGATGCCGATGTTTCCGCTCCGCAGTACCGTTTTGCTCTGGTGTGTATGGACAGCTGAATTGATGTGTGATACCTTGTTGAGAGCAGTAATTACGAAATGCAGTATTTTGAAATTTGCCGCCACCGTCGGACCTAAAGGTTTGAATCGTAGTGCTGTATTTGTTTTTAATTAAGTTATGAAAGTGTATAAATTTTTCAAGAACGTCATTCTTATTATGCAAGAGATACAACCAAGTAAAGCGAGAAAAATCGTCTATGAAAATCACATAGTACTTAAAACCAGTCATAGAGGAGACGGGTGCTGGACCCCATACGTCCGAATGAACTAGTTCAAACGGTTTATTACAGATAGAGCTGCTAGTATTAAAAGGTAGCTTGTGGCTTCGGGAGAGATTGCATGCCACACACAAATCCGTGGAACGACTGGAGATCTCCGGGATTAATGCTGCGAGATGACGAATGGTTCCTGTACTAGGATGCCCGAGCCTGTTATGCCAAGTGTAGTTGAACGATCTAGTGGAACAAAGTGCTATCGGTCTATTGCGAGTAGGAACTTTGATTCGATAGAGACCATTGTGCTTGGGACCTTGCAGAAGTATCCGGTTGTCCTGACAATCCTTAACGGTAAAGTTGTTAGCATTAAACGAAATGGAAAGGTTATTATCAGTGGCCAAATTTGAAACGGAAAGGAGATTATGTGAGAGGGAAGGTACGTGACGTATGTTACGAAGAAGAAGCTTACGATTGGACTCGGGTAAAGGTAGGATTCCCTGACCCGAGTGCTGAATTGGGAGGTTGGATCCGTTTGCAATAGATACTGAATCCATGCCATTGTACGCAACTGGATTTTGGATGTTCTTAAGATCGGAAGTTAGATGTGAGGATGCGCCGGAGTCGAGGATCCAATCGTTGTTAGCTGGTTGATACTGGGCGGAGAGAGCACGCTGATTGGAGGGAGGGGCGTAGCTTAGATTGCAGCGATGCCAACAGTTTCCGGCTGAATGTCCTCGCTTACCGCAGATTTGACATGTAGGACGATTGATAGAGGTTCTTGATGTTTCTTGATTGTCAGCCGTCGTCGGAGCTCTGGGTGCGGCAGCAGAATTGCTTGGTTTATTTGATCTTCCCCTGTAATTTGACTGTCGTTGAGCCAGGAGTGCCGTGGCTTCCATCTGACGTTGATCTTGAAGATTTTGGTGCCGAAGATTAATTTCTTCGCTGCAAAGTAATGAGTAGAGATCGTCTAAAGTAATGGGTTGAAGTGATGTTCTGATTGCGGTTTTGAATGAATTGTAGCTGTTTGGGAGGCCATTCAAGATATAGAGAACTATATCCTCTGTATCGACAGTGGATCCGGCTGCGGCAATGCTGTCCACGATATTCTTGATTTGATCAAGGTATTGTTGCATCGTGCGATCTTTCATTTGAATTTGATGCAACTCGTTCTTGAGTTGAATAACTCGAGAACGGTTTGTAGGTTGCAGCCGACGCTCCAGCGTGGTCCAGACGGCGTGAGCACTGTGGAGATTGAGTACGTATGGAAGAATCGATGATGAGACGGTAGAGAGGATTGCGGATACCAGATTTCTGTCGATAATTTTCCATTTGTTGTGAGCTTCGACATCGGAAGGTGACGGAACGGTGATTGTTCCGTCGAGATGGGTCTCATATCCATTTGCAGAAAAATGTTGGAATAATTGCAGTTTCCAAATGGCATAATTCTCCGTCGTGAGCTGAGTCGGAACAAGATTTTTGATGTTGGATATGAGAAATTTGAGGTGGGGAGGGATGAAGAATTCGGATTCTTGATTTGTAGCACATGACGTTGTCCGGCGAGATCCGATGGACAGTTCTTCTGCCATTCGGATGATCAGTCGAACTTGAAGGAAAGAACGAGTTGCTGAGGTCGGAAGAAGATGCCGACGATCAGAGAAGGGCTGTGGAGCCTTGAAGCTCTGATACCATGATGAAATCTTGAGAGAAGATGAAGGCGGGAAGATACAGAGAAATGTAAAAATGGAAATTGTATTCACTTGAGTTTTGGCGTACAGAGGAGAACTATATATAAGCTATTACAGGAATTAATTACAACTAAGGACAAGTGAGGAAATACTATTTGGTGCTTTAATACTGTATTCCTCCGCCTCTCACCTTGCTACGGCATTCTATCTATCTACAATTGTGATCTCTTGGTATATTTAGAAATATCATAAATAAAAGTGATTAAATAACGGAACGCTGAGATGAAATGAAATATGAATCAATTAGGATTTTATCAAATTTTTGTATATAAAATTGGAATATAATGACATAAACCTAACCATGAAATCGACTTATATCTTTTCTGAATCTATATCTGGAGTTCAGATTGCTTCTCCTATTGATGCCCTAGATCAAATGGTTTATATTAAATCAGAAAAGTATCATGAAAGTATTGTACTATTGACAGATTTTGGCCATTAGATGTAAATTTTTTTATTTTATTATATTATTATTTATTACATCATCTGGTTCGACCCCGGTTCAACCGGTCAAATCATGAACCTCTCCTTCATCCGGTTCAATGTCCGGTCCGATTTTCAAAACCTTGGTAATAAATAATAATATTATTAAAAAAATAAAATAAATGATAAATTTTCCTCTAATATTTTCATTCTACATTCTATTTTCATATCAAAATAATCAATAATTAATGGCACTTGTTAATTGTTTACGAGTGTGTGCAACCGGAGTGCAGATGTGCTACAATTTTGAAGCTCAGAACCTTATATTAGTTCTTAAGCATTAGTTGAGAAAACGTATACTGAAAGAAATAACATAACCTGAAAAACCGAAATGCTCATTAGAGATTCGATGCAAAAGAAATCAACTTTTAATATCAAAAGCTCAAAGAAGCAAAATAGAAAATGCCCTCAATCCTAAACGGAATTGTGTTTAAGAAACTAGAAAATGAACGAAAAAAAAAGAACTTAGAAATTATGGCCAGATCTTACTGTCGACCGCCGCGTGTGTCAACCAACGAGTGTCGATCCTTTCCTTTGCCTTGCTTTAGGTTGGAGAAGGGAGCGCCGAAGAGAGCTGCGACTTCGGAGAACAAACGCCAGTCGGTGGGGGAGCAGAAGAGAGACCAAGGAGAAGTAAAATTTTCGAAATGCCTACGAGGGTGAACGAAAGGCAAAAAGAAGCGAAATAGAAATTGCGATTAGGGTTATTCGCTGCCAAGTAAATCTCAGCCGTTCACGGTTCAATTCAACGCCCAAAACATCTCGTTTTTGAACCGGCCGGTTCTCCGGTTTCCCGGTTCGACCGGCGGTTCATCCGGTTCTTTTTGGGTTGGATGCTACACCGGTTTCCAGGTTCTAACCGACCGGTTAGCCAGCCGGTTCCCGGTTCAACTGGTTGACCCTGCCGGTCCGGTCCGATTTTCAAAACGCTGCTAGAAACTATTTCAAGAAGCAGCAAAAAAACCGTCTCAAACAAAGCCTTTGATATATAATATTTTAAAAGACGAGTAATAAATTTTACATTGTTGGCTCACGGTCCCCTCTCCTCTCCCTCTCTTGATCTTGCAAGAATATCAAACAAGATCTTCCTCCTTGTTTCTACAGCTTTTATAAATTTCTCATATAAATTGGTAAAAAAAATTGGATATGAATATGTTGATCAAATTTAATAAAATGTATTTAAAATTATTAAATCTATTTTAATGTAAATAAAATATAAAAATTAATTGATAATTTATACATCATATTCATTTCAAAAAAATAATAATAATTTTAAATTATTTCATATAAATTTTAACCACAATATTCTCAAATATTTTCCCACGTGTTTTTCTTAGTTTTCCGGTAGGCTATTTTCAACATGACGAGATTCCATTTATTTCTTTCTCGTAGCTGTTCAGTCATCCGGTTTGTTCGTTTCAGCGGCTAAGGATTGTTTGCATCTAAACGCTCCAAAACTTCATATTTGCAAAAACCGCCAAGTTTTATTACAAAATTAATACCGCCTTGCCGAGAAATTTCTAATGTAATAAAATGTCAACTGTGAAAACAATTATCTATTTATTTATTTTATTGACGAAACCAGATAGTTGGAAATTGTATTGCAGCTGTACAGAGGCTGCAAAGTCAAAGGAAAATTTAAATGAGGCGGAAAGTGCAATATTTTGTTCAATTTTGCTCTTAGGGATTGATATGTTTAAAAGTAAAAATTATTATGTGCGTTGTCCGAATATGTCGGAGGTCAGTACGGGAATGCCACGTCACCCAATGCACAGTGCATTGGATGATATGACGTGTCCGAATTAATCTCCGGACACAGTCATACACCGCACTGAATAATATCTCGTTTAAAAGGGCCTTAACATCTTTGCACATATGAACATTAGATCCAAAACAATAGCTGAAAAGCATAATCATCATATTCATATATGATAAAATGGGCTCTATCTCAGGAAGCACTGGGGTCGGGATGATGTGGTACATCCGGATTCGCCTCCGAACGAATTAGGATGCCGCACCTAATAATTTGCTCTATCTCAGATGGTATAATTCCTAGTTCATAGTTTTCTAGTATTACATGTGGCTTCCTTTGTACTCAATATTCTCTAAACTCTGCAAATTTGATACTTAAGCTTCATTTGTGGTAGCTTTCTTATTGCTTTTTAAAACGATTTTTTAGAGCAAAATTTTTTAATTCAATAAATTTTTGTACTAAAAAACTGCTTTAGAAAATAGTAAAAAAACTGTCCCAAATGAGTCCAAAACGAAGTCTTATTTGATATTAATTTGCTCAAAATCTCAACCCATTCCCCACCTTAATTGCAGTTGGACTTTCAATTTTAAACCATGCCGATCCCTGGAGAGATTATTCTGAGCGGATGCCGGACACAGCTCTACGTCTTGAGGTGAATCAGGTACAACCACGTCAGTGTTACCGAGCAGTACCAAACCGCGGTACCGAACAATATCGACCAGGGGTGATGTGCTGCATTCTGATTAGTCTCCGGACGACGTTCGGCATCCGCACAAAATATTTTTTCCAATCATCAACTGACCCCAAATGCATATAAGAAATTAAAAATAATTGATTAAAAACTAAAATTCCAAAAAAAATATCAAATTGCCAGACTTCTTCTTCTGAAGTATATAATTCAAAGTCAGTCTCATTAAAAGACAAGTAAATTAAAGTTGCAATATATATAATAAAGAAGTGCCTTTCTTCATCAGAAATTCTTAGACAAAGTGGACTTTGATAGGCAAGCCATTAGGGAATTCAAGAAAGGGGAAGGAGACAGGAAAGTCCTTCTCTGCAAGCTCCCACTCATATTTTTGAACAAGATGGTGCAATAACATAGCCATTTCCAGCTTTGCAAGCTCAGCTCCTGGGCAAAGGCGAGGGCCTCCACTGAAAGACATAATCATATTGTTCTTCGAAACATTGCTCAGTATAATATTCTGCCAATATTTGAAATAATATATCAGTCATTTATTAACTTTCATAAATTATTTCTAAATTTGCTAAAATAAAATTAATATATATATCCTCTTCAAAGTTCAAACAATATATTTTTGACATAAAAGAAATTTAAATATACGCCAATATTCCAACGACTATTTTTTTAAATAATTATTTTTCACTAATTATTTGAGGCTGCATCTTTAATAATTGGGGTATAAGACTGATAATGATAGTGATAATTTTTTTTTAAATAATTATTTTTCACATTCAGTTTAAGCTCACCGGTCTAGAGAAATGTAGGAGGAAAGAACTATGTGCTATAGTAATTTCATTAAAGAGGGTATGGGATGGTACATATGATATAGGTCATTTCAGTAAATTAGAGAAAGTTTTTCTCATCTAGCAAGTTAGGCGATGGGGACCATGGGGTTCCATATTTAGTAGATCTGGCCGGGGAGCAAGAGCTGCATTAAGAGTGGTTGGAGGTTGAGGATTAATGGTGGAGCTCAAATTCCTGTTTTTTGAAGTGGTGGGTGTGATGCTTTTGTCATTGATGATGCTTGTTCCCCTTTCTTGGTTGTGATTGTAGTTAGCATCTCCAAAAGTAAGTTGATGATCATCGGAGAGATTGTGGAAGAAGTGTTCGTTGGTATGGATTTGGTGAGGATGTTCGTTGATTGATCTTGCGTGTGAATTTGGGGGATTTATGTTCTACGTACCATAGCAGTGGATGAAGTTTTAAATGAGTACAAATTTGGGGGAGAACCAGGGGTGTCAATTTCGGGTATCGGGTTGGGTTCGGGTGGAATCTGGAACTGATCTGACATTATTCGACCAGGTCTGTTTTTGCAAATGGGTCAATATTTTGGATCTGAATCCGACCTGCTTCAGGTTCGGGTTGACCCGAACCCGACTCGCCAAGTTGCTATTCGACTTTGCTCCTTCGTTGTTCGACTTCGCTCCTTCCAGTCGGATCGGAAGTTCAGACATTTTGATCGAAAGCAACGACGAGAGTTCGTAGTCGCTCGTTGTGAAGGAATCGTTGACTGCACTGCTCCAGGCTCCTTCGTCGACTGCACTGCTCCAGTTGAACAACAATTCGGCTTCGCTCCTTCCGATCGAAATATCGGATCGAAAGTTACAATATTTTGATTAGAAGCAACGACGGGAGTTCGCTCGCTGTGAAGTGTGAAGGAGTCGCTGATTGGGCTCCGGCTTCTTCTTTGCTGTTCCACTTCGCTCCTTGTCTCCTTGGACGACTTTCACTTCTGGTCGGATTGGAAGTTACAACATTTTGATCGGAAGTAACGACGAGAGTTCGCTAACTATGGAGTCGTTGGGTCAAAAACTGGGTCATTCTCGGGTTTTCAAGTCAACATGAAATTCAAAACTGGTCGACAATCAAGACCCGAACCCAAAATTTTCGTGTAGGGTTCGAGTTGGACTTTCGTGTCGTGTCAATAATTGACACCCCTAAGAAGTACCTGAAAATACTACGAGCAATCGTCAACAAAAAATACATAGTAATTGTAATGTTGGGTGGAAAAGGGATTAGATAGGCTCCCCATGCATTAGTGTAAATAAGCTCTAAATGTTTGTATTGATGTTTGTTGGTAGAAAATAAAGGTAGTCATTTCACTACAGTAGGAGAAGAGAAGCTTTTCTCTCAAAGAAATTTAGGCAGTGGGGCTCCATGCATAGTAGTAGATGGAGTGCGAGAGCTGCAGTAGGAGTGGTAGGACGTTTGAGGATCAACGGTGGAGATCAGGTGCTGTGTTGGACCAGTGGTTATGATCGTGATCATACCAGCTTCACTGTACTGGACTACTGGTTGAATTGCAATTATTAAGGTCAAGCTATTTACCTGTTAATCAGGTCTAAATTAATCAACACATCACTTTAGCTATCGTTAATCAACAGTGGATCTTTTACTGATCATTAACATAGCATGCCACCCATTGACACGAAAGGTAACTGTTAACTTACCTGCCACCTCCAAGGATTAAATTGCTGGGGATCCTCATAAATTGAAGGGTCGAGATGTTCGGCTGAGATTATGGGAATGACTCCCCAGCTGCTAGGAATGTCATATCCTTCACATGAGCAGAAAGAATTAAAAAAGTTATCACTGATGTGGCCAAGAAAATTTTCCAAATAAAAAATTCGATTGAAAATAAGTCAACCTGATCGGTTTTAAAAAAAAAAACTGTGTAAAAATTATCATCGAAAATTCGAAATATACCGCTTTTCTTAACATAAAAACAATCTAAAAGTTTATCCAAACAAAGCCATAATTTTTTGAGAAATTATTCTGTGCGGAATCCGGATGATGAGAACCGTTTAGATTTGTTGTGCTTTTATTTAGTATTTGCTGCACTTTTGCAAATACTCAGTAAAAACGTATAGAATTTATTACACTTTTGTTGAGTATTTGTTGCGCTTTTATTGAATGTTTATTGAGTTTTTGCTGATTTGTTGCGGTTTTATAGAATATTTGCTGCTTTTTTATATTCAATATGTAGCAAATACAAATTGAATATTTGTTACGTTTTTTCTGAGTATCCGAACAGAATAATTTCTTGAATTTTTTTCTTATTTTGCGGTAAGAAAAGCGGTTAGTAAGAAAATCATGTGTTTAGAAGATGGTTATTTCACCCCAATTTCAAATTTTTGCCGTTAAAAAAACTGTTTTTGAGAAAATATTTTTGAAATGGTGACTAAAAATTGATGAACTTTAAAAAGTAGAAAATGAAAATAATTTAATTAAGCCGCCCCAAACAAAATCTTACTTTTCCTTTTTAGTTCAGTTAATTAGTGATAAATTTGTAATATTAAATAATTAGATTTTTTATCCATTTAATTAATTTATTTATATTTATCTTACCGTTGAACTGAACATCTCTAATGGCCTTTCTGTGCAAGAACTTGACAAGGTTTCCGAGCCTCAGGGTTTCGTTAATTACCTTCCAAATCAAACAGTACAATAGTTAATATTTAAATTTAATTATCGTGTTAATTAAATATTTTCGTGGTTAATTAAGAACTAATTAGAACTTACGCATTTTGTAAATTCCATCTTCTTGTAATCATCCCAGTTCAACCTTGTCTCTCCCATTTCCATCTTTCTCTTCGAAATCTTGCTGTGTTCTTCCTGTCATTGTAAAAGGAAATTAATTCCATCATTTTATATTATTTAATTAAAATTAATATTGGATTTAAGATTTACAAATTAATCCTTTTATTGCATTCACAAACATAAATAGTTTTTAATTTTGCACTTAAACTAAAAGAAAATGATACCCTTATTTTTCAAAATTTTATTTCCATCAACAAATAATTAACCAAATTTATGAGCTAGTTTTTTTGGCACTTCAATGATTTAAGAAACTTTTTTTTATATTGTGGGTAAAAAGATATAATTTTAATTAAATTTGTTATGTGCTAAAAAATTAATGGGAAAGAAATAGAATTTTACATTTTAGTTTTCCATGAATATCCATCATGCACCGATGAAAGAATAGGATGCAAAGAACACCTGACTTTTTACGTAGAAAATTAGATACGAGGAAAAAAATCATAGAATTTGATCTAGTTGAAATAATCTACTATATATTTAAGATAATAGAAGTTCATTTTTTCATATAACTAAATAAGACGAGATCATAAAGTTGTGAGTGATTACTTGGTCTTATGTCGTTATATTTGAGATTATAGGAGTAGTTGAGGGATTTTGTTATTAGTTAGATGATATTTATTGGTCGGATGATGAACTGTCGAATTATGATGGTTTGATGATGATAAATAAACTATGAAAACTTTCAAATGATCAAGGATAAAAAATGGTATGGCCAGTAGGTTACATTTTATTTATTTATTTATTTTAAATATTTTTAAATTAAATAAATTCATAAAATCATCAAAGATAAACAACCAATTTTTTTGTGTCACTTTGACTAACTAACTCCCCCAACCACCATTATCTGACTACAATCATCCGATAACTGTCGTCCAACTATGATTCTCTAAGCACGTTTGACCGATTACAATCTCTTGACCAACATCATAAAGCATGATCTCTTGATCATCGTCACCTGACTAGAGTCTCAGAACCAATGGCACCCAACTATAATCTCCTTACCATCATTATCCAAATATAATTTCTGACTATTATCGTTCGACTAAGATCTTTCGACTACATTCGTTTATCTATATCAACACTCGATCGCTAACTTTGTCACCCTCCATGGCCACCAACATCAACGCCTTCTATCACATATGAGATTGATGTGAGCTATGAGCTATCAATACCAACAATCCAAGAAACCATAGATCGTGAGCTATGAGCTATCAATATACCCAACAAATTACTGAAATTAGTTGGGAAGCAAAAAAAAAAAAAGCAACAAAATAATTTTTTTCTTAAATTATAATAAAAAATATTACTATTAGGCAAAGTTTTAACCTTTAAATAAGACTTTTTTAAAGAAATTAATGTTATTAGTCAAAGTTTTTGTCTTGTAATAAGATTTTTAAGGAAATATTACTAGTTAAATTATCGGCTTTATAATAAAACTTTTTAAGAAATGTAGCTCATAATATCATGCAGTTAAGAGTACACTCATAATATCATAAAAGATGTCTCTAATCTAGAACAAGATTTTGCTCATATATAATATTAAAAGGCAAAAACTTCATTTGGTATAATTTTTTTATTGCTATCTAAAATAATTTTTTAGTATAAAAATTTCTTCTACTAAAAAATAATTTTAGAAGGCAGTAATAAAGTTGTGACAAAAGAAGTCAAAAAGATATAAAAAATGGATGAAAAAAAAAAAAAAACAGAATAAAAGAATTGTACCCGTAATTGCTGTAAAGCTTTGGGGCAAGATTGCAGGAAATAGATAGCCAAGGAAATAGCAGCAGATGAGGTTTCATGGCCAGCGAAGAGGATACTGAGTATTAGATCAAGTATCTGTTCTCTTTTGAGATCTGTGTTCTTGACCACTGAAGCAAGAAGGTCATCATCTCCTTGCAATCCTTCTTCGATATTTTTTACTTTCTCATCTAATTTATCTCCAATTATCTTCAGGATTACCGACCTTGACTGCAAAGTTCAAATTTAAATAAAACTTTTTTTTTTAATATAAAAATAGGAAATAAAGTTCATATGCAACAAATCAAAAGCTTAATTAATTTCTCATCAATCAAAAACAAAAATAACAATATAAAGCTTTTATCCAACTATGTGGGAGTCGCTGTATGAATCTTTTTTCTCCATTATGCCCTATTGAAAGCAAAATTCTCATTTAAATCTAATAAAGAGATGTCATTTCTAATATTTTTATAATCAAGTCTTTTTAAGTCTACCTCTACCGTTCTTAACATAAGTCAAATATGAGACATCTACTTTCCTAACCGGGTCATCGAAAGGCTGTCGTTTTATGTGACCAAACCATCTAAGACAACTCTCTCTAATCTTATCTTCCACTGTAGCTACTCCAACCTTTTCACTTATATGCTTATTTCGTATCCTGCCTCTAAGAGTAAAGATCATCCTCATTCATGCAACACTTAACTTAATATTGTGCTTCTCTTTGAATGACCAATATTCTGTACCATAAAGCATTGCAGATCTAACCATCATCTTATAGAATTTTTCCAAAAGTTTAAAAATTAAAAAGTCATATAAAAAACTCACTTATTTTCTCTTCAACAAAATAAAAAAGTGCAAATTAATTTGAATTCAACACATTTTCCATTATCATTTTCTTATTTTAAATTCTTGAATTACCTGTAAGGCTTTCCTGTAAGCTGTTCCAGGCAAATTAATAGGAATAGAGGCCATTCCATTCATGAAATTGGTGTATTCCTTTCTCAGCTGTGCTGTCTCTGGCATGCTCATGTTCATGCTCATCAAGTATTTCACCATTAGATTGAAAGCAAACTGCAAAATGACAATAATAATATTAATAAATAATTTCTAGTACTCTTTAAAGCATTATCTTAAGTAGGCAAAATTAGTGATAATTTTAAGGAGTAAAAACTCAAAATGATTTGGATTAATGGTGTTTTCTTATAGAAAACCAAAAATGATTTTAGGTATTCTAATACTTTTTATTTTATATATTCATAAATATAGTTGACGTAGATAAATTTGTAAATTTTTTTTTACAAAGAATTAAAATTAATTAAAGTGATTATTAAATATTATGATAGAAATTAATTAATATTTTTTTACTTCGATTATAAATTTTAAATTAATCTTGATTAAAATATGTAATAATCTTTTAAATCAAATTTATTTCTTATTTAAAAAATATTCATTATTATTTTTACAGTAATTACATTTATGAATAAATAAAATCATTTGGGACGTTTTCTATAGAAAACACCAAATTTTCTTACATTCCTTTTAAATATTTTAAGATCCTCTCACTTAATTAAAGTATCCTTAATTAGCTATTTTAAAATTTTAACCTCTAAAATACTATCCTTTGCAATTAAGTATAAATTTATCATTTTCATGTAAATTTTTTAACGTGTGATTATTCATCTTTAGCATGCTTGAAAAAAAAATATTTCACTTATTACATACAAATTATATACTTTACAACCCAATTTTAATACTAATTTTCTCCCAAAATAAAGTAATTAACAACTTATGCTTCGTTTGGGACAGCTTTTTAGTGATTTCCAAAGCAACTTTCTAGAAAAAAAATATACTAAAAAAACTACTTTATAAAGTCTTACGTGTGAGGGGTGTCAATTTCGAGTCATGGGTCGGGTTCGTGTCGAACCCGGAACTAACCCGGAACTATTTGGGTCAACATGAATCTGACCCGCTTCAGGTCCAAGTCAACCAGGCACGACCCGAATAATCCGGGGCCGACCTAAAATTGCTAGTTTTCGGGTAAAAAAATAGGTCAATCTCTAATTTTCAGATCAAAACAGGTCAATCTCGAGTTTCTGGGTCAAAAATGAGTTTTCAGGTCAAAAAGGTTTAATTTCATATTTCTGGGTAACCCGAACACAACCCGATTTTTGAAACGGGTCGATTTGTTGAACCCGAACTCGACATATTTCGGGTCCAAGTTAACCCTAATCCAAAATTTTCGGGTCAGATTCAAATCGAATTTTCGGATCATGCTAAAAATTGACACCCCGGCCCTTAATAAAAGTTATCCAAAGGAAGCCTAATCATATACCTTCTTGGCTTCCTCGTGAGCAGAGAAGGTGATGTTCTCACGCCAGGCACTAATGATCTGCACCGCCTGCTCTTCGATGTCTAAGAGGAAGTCAGCTTTGAGCTTAAGATTGCTTATGAAACTGAGAGCAATGGATCTCATCTCTCTGTGGATCTCTCCCGTCAAAGCCAGCATTGACCACTTCCCCATTATATTTTCAACGCCCTTCGGATAGCTACACAGAAACAGCCTCTCTTCGCTCTGCAATATGAATCTATTCAAGCTGGGATCAGCCGATACGATCGTCGGCTTTCCGAATAGCTTCACCTTAAAGATCTTCCCATGCCTGCATGCATACCTCATGTAAACTTATGTTGGCAATTAATCAATTAAAAATATCATTAAGGTCAAAATATTAATTTGTATGCTAAAATATCCATAAATATAAATACACGCCAAAAATACAACAATATTATCCGGCCTTAGGTTTTATTTGGGACGTTTTTTTACTGCTTATTAAAACAGGTTTTTAGATTAAAAAATTGTACAATAAAACTGCTTTAAGAAGCAGTAGTAAAGCCGTCCTAAATGAAGCCTTATTCCCACCACGTGAGGTCGGCTACATCAATCTTTATTTCTATTATGTCATGTTAGAAGTCAAATTTGTATTTAAATTTAATAAAAGTATAATTTCTAATTTTAATTTAGTAGTCAATACTCTTTTTAGGGAGAAATTATTCTGTGTGAACATTGGACGGTCCGGAGACCAGCCAGAATATTACATGTCACCAGTACGAGTACCATTACTGAGCAAAAAGTGACATGACATGTTTTAGTTGGTCTTCGGAAGCCGTCTGGTATCCGCACATAATAATTTTTTCTTTTAGGCCTACCTCTACCTTACTTAACATAGGTCAAATCCAATGCATTTACTCATTGAATCGGCAAATTATTGCATCAGGTCACCTTACGGGAGAGATCCGTTCGGATCTCTCTCTCTGTCTACAGTAAAGCGCAAGTAAAGTGCAAGTGTGCTACAGTAACCTGCGCTTTACTGTAGACAGAGAGGATCCGAACGGATCTCTCCGTCAGGTGACCTGATGCAATAATTTGCCCATTGAATCAGGTCATGGGAGGAAGGCCGATGTTTTATATGTCCAAATCATTGGAGCTACTCCAGCATTTCCATGGAAAATATGCAAAAAAAAAAAAAAATAGAGAAAAAAATATTTCTATGGAGATTTGCATTATTAATTTTAAATATAGGACTTATATATATATATGAGTTTAGTATAATTTAAAAATAATGAAATTCTTTAATAGTTTAAAAATAATGAAATTATTTGATAAAGAAATCGTTATAGGATTAACTAATCCAATTATTTGATAATTAAATCTATTTCCTTCAAATTAATTATTTGCAAAAGTACTATTTTTATACCGAGCGATTTGTTGGTCGACGAACTCGCCCAGACTTGCGGAGGAGTGTGGTCGCATGAAGGGGATGGTGTCGCCGATGAACGGCCAGCCGCCGAGGTGGCCGGGAGGGAGATTCCGGTACTTGTTTTCTTGGTGGCTAGTTATTCTCCGCCGGAAGATAATCATAATTAGCAAGGTGATTATTAGAGTGATTAGGGGGATCGGAGATGAGAAGAAAGTGATCAAGAGGAGCTCTGTAGCCATTGAGGAAAGTAAATTAAGGAGCTTGTTGTAGCTCTATGCTCCTTTTTTTCTGATCCGATAATAAATTTGATGAAATGTTGTGGGATTGGCCATACGTATTTATATATTAGAGGAAGGGGAAAATATTCTCTGCCATCACCGGATCCTTCGGAGTCAATTTATGATGTGCCACATCATCCAGTGCACAGCAATTCATAATATCAATATACTGTAAAAAGTTATATCTGATTTGCCTCTGAACAAGGTTCGATGACCACAGAATAATTTCTCCGGAGAGATAGGAAGGGGAAAAAAAAAACATAGTTTTTATTATTATTATTAAAAAATTTCATTGTGGATTTATAGAGATCATCCTCTTTAAAATTTTTTAAATATTTTTAGATATTATAGAATTTTATTTATCTAAATTAATCATTTATAAAGAGATTTATTTATGCACTTTCTAAAATTTTAAAAATCAAAATTATAGATATTATTAAGGATATTAAAAATATATTTTGAATAATTAATTTATGCAAGCTTGGCCCGTGCGGGTATTCGGATGGCTCGCTAAGCAAAATTTTTAGTTTTCAATTTTCACCTATGGAATAAAAACACATTTGGTTTACATAAAGTAATTAAGGTTTTGTTTGGGATTTCTTTCAGATTATAATTAAAAAATTTATTTGATCATTATTTTCAATATTTTTTTATACTAAGAAATTATTTTTAGAGCAAAAATCTCTACAATATATTTACAATCATCTTTATAAAAAGTTTTAGCCATCTCAAACAGATTCGAAGTTAATTATTACTAATTACAAATTAACATCATCATTACTCTCATAATAACAATTATGAGAGGATTTAAAGGATTTTTTTTCTAAGTGTCCGTTTGGGACTATTATAATATTTTGTAAAAGTAGTTATAAAATTGTTGTACTAAAAGTGATTTTTTAAAAGCTGTTAATAGCAAAAAAAATAATGAAATTATAATTATAATCTGAAAAATATAATTAAAAAGATATCTCAGATGAAATCTAACTTTATCAAAAAATTTCCTGCACCAATTGCATGAATCCCTTGTTTGGAGTCACGCTATTTCTATGATAAGTTGCCATGAAATTATGCTAAGTTTTTTTTTTTTTTTTTTCAGTTGAAATATAAATTTCAAAAAATGAAATATTTCATGACAGAAATTTTGGTATTTATATAATTACAGGTCAGACAGTCAATTATATGAAAGAATGCATATTTTATGATAAATTAATGTTTCAAAGAAGATATAGAGTGTATGGATGGCCTTCTATATTATCATGATTTGTCTCAAATAAAATTTTAGGCTTTTTTTGAGATAATTTTCATACTGCTTTCTAAACTCTAAATCAAAATTTTAATACGAAAAATTTTTGAACTAAAAAATTTTATATTAGAAAATAACTTTATAAAGCAGTAGAAAATTTCTCTCAAATGAAGTCTTAGGATGTAGTGGAGTAGCTTTTTTAAGTATTTTGCTTTCCATATTGCTATTTTTTTAATGTTAAAAAAAAATTGAATTTTTGTGATAAGGTTATAAAATGTGATATTATAACAAAGTTATTATGAGATTTAAACTGAAAAAAAAAAAATATTGACAATAGTTTTAAGAAAATTTATTTTTCTCTACAATACCTCTTCAACTTCTTTTACAAACTAATGCAAACACCACAAACATGCCACAAAGAACCCCTTTTGCGGGAGAGATTATTAGGTGCGTACTGCGGACGGGGAGAACCGTCCGCACAAGCATTGGGTACCTAACGGTACCCGCACTCAGTACTGCTGGGTACCGCTGCTGGGTACCGCTAGGTACCCAGTGCTTGTGCAGACGGTTCGCACTCCGCACCTAATACTTTTTCCTTTCGCGGAAGCTCACCAAGGGCACATCAATTTTGGGAGAAATTATTATGTGCAGAGTCCGAACATAAAGAACCATTCGTTTTGTGATTGTGAACAGTAAAAGCATAGTAAAAACGTTACTGCTGTTCACCACTGTGTTAAAGAGATTCTCAGTGGACATTATTGAAAATGGTGCCTCATTCTCATCATAAAAGTTCTCATTGGAAGTCACCACCAAACTCTGCCATCTCAAAAGTCTTGCATGATGGTTAATAATTAAAATTGGGAGTCAAAAAGATGTAGTTGTGAATTAAGATTTGGGGACATCAAGCATTAAATATAAACATTTGCCTCACTCTTAACTTGGAGACATCAATATTACAAATGTATGGAGAATTAGTAAAAATTATGACAGAGTCGATATGAAAAAAAAATGATGATCTGATAGCTATGGCTTGGTGTAATAACAATCTAACAATATTGTTTGGGCAGCACTAAGTCGACAATGGTAAGTTGATGATGGCTATCTGATGACGATAGTCAGATAGCAAAGGTCTGACAATAGTGATAGAGTAATTGTCCAATGAATGCGATCGGACAACAGAGGTTTAATGACTGTGGTCGGATGGCTATTGTTTGACAGCGGCGATCGAGCGATGGTTAGATAACAACGGTTAGGCGTTAAAGGTTTGGCAGTGACAATTGAGTCATGAATGTCCAACGAAGGTGACCAAGCAGCAAAAGCCCAACAAAGACGATTGGGCGATGATCCAACAATGACGATCGAGAAATGGTCCAACCTCGACGGTCTGACAATAGTATGATCGTGATGATTGAGCAACAAAGTTTCGATGATGATGATCGAGTGATGAAGATCTAGTGGTTGTGGTCGGGCAGTGAAGGTCCAATGACAACATTTAAGTGATTGTCCGGTAACAATGGTAGTTGGGAGGAGCTTTAAAATTCTTCAAACTTTTAAGCACTCATGAACCTCTAGCCAAGAGTACCCCTCATACAGAGAGGAGGCAAATTAATATGGAGAAAATATAGATCACTTCTTGAACAGCTCATATTGATTTCTCTAATGATAAAATAATTGTTCAACATTTAAGTACCTTAATACTATCATAATTAAGTTATACTTGACTCATTAGATTTATCTCATTAAGACATTTGATTAACTATAAATATACGAATTTTCAATAAGTGGCGAAGATGGCGGTGGCTAACGGTATATTTACAAATTTATCAAATCTAATCATTTTCAAATGCATCAAAATTACTACACTAGAGAGAGAATTCTAAATTCAATAATAAATTACATTACATTTAAATTCATCCCACCAAATACTTGAATTCTTAAAATGCAATTTACACTATAAATGCATTCAACTAAATGACCCCTTATGAAACATGTAAAAAGCATGTGGAGCTCTAAAGATGTGAAGGAATAATAGAAATTGAGAAATACACATAAAGCGGATTAGCCTTCATAATTTGACTAGTCATTAGCACAAAATTAAACGAAGGCTTTATTTGAGACAGTTTTCTCATTATATTTTCTAAAATAAATATTTAGTACGAAAATTTTTAATTCAAATAATTTTTTAACTAAAAAGTTTTATATAAAGCATTAAGAAAGCTGTCCCAAATAAAGCCGAAGTCACTAATCATCTGCTTGGATTTGCTACAGGAAATTTGATTATTTCTGTAGGATGTGATGTTATGAATGAAACTGGTGGTGTGGGTTCTGGTTTGGATGTGGTTCCGTCTCCTACTGCTCTGGAGGCGGTGGTTCCTTCTGTTGAGGTGAATGTTGGTTCGCTAAAAATCTGCTTGGATTTGAAACTTCACCTAAATAGTGCATCAGGCCTACAAATCCTAAAAGTAGATACTGAATGGATACTGAATGAAGACAAATGTTTAAGTTCAGAATTTATTAATTGCATGGTTATGAAACTGTAGCAAAGCATGCATCGATGATTAATATAAAATAATTAAAGTTTATCCAACAAAATTTTGGGGTATTTGGAACGATTTACTATTTTTGTGTAGAATCCGGATGTCGTCCGGAGATCAATAAAAATGTTCCACATCATTCCAAAATGTACCGTGCTTGATACGAAGCGTAACCGGACGGTTCTTCAGTCTGATATCCGTAGAGAATAATCTCTCATTCGGAACACCAGATTTCTTATACAAACTCACCCAATCCTTTTTACTATTTAAGCCTCTTCATTTTTTTTTTCTTTCCACAAAACGCCTCAAGTTTTCGAAGCAGGGCATAAAAGAACTAAAAGGCAATAGACTTAAAGCTATATCAGATGAACTTTTATTTGGTCCGGTCACAGGACGTAGCTCTACGTTCGGCCGCCAGTAGAATCGCTGATGTGAAACGTAAATGCCATATACTTGCCTAGGTGACAAGATTAATTAAAGCTCAAATCAATTTGGGGAGAGAGAATGGAAATCTGAAATTAATGAGTAATTAAAGCTAATTCAAATTCAAAATGAATTGTCATTAATTGGGAGGATTGAATGATTAATTGATTTAAATCTGAAATTAAATTTCAGATTTAAATTAATGGTTATTGGCTTAATTGGAGGGACGAATTTAAGCAGTAATTGATGCTAACTCAAATTCAAATTTTGAATTTGAATTGTCATTAATTGTGAGGATTAAATGATTAATTGATTTAAATCTGAAATTAAATTTCAGATTTAAATTAATGGTTATTGGCTTAATTGGAGGGACGAATTTAAGAAGTAATTAATGCTAATTCAAATTTAAATTTTGAATTTGAATTGTCATTAATTGTGAGCCTCTCTTAATTAAGAAATTTTCTTTATTCCAAGGAGGAAGAGAGGGGGAGGTAGGGGTTGGTGGGCGTCGGCCTAAGGGATGGCCGGCGGGTGAATTTTTGGACGGGCCAACAGGGCCGACGGCAAGGAGAACTTGGGGAGGAAAAGCCCGAGCTTGGTAGATGATGAGAAATTTGGGAAAATCTAGGAATTTCTAACCTCACGCTCTTAAACTTCAAGATCTCAAAGGAGATTGTAAGGATGTCGGAACTCACACAGAGATCCACGAAACTCTCCTCAAGAACTCACAAAGAGATCTTGAGAATCTCGGAACTCACAAAGAGATCCGCGAAACTCTCCTCAAGAACTCACAAAGAGATCTTGAGAATCTCGGAACTCACAAAGAGATCCTT
>NW_021319127.1:4234710-4299246 GCF_001605985.2 Dendrobium catenatum
AATTAATGCTAATTCAAATTCAAATTTTGAATTTGAATTGTCATTAATTGGGAGGATTAAATGATTAATTGATTTAAATCTGAAATTAAATTTCAGATTTAAATTAATGGTTATTGGCTTAATTGGAGGGACGAATTTAAGGAGTAATTAATGCTAATTCAAATTCAAATTTTGAATTTGAATTGTCATTAATTGTGAGGATTAAATGATTAATTGATTTAAATCTGAAATTAAATTTCAGATTTAAATTAATGGTTATTGGCTTAATTGGAGGGACGAATTTAAGGAGTAATTAATGCTAATTCAAATTCAAATTTTGAATTTGAATTGTCATTAATTGTGAGGATTAAATGATTAATTGATTTAAATCTGAAATTAAATTTCAGATTTAAATTAATGGTTATTGGCTTAATTGGAGGGACGAATTTAAGGAGTAATTAATGCTACTTCAAATTCAAATTTTGAATTTTTGAATTGTCATTAATTGTGAGCCTCTCTTAATTAAGAAATTTTCTTTATTCCAAGGAGGAAGAGAGGGGGAGGTAGGGGTTGGTGGGCGTCGGCCTAAGGGATGGCCGGCGGGTGAATTTTTGGACGGGCCAACAAGGCCGGTGGCAAGGAGAACTTGGGGAGGAAAAGCCCGAGCTTGGTAGAGGATGAGAAGTTTGGGGAAATCTAGGAATTTCTAACCTCACGCTCTTAAACTTCAAAATCTCAAAGGAGATTGTAGGGATGTCGGAACTGACACAGAGATCCACGAAACTCTTCTCAAGAACTCACAAAGAGATCTTGAGAATCTCAGAACTCACAAAGAGATCCGCGAAACTCTTCTCAAGAACTCACAAAGAGATCTTGGGAAAGTCGGAACTCACAAAGAGATCCTTCTGAACTCACTAAGAGATCAACACGAAAATAAAATTTTCCATTATCAATAATTCATCCTCCAAATACAAGAGAAGGGGCTTCTATATATAAGCCTCAAGAGATTAAAAGACACATTCGCCCCTTGGGCTTACATAAAACAAGAGGGTAAAATGAGAAATTGCAAAACTAAATTAAAATACACTTAATAAACGAAAATAAAGCAAAGTGATCTCGGTCGTCGATCTTCAGCTCCTCAGATTGGCATGGACGGTTGGATGTCCGCATCAATCGCGTCACCCGTTTTTACTATTTACCACGCGCCCCGACAACCCGACTCGGAACGGACCCAGGATTGCTCGGTATTTCTCGATTTTAGCTCGGTATTGCTAGGTATTTGTCGATTTTGCTCGGCAATAACCAATACCGAGCAAATACCGAGTAATACCGAGTTGTACCGAGTTGTACCGAGTTTTTCTAGAAAAATTCGATACAACTCGGTATTGCTCGGTATTACTCGGTATTGGTCTTCACGTAGCAGTATTTCTCATTATTGCCAAGCAATACCGAGCAAATACCGAGTTGTACCGAGTTTTTACCTAGCAATACGCTAACATAGCATTCCCGGGTTCCGGACCGGGTCAAGTCGTTGAGCCGCGCGGTAAAGAGCAAGAGCACGCGCCGACATGTTATTGGCGGCCGAACGTAGCTCTACGTCCGGCCAGAGGACGTAATAATTGTTCGTATCAGATAGGCTATAATCATCAATGAAATCAGCGGTAGAAGACAATGGGGATTAGCTCATAAAAAATGTTCAGACATAAAATATTACATACCTTAGCAAAATACAATTAATGAAAGCCTCGCTCAAGTCCAAAGCTTGAAATAGATCAAACGAGCTGCTATTATCCAGTTCCTAACAAAATTAGCGATCAAGGAACCAAAAATGAATGTTATGCACCATATAAACAATTAGACTTGTATATGATTCTGTGCCGAACCAAAGTCATGGCCACTTTGAAGGGTGTTTTATTCCCTACTCAAAAAGATTTTGGCTTCGTTTGGGACGGCTTTCTTACTACTTCTTAAAGTTATTTTCTAGTATAAAAATTAAACTATTAAGCAGTATTAAGAAGCAATAAAAAAACCGTCCCAAACAAAACCTTTATCTTCCTTCTTTCAAGGGAGCGTTACAAAAGCACGATTAATAGTCTGTCGAATCCTAAAGATGAACCGTTGAAACCTTTTGCACTAGTAGTTCTACTCAAAGGGTGAAAATCTAACTTTGAGGACACTTTCGCACGACTTGGGCAATGTAGATAAGTTTTTTTCCCTCAAACTCTTTATCAGAAACATGAGTAATGTTTTTCAACAATTAGCACAATTAAAAATAGTCAGAGTATTTACATGGATAAAGGTAATAGCATTCTTCTTTCCCTTTTCTTAGCAAGCTGTCTCTGCCTAGATATCCACAGGCAGGTAGGAAGAAGAATTCCCAAAAAAATACAAAGAGCGGAAAGCTTATGAAATTTTAAATGCAGGCTAACAAAGGCGGATAAAACCAATAAAAGAAATAGGAAGCCCCATAGAATAGCTTTCGCGATGTCCTGCCTGCAAAATACGGGTAAATTTCCAAGCTAAGAACTGAGTAATAGGTACAAATGCTGATTCTAAAACAAAGAGAAGCAGAGGGGAAAAAACTTTCATGGCAAAGAAGAATGTACCAAGGATAACAAAATATAACAAAAAAAAAGGAGAATTTTCTGATTTACAGCTTCTCTTACAGCAGAGCACATGTGTTTCAAAAAGCAGAGAAACATAAGTTGATGATACATAAAAAGGGTAAATCATTCTTCCTTTTTTACTAGTAAAATTTCCTCATGAATCAATGAGAAAAAGGTTTATCACATTCTATATGGAGATCCTCTTAAAACTCAAATTAGGCTTTAGCCGGATCAAACATAATAAGAAATTGGGTGTAGCATGGCATTTATGACTAGAAGCAACATTAGGACCACACTGACTACTGACTTAAGTTTTGTTTGGGAAAGCTATCTCACTGTTTTTTTAAGTAACTTTTAAGTACAAAATTTTATTTTTCAAATAATTTTTGTATTAAAAAGCTATTTTATAAAGCAGTACAAAAGTACAAAAGCTATCCTAAACGAAGCCTTAAAAAACTCTGAGGCTGCTTGACCTGACGCAAGCAAAAAAATAAATAAAATGCAGTTCAGTTGCCCACCGAAAATAGGCACTTCAAAGATAATGCGCAAGCACCTTCAAAGCTTAGCTAAGAAGATCTAGTAACTTTGATTTTTTAGATTGCCTAAGGGGTCAATGCCTCGTAAAATTACAAAGAGCTAGACGAAGGAAATTAATGAAAAGCTCTTGCAGAGAGTGGCAGTTTTATTGAGCTTTTGATGACAAAATCCTTAATTCTAATTAAGTAATGTTAATTATTACTCAGCATAAGTGATTAGTTATCCAACTAATTAAGGCTAATTTTCCTAATTGATTTAGTGGTTTTAGCCTTTCTTTATATAAAGTCATTTTATATGGTTTAAAATGAAATAAAATAAAAATAATTAAGGGTTTTACCAAGAACCAAACAAGGCTCATTGGTTGGTTTGATCAATGTTGCCTTCGCACATCTAATTGATTTTTCACTATGCCTCTCATTGCAAGGAAGATCAACAGTTCAAACCTATAAAACTGCTACCCACTTCTCCTTTGTGATACAAGTCGACAATCTTCAATTATGTCTTCCATGCCTTTGATGCTGACGTGCTCATCCCCTGTTGTTGTGAACCCAATAACAACAACAACAACATCAAGCCTTTATCCCACTACGTGGGGTCGGCTACATGAATCCTTTTTCTCCACGCCGATAAAAATATAAATCTTTATTTTCATTTAGGGTACTGAGGTCATTATAGTCAATCTTATATTCATAATCTTCATTAAAAAGTTTAGCAAAATATCTCATCCATCTTTGTTGAATATCATCTTCTAAGAAAAGTATTTTTTGATCTTCATCTTTAATACACTTCACTTGAACTAAATCCTTACTACTCCTATCTCTTTGTTTGGCTAACTTATACATATATCTTTCTCCCTCTTTAGTATCTAATCTATTATATAAATCACTAAAAGCATTATGCCTTTGCATCGCATATTACTTTTTTAGCATCCTTACGAGCCACTTTATATATTTCCCAATTATCATAATTTTTAAAATTAAACCAATTTTTATAACAAAACTTCTTATTTTTAATTTTTTCTTGCACATTAGGATTTCACCACCAACTATTTTTACTATTAGGAGCTTTTCCCTTTGATACTCCAAGGACATCTTTTGCAATATTCTTAATATCACTAGCCACTTTTTCCCATATAATATTAGCATCCTCATGCACAGACAAAATCTTAAGATCTAAAATCTTATTTCTAAAAATATTTTTGTTAATATTCTTTAAATGCCCCCATTTAATCCTAGAAAATTGTTTTACTTTATTTTTTATTTTATGCCCCTTTAACTTAAAGTCCAAAACTAATATTCTTTAAATGCCCATTTATTGTTGTGAACCCAATAACAAGTGTGGAAAAGAATTAGCCCCACAGACCTCTGTACGATTACGGATTACCAATTAGTTTCAGTGTCCAAATGCATTGCCACCAATGTAACTGCAATAATCAGGATAGCCAAATCGAATTCCAAACTGATGATGGTCACAAGTGGGTTTGGTTCCAAACCAAATTCTAAAACTGCAAATTGAAACTGAAGCCTTAAAATCTACAAACAAATCGAACCAAACTGAACAACTCACAGCTCAATCCCAATTTAATTTTTAGCAATCGCAAAAGAAAAAACTATTCTCATATAATATGCTTCAACTATTCCTAATCCATATAAAAAGAATGGTTATAAATTTATTTCCCCGTGTGCCTGCATTTGTGTGTGTGTGTATATATATATACATTACCGACAAATGCATCAATAGTAAATAAAGTTAACATTTTAATGACAAATGAAAGGTAATTATTTTATATACCCTCATAATATAATAATTATTTGCTAAATCAGTTTCGTTCAATTATTTTCATTGTTTAAAAAGGCAATTGAGGCGTACGTCTCAAGACGCGACTAGATTCGAGGCGCAACTTGGACGCCTAAGCCTAAATGAGTCGAGTGAGGCTTATATTTTTTTTACACGAGGCATACGCCTTGGGGCAGTTTGAGGCGCCACCTCATTTTATTTGAGTCTTTCTATTTATAATTACACGCAATCGGTCAATTGCGAGCATAATTTTAGGGCTTCATAGCTGCTTCGGCTACGCCTGGTTCGTGTCAACTATCAAGTAGAGTTTTGAAAGAGAACTCCAACGCTCAAAAGTTGAATCAAGCAGGAGCTCACAACAAAGGTAATAATTTTCTTCCCTTTCGAGCATTGCTTCAGCTTTGCCTGCTTTGTGTGAAGTAGAGTTCTGACAATGGCATTCTGATAAGAGCACACAATGAAGTAACGATTTATCTTTCCATTTGACCACTACTTCGGCTTCGCCACCTTCATGTGAAGTAGAGCTTTAAAAGAGTCAATCCAACTGGAGCTCATAGCAAAGGTAACGATTTCTTCGTATTCGGCCACTACTATTTGTAACAGGACAATACTACATTTTGGTTGAAAGTTACTCAATAAAAATAAATTCCTAGGGTCATAGAAAGTTATTTGTCATCATCCTTCTAATTAGGGCTGCAAGCGAACCAAACGTTCGACGAACTACTCGTTGTTCGGTTCGATTAAAGCTCGTTCGTGATCGTTTAATTAACTAACAAACAAACTTGAACAATATTTTAAATACTCGATTCTTAAATAAACAAGCTTGAACACTAATGCGTTCAGCTCGTTTATGTTCGCGAACAACATCAGTTGATGTTCATGAACAAGCTCGATAAAAAGCTCGATTCGAGTTCGATTAAATATAAAAACTTTAATTATACCATAATATAATATAATTATTTTTTATTAATAAATTTTAAAGTAATAAAATATTATAACATATGTTCATAGAAATTAATCATATTTTCATTTTAAATATACAACTGCTTTTATTTTAGAAATTTCATTTCATGAACAAGAAATATTTCATATTTGTCCATGTTTGTTAGATTGTTTGTTTAGAATGTTCATGAACAAATTTAATATTTGCTTGTTCAATATATTGTTTGCGAGATATGTTCATGAACATAGCTCGTTTAAAGCTCGATAAGTACTAAACAAAAGAACATGAACCAAACATGAACCAAACATGAACACCCTTAAATTAAACGAACCAAACATGAACACAAATAATAAAGCTCGAATCAAACACAAACCAAACATGAACAAGCTAATGTTAAACAAACACAAACATGAACACTCACATACTCGGCTCGGCTCGGTTCGTTTGCAGCCCTACTTCTAATGTGTTGTTTTTAGATTGCTACTTTTCAGTCTTAGGTGTTAGTTTTCTATTGGGAAAAAAACATAAATCAATTTTAATCTGAATTACTTCTATTAATTTTAAATTGGATTTTATTCAATTTATTTTAGCTTTAAAAAATATTTCTATTATTAATTTTTTTATTTAATTTTGCTTTTTGCCACCATAATTGAAGAGAAGCAACTATTGGACAAAAAAATGCAGAATATTCGTTAAGAAAAATTACATGTGATTAATTTACTGTGAAAACTGACTATTGGAGTTAGGGAAAGATATATACAATTATGATACGTTTGAATTGTCTTCTTGATCAAATTGTCAAAGAGTCAAAAACAGCTACTTAAATCAATGAATTATAGATTGAGATTTTCAAATTTATTTACAACTAATGCATTGTGAGTTTGGATATGAAATAAGCTGATGAGGACATCGTCAGCATTTTCGACGCCAGAGATCGACGGCCACAAGCATGACTTGTGTTTTGTCATTTTATGTAGTAGCGTATTTATTTTGATGTTTTTTCACTTTTGCCCTTATGGGCATTTAGTCGCTTATGTAGCCCGGAAGGGCATTTGTGTCATTTCTTATTTGCTCATTTTGGCCTATTTATATGAGGCCGCATGCATTGTAATGGCAGTTTTTGATGAAATGGAATTTGCCACTTATGTTCTCTGTGTGAGTTCACCCTCCTCGATCTCTTAGTGAGTTCGTAGGAGAAAACTAGATCTCTTAGTGAGTTCTAGATGTTCTTGTTATACTACTTCCATTTGTTCTTTGATTGTTTCGTTAGCGTGGAGATTTGGATCCAAGCACTTGTGGAAGTTTGGAATTCCCGTTGGAATTTCCCCAATATTTTGTTTTTTCTACTGTTTTCCCTTCCCTATGTTCTGCCGCCGCCCCTTCCAGGCAGTTCAGCCGCCCACCGACCTGCCACTGCCCCGTCTCCAGTCGGCCAGCAGCCTTGTCGCCACCTTCCCCCTCGCCCTCCCAGGCCTCTGGCGGAATCCCCACAGCCGTCTCTTGGGCAACCGCCAGGTCTGTTCCACCGTCCAGGCTTGGCCGCACGTTCAGGTGGCTGGAGTCAAAAGCCTGGCCTGTCCCGCCACTTCCACCCACAGAGTTCCCAGTCACGTGAATTCCCAACCCCTGGATTCAGCCACTTTCTTAATTGGCACCTATTCAATTAGGAAGGATAATCAAAGATAATACAGCTACCTTCAAATTTTCAAATTCTTTCCATCTTGCCTGCATTCAAATTGGGGAAGTTACATAATCTATTTAAATTCTGAATTTAATTCAGATTTTAATTAGTTAATTACCTAGTGGTCCCCGCTTGTTTATTTCCCCAAACTCCTCACCTCTACTGGGCCGGCCACCTCCTTCTCCCTCTCCCCAATTAATTTTCTGAATTACTCTTTTAACTCTTTCCCTCCTAATTCTAATTTCAAACCTAAATTCTGAAATTAAATTCAGGAGATCTTCTATTTGGGAAACCTGAATACAATTTCAGATTTTTACATTGAAATAACGCCTGGCCTTCTTCCCCCTGCTGGCCGGAACTCCCCCATTCCGTGCACACAAGTTCCCTTCCACAGATCTCTCCCAAACTCCATCTTACGGGAGTTTTCTGTATCCCAAGGATTGCAGCCAGAGAATTTCAGCAACTGGTAGTGTTTTTCCTGCAATATTGAAGCTTCAAAACTACTGTTTTACAAGGCCAACCAGCTGTCCAAGTTTTCTAAAACATCAAAGCTGCTGAGAGACCCTCTCTCTAGTGTAGCCCTACCCGTTCTACATTAATCAAAGGGACGTTGGATCATCCTTGGACGACCGCCATCCTCCACCACTACGGCCCCCCTATCCAAGAACGACGATCTTAGGCTCCTTCTTCCTCGGAGTGACCGCGATTCTAATGTGGAGACTCTTCTTCCACTAAAGCCTAGACTACTTGAGCGTATGGGCTCCAAAGGTGAAAGTTCTTATTATTAAATTGCGGATTCTTGTTTACCGTCGTAGTGCTACAATTGATATTTGTGTTTTCTGAAATTGTTTGGTTAACCGACCACGCTCTTCTTTGCCTAAGCAAGTTAAAACTAAGAATTCTAAGGATCAAACCAATGTTATAAGCGATAAATTTACTTTGGATTATTTTGTCAAAATTGCTCTCTTTAATTTCTTAAAGTAACTCCATCGCATGTACGTTTCACATCATAAGCATATACATGAAAAGGTTGGAGTAGCTCCAGTAGAAGATAAGATTACAGAGAATCGCCTTAGATGGTTTGGTCACATAAAACGGTGAGATTTAAAGATTTACAATACGATAAAAATTAACATGAAAAACATTTTCTTAAGAAGGAGCTTGCCCTAAACAGTAAGGAGGATGGATTGAGCTTATCTTCTTGAATAAAAAGAATGGTTTTGAACAGCAGAAGTCGTTCGTTCTTCGAGAGCAAAACCAGCTTCGGGAGAACTTCAGGAGAGCAAAAATCCTAATTTTTTTTCAGCGCGATTTTTGAATGACGACGAATCTTCGACTTTTTTTTCAAAATATTTACCGCAGTATCGAGCCGGGTCAACGAGTCGCGCTGTTATAAAAATATTGACTCGTTGGGCCGGTTTTTGGGTCACGCTGTTAGTAAAAAAATCCACGTGGATGAATTTAATAAATTAAAATACAAATTACGTGTCTATCATTGATTGGAATCCAGATGTAGAGCTATGTCTGGATGTAGAGCTACGTCCAGACTCCGCACCGTATAATTTCTCCACATAAACACCCTTGATAACAAAAAAAAATGAGTGAGTCAATAGGCATGTCCAAAGCCCCATTCACGCCATCAAAATATCACAAAATGACCTTCGAAGCAAAGACAAAACTAATTATTTTCAACCCTTTTAGGCTTTCTGCGTTAACAACAAAATTATCAATCTACTTGACGGAGAAGTGACAAATACTAAATCTCTCATGAGTTCAAAAAATTCATAGGTAAGTGTTCAACCTAAGCTAATTAGTAGGCAGAGTTTGATAAAAGAACAAACACGGAAAGGAACAAGCACAGAAACATTCAAAACAATGTTTTATATAAGTTTGACAAAAGTGTCTACGTCCATTATGAAATCTCATTCAGTTACTTTCATTATATACAACTGGAAGTTTTGAAGATGGCAAAAATTTTACAAAAGAGAGAGAGAGAGAGAAACTAAAAAATTCATAGTGAGGGTGAGAGGACTTTGATAGAGGCCCCTCAATGTGCCCTAAGATCCCATAATTTGTCAAAAGAAGACAAATTTTGAATTGAATCAACAATTAACCTTAAATACATGAACCATTGACAAATCAAGTGCCACATTGAATGGAAAATGGCCACCAGTTACAAGGGATAGAGAATCATGCATTCGTAGGAAGCTAAGATGTGGTGACAATTGCGAAGTGGGCTGCATGGCAAGATGACGTGCTATGGGCGATCTTTTGGACTTCGGATGATGTGAAACGTAAATGCCATGTACTTGCCTAGGTGACAAGATTAATTAAATCCCAAATCAATTTGGGGAGCGAGAATGGAAATCTGAAATTAAATTTCAGATTAAGTGGAATTGGCGGGATGAATTTGAATTTAAACTCAAATTTAATAGGGAGAATTAAATTGGCTGAGAGGGAATTATGAAGGCTTAATGAGGGGGCCTATTAATGAGATAGGAGAGAGATTATGCCCAATGAGGGGGCCGGCCACATAAGAAGGAGAGGGGTGAGTTTTAGAATAAGTGGGGACTACCAAATT
This sequence comes from Dendrobium catenatum, assembly GCF_001605985.2. Taxonomy (NCBI): domain Eukaryota; kingdom Viridiplantae; phylum Streptophyta; class Magnoliopsida; order Asparagales; family Orchidaceae; genus Dendrobium; species Dendrobium catenatum. The sequence continues at coordinate 4,244,835 of NW_021319127.1, forward strand.
TAATTTCAGATTTTTACAAAAATCTGAAATAAATTTTCAGTTTTCTTAAGGAAAGAAAACTTCAATTTAGTAGGGCAATCAATTTAAGCAATTTGAATTTCAAATTTGAAATTAAAATCCATTAAATTGATGGCGTAAATTAAGGAGCTATTTTAGAAAACAATTAATGGCCCATAAAACATTTGAATTTCAAATTTTGAAATTTAAGGAGAGGGAAGCCGGCGGCTAGAGGATGGGGGAAAGGGGCGGCCACGGTGTGGAAGGTAGCTGGCCAGCGGGAGGCAGTGGCCTGGAGGTCGGCGGCCTGAGCGGGCTGGAGGAGGGGCGGCGGAAGTGCTGGGTGGAAACGGGTGAGGGGATGGAGTTCAAAGAAGAATGCGATCCGGACGGATTCTCCTTAAATTCTCACACTAATTGATCACAAAGAAAAATTGGAGGAAGGTTTAGAACTCACAAAGAGATCTAGCTCTTCCCAAAACTCACTAAGAGATTTGGGAGAGGGATGCACTCACAAAGAGAACACAAAGTAGAGAACTCACTAAGAGATCTAAAAGATGGAACTCACAAAGAGAACGCAAAAAACAAATTTTCATTCATCAATTCATCATCTCATTACATAAGAAATGACCTCTATATATAGGCCTAATAAACTAAAACAAGACACATATGCCCCTAAGGCTTACATAGGACGACCCTCTTAAATGAGGGTAAAAACGAAAAATTCATAATAAAAATTTAAAAATTACAACTAAAATATAAGATAACGTGGGAAGATGACAGCCGTTGATCTTTAGCTCCTCGGATAGTCATGGACGGTTGGATGTCCGCATCATCGGATCATTTGATTGAAATGGAAGATCTTGAGGGGTTAGACATAATAAGAGCTAATAAGAAATATCTTGTGAGTGCATGAAAGGAATCTAGCATAACTTAGCAAAGTTGCAAGTTGTCGAACAGGCCAAAAAAGTTGCAAGAACATAATTAGTCCAAAAGCTAGATGATAAGTTTGACAGGTTGAACTCCTACTTTTTATTTCATTGGAGCAATGCATGTATGGAACAACGGTATTTTAGGATGACCTGGGCCATCTATGAACAGAATCCCATGAAGTAGGACTTAAGACATGTAAGTTATGATCTTATTGACAGAACTCCAAGAGGATATCTAATTTGAAGGTCTGATTTCTTTGAGAGCAATGCTACTTTATGTTCAGAAGTCTTTGAGGGAACTTTAAGGTATTCATAAAGTAACATGGACCATTCATCCCTCATTTTATGTCACTTGTCAAATTCCAAATGACACATGGATGTCAAAGATCTAGTCCAGGAGTTGAAATTTCAATTTGATTCATATTTTAACCATCAACTTGAGATCCAATAAATGTTTTATGGGAATTCAAAATGAAGTGTGTATCCTCATCTCACAATATTGTTCTCCCTTGATTTGTGAGTTTTTGTGAATTTCTAGGATTATCATGCATGGCTCCAAAACACGGGTTGGCCTTGAGCTCATTCCACATTTAGGCAAAGATTCGAAAGCGCAAAATAAAAATGGAGTCAAAAGGTAATGCTTAGAAGGGAAAAGCCATGACAAAGAAGGCTAAAAAGCAAGCGATTGAGCTCATGAAAGTTTAAGACTAGGGAGTGACAAAAACTATAATTGATCCTTTAGAGAAGACAATGAATACTCAAGTAGTGAATAAAGAGAAGGACAAAGCTGATCAGCTTTTATCACAAGACAAGGACATCAATGCAGATCTTTGGGTGAAAAAATCTAAAAAGTAGATAGGGCCCTTTGATGTCATCGCATTAGGATCGAAAGAAGTGGATGGCCTTGTTGGAAATGTCACTGCTAAGAATTGAAGCAGGCAAGGAAGAAAGTTAGGCTACAATTATTTCCAATGAAGAGATTGACTGGGAGAATGCCTTTGAGAATGATATCATAAAGAAGGTGAATGAAGATGAAAACTTCCTTTTATTTGTTAGTATTTTTGTGTATGGTCGATGAATGTTGCTGTGGAAGTAGGTAACAATAGGGATAATAGATAATGTGGCTGTAGACCCTAAGGACGAAGAAGAGTTTGTTGATTACAATGATCATGTGATAATAGAAAAAATTCATCTACATCTAAATGGCCAACTCATGACAAATTCAAGATTATAAGCCTTGAACAAATGAGGCAAATGATGAAGCGGCATCATCACATGTAAAAGACTATGTCCATCAAACTAGAGAATATGATGGATGAACTTAGAGAGCTTTAAAAGTTCAAACATAGGTTCTTGAACTGGATTCTTAACAAAGTGCAAGATATGATATCTAAGGAGATTCAATAGTCCCTACCACAACAAAGACTACGACAAAAGGCTTGCAGAATGCTTTATTAAAGTGAGAAATTCCATCTCCCACTTCTCTAAAATAGTGGAGGGGATGACTACTTAAAATACCACATCGAAGAGATCAACCATAAACTCAAGAGGGTGAAGTCCATTAAAAATAGATTGAGCATAATATGTTTGCATAAATTGTGATCCTGAAAATGGATGTCGTTGAAGAGGCAAATGGGAGCTTAAAAAAAAAGGGTAGACCATGGATAGATATAACATATAAGCTCAAATGTGAACATTTAAGGAAATCGACATTGCATGATTCAAATTTCTTGGCTATGTGTCCAACTCAAATGAAATAGAATTGAACAATCCTGACTAAGCATAATGTAAATTCAGTATCAGTAGATTATTATCTGCAATGGAGAGGCCATTGACCATTTCTAAACAGGAGTATGCAAAGAAAAGGATCAATTGTTCCTTGAAAGAATCCACAGAATTTAAGCTCTCAAAAGAAGAGTTATAGAAAGTAGAGTGGATTATGGTCCATTTATTTCATAATTGTTTGAGAAAATATACCACTTATTACATGAAATGTCAATATATTTTGTAATGTCATTTGAAAGCTTAACTAACAAGATTGGTGGATTTATACTCATTCTTATTGAATCAACTCAACACCTGACAACAACAAAAACATCAAGCCTTTGTCCCACTACGTGGGGTCGGCTACATGAATCCTTTTTCGTCATTGTGTCCGGTTAAAAGTCAAATTCTCATCTAAATCTAAAAAGAAAGATCATTTCTAATATTTTCTAACCAAGTCTTTTTAGGTCTACCTCTACCTTTCTTAACATAAGTCAAATCTAATACCTCAACTTTCCTAACTGGGTCATCGGAAGGCCTCCGTTTAATATTGAATCATTTCAACACCTGACAGCTTAACATAAATTTCACCTTCCTTTTGATGAGTGTCCAACTAGTTTGCTCCTGATGAGTTGACTAATATAATAAGTATTCATCATACAAAGAGAGAAGTCTCTAAGTGTAAAGTCAGTAAGAAGAGAAGTATGAAAAGTAAACAACTCACGCTTTCTAGCGGGAAGCTAGGCAATATTCTGAGAATGCATGAAGAAGTTAAAAATACCTTAACATTTTTTTTTTTTTAACATAAACGTGCGTGAATCAAGTGGGCATATCTGCACTCCATCGAGGGCTTTGCAATCAAGCTCGTGGATGAGTAGCATTTGTGGAAATGAGTTTTCTTGAAAGTGCTGTCCAAATGTACTTCAAGAGGAAATTTAAGTGTGTACATGATGTGAATCAAACATGAATTGCTTGCGGAAATTAAGATGAAAGTAATTAAAGCGTTGCCAACACAAATTTATCACCAATAAAATAAAGGATTAAATGTATTCTAGGTAATCAACTTGCTTAGGCGAAGAGTTGCTTTGAGATAACCAAACAATTCATAAACATTAAAAGATAAAAGAACTACTTAAATGCTCATAACAAAATCCCACGATTAATAATGAGAAAATTCACCTCGAGCACCTTCTCACTCAATCACTCTTTGGCTTTTAGCGGAGAAGAAAGAACCACGCGAAGATGGAGAGCACCAATACGGAAAAGGAGACGAAGGACTTTGTTACCGGAGAGGTAGCCGCCGGTGGAGGAGGTGGTGGATGGCACCCGGTGATTGTCCAAACGTAGTCTTGAAATTGGCGGTCGATGACGCGCACAAGTGATGAGAGAATTCGCTCCAAGTATTCACCAACTGTGTCTTCGTGCTCAAACCCCGCGTCTAAGAACGGGGATCGTAGGATGTTGATACTACCGTCGGCGTTGAACACAAGCCCCCACTCAAATTCGGGATCCGCCATTCAACATTGAGAAGGGGACAGGAAGAAGAAAAGAAAGGAGGAGTTTGGCCGTGAGCTAGGGAGAGACTTGAGGAAAATCTGAAATTGAATTTCAGATTTACATGGATTGGAGGGAGAGGTTATTTTATCATTATAGTCTCCAAAAATTATATTAAAGAGGGGGCGGCTATTAGGGGGAAATTAAGAGGTTAATTAGTGGGTGCTTAGGTGACAAGGAGAGAGAGTGTATGCTAGCTTGGGTGGCCGGCCAAGCAAGGAGGAGAGGGAGGGGATTTGATTAATTGGTGGGGCCCAATGAGTTAATTAAAATCTGAGTTTTAAATTTCATATTTCAATTAATTAGGGAAGTTTCAAATGAGGGAGAGAGGGGAAATTTGAATTTGAATTCAAATAGATTAATCCTCAATTAATTTTCATGCCTAATTGAGATGACAAATTAGGAAGGAATTAATGGAGGCTTAATGGCTGAAATTCGAATCACACAAGGAGGGTGGACGGCGGGATTTCCAGGGGAGAGGCTCGGTCGGGCTGGAGAAGGGGGCGGCGGGCTAGGCTGGGTCGTTGGTTGGCTCAGCCGGCGGCAGGGAGGGAGACGGGTTCCTGGGCCGGCGGGTTTGGGGTTTTTTGACGGGGATGGTTGCTGGGAGATGGGAAGAGGGCCAAGAGGAGGGGTTGGGTGTATGGAGGCTTGGTGGGGAAGGAGAAAACATCGAACCAAATAAAATAAAACCAAGAGCTCACCGACGTGGGCTGTTCGGTACTTCGGGTGGAGCCTCTCCTAGGTCTCCTCTCTCTCTCTCTCAAGCTCTCAAGCAAGAAAAGAAGAATGAAAATCTCATAATTTTATTAATCAAACATTAAACTCATACAGTAGGAGGAGACCTCTTTATAAAGGCCTCAGAAAATAACATGACTCAAATGCCCATCGGGCTACAACAAAGACTAAACCTTCATAAGGGCAAAATAGTAAACTAAGGCTTGAAATAAAAGATACATAGAAAATAACATAAGATGACATGGCAACATCAGAAATATAAGCTCCCAATCGTAGCCGTCGATCTACGATTCCTTTGCCGGTAGACCTGCCTAAAATGTCTGTCGATGACCTCATCATTCTCCCCAGGTGGGAGAAAACTCGACCCCGTCGAGTGAGTATCTCTAGCGCTCTCGTACAACTCTAAGAGATCTGGGTCTAGGATCTGTAGCTCCTCTCGATCAATCCAAGTGTCCTCTGTCGGTGGTGTCCCTTTCCAGTGCATTAGGTACCTTCGTCGTCCTCCGTCCTTCGTGGAAATGATCTCATCATCTAGTATGGTTTCTATTTTCTCCGCATTAGGTAAATGGGGCAATTTGGGGAGTGGAGGTAGGCTAGGGATCTCACCAGGTGGGTTTACACAAGGCTCATTTGTAAGTGCATTGTGAGGGGTTAAACTCTAGTCCCTCGAAGGCTACTAAATCTTCTATATTAAAGGTATGATTGATGTTAAAACCTTCAGGGAGGTCCAGCACGTAAGCATTACTGTTTATCTTGGAAATGATCTTGAATGGTCCGGCGCTTCTCGCATGCAATTTCTTCGCGGATCCAGGAGGAAAACACTCCAAACGGATTCGCAGCATCACAAAGTCTTCAACTTCGAATTCTTTAAGCCTTTTCTTTTGATCAGCAATTAATTTGTAACTGGCGTTGCTTTGCTCAATTTTCATTTTAATTTATTTATGCAATTCTTATATGTGAGATGCAAATGCAAATGCTGACTCTGACACTCTAAACCTAGGACTCATGGGAAGCAAATCTATGGGTTGTCTCGGTAGGTACCCACGATTTCGGCAGGACTAAGACCAGTGGTTCTATTGACGGAGTTGTTGTAAGAAAATTCAGCAATAGGAAGCTTGGAATCCCAATCCCGTATGTTTTCCCCTACCAAAGTCCTTAGAAGATTTCCTATACTTCTGTTAACCACTTCGGTTTGCCCATCGGTTTGGGGGTGGAAGGCTGTAGAAAATTGGAGTTTTGTGCCCATTTTGTGTCATAGGGTTTTCCAGAAGTAGCTAGTAAACTTGGCATACCTATCGGAAATGATGGTCTTGGGTAATCCATGAAGTCTAACAATCTCATCAAAATAGAGCTTAGCAATACGGGAGGCGTCAAAAGTCTTAGTGCAAGGGAGGAAATGGGCCATCTTAGAAAAACGATCGACAACTACACAAATCGAATCATGCTTTTTCACAGTCTTTGGTAAACCAAGAACAAAGTCCATACTCACGTCCTGCCATGGACAATTAGGAACGGGAAGAGGGGTGTAGAGCCCTGTATTCTGCTTGCGTTGCTTAGCGAGTTAGCAGGTGTGGCACCTCCTAAGAAGTCTACTAACATCACGCTTTAAACTAGGCCAGTAGAATCGGTTTTCTAAGGCAGTAATGGTCTTGGCTTGTCCAAAGTGACCAGCTAACACTCCAGCATGTAATTCCCAAACAAGAAATTCCCGCAGTAACGTTTTGGAAATACAGAATTTCTGGGATTTAAATAAATATCCATCTTCCAACACGAAATCTCCTATAATCCATTCATCTCCAGTTGCTAGCGCAGAATAGGTTTCTCTAAAATCGGGGACACTAGGGAGACTTCCTACGTCAAGGGCAGCAGCTAAACACACTGGTTTGGTTACTAAAATTGTACCTACAGCAGTTGGAAAGTTCAGGGCAGCAAGCACAAATGACGGGTGACGTTATCTATGCAATTTAGGTGGACTATTGGGAAGTGGACAGCAAGTGACTACTACCTAAAGCTCACCAAAAAGGCTAAAACAGATGCAGAAATTAAGAGGACAGAAGTGAATTCAATTGTCTAAGTGGCCTAGACTATTTATGATGATGGCAGCACTTAAACAATGAAATATGCTCATGTAACATGAAGAAGTTACTGCAGAATTTTCTGGACAGCAAAATGAAAACAGAAATTAAGACTATCTAAATGATGTTATGTATGTAAACAACTAAGGACAAGTTAAAATGGATTCCTAGGATGCATCTAGCAAAGGTGAAGCATGCTAGCCATGCTTTGATACCAAGATGATGTGAACAGGAATTGCTTGCGGAAATTAAGATGAAAATAATTAAAGCGTTGCCAACACAAATTTATCACCAATAAAATAAAGGATTAAATGTATTCTAGGTAATCAACTTGCTTAGGCGAAGAGTTGCTTTGAGATAACCAAACAATTCATAAACATTAAAAGATAAAAGAACTACTTAAATGCTCATAACAAAATCCCACGATTAATAATGAGAAAATTCACCTCGAGCACCTTCTCACTCAATCACTCTTTGGCTTTTAGCGGAGAAGAAAGAACCACGCGAAGATGGAGAGCATCACTACGAAAAAGGAGACGAAGGACTTTGTTACCAGAGAGGTAGCCGCCGGTGGAGGAGGTGGTGGATGGCGCCCGGTGATTGTCCAAACGTAGTCTTGAAATTGGCGGTCGATGACGCGCACAAGTGATGGGAGAATTCGCTCCAAGTATTCACCAACTGTGTCTTCGTGCTCAAACCCCGCGTCTAAGAACGGGGATCGTAGGATGTTGAGACTACCGTCGGCGTTGAACACAAGCCCCCGCTCAAATTCGGGATCCGCCATTCAACATTGAGAAGTGGACGGGAAGAATAAAAGAAAGGAGGAGTTGGGCCGTGAGCTTGGGAGAGACTTGGGGAAAATCTGAATTTGAATTTCAGATTTTCATGGATTGGAGGGAGAGGTTATTTTACCAATATAGTCTCCCTAAATTATATTAAAGAGGGGGGCGGCTATTAGGGGGAAATTAAGAGGTTAATTAGTGGGTGCTTAGGTGGCAAGGAGAGAGAGAGAGAGAGTATGCTAGCTTGGGTGGCCGGCCAAGCAAGGAGGAGAGAGAGGGGATTTGATTAATTGGTGGGGCCCAATGAGTTAATTAAAATCTGAGTTTTAAATTTCATATTTCAATTAATTAGGGAAGTTTCAAATGAGGGAGAGGGGAAATTTGAATTTGAATTCAAATAGATTAATCCTCAATTAATTTTCATGCCTAATTGAGATGACAAATTAGGAAGGAATTAATGGAGGCTTAATGGCTGAAATTCGAATCACACAAGGAGGGTGGACGGCGGGATTTCCAGGGGAGAGGCTCGGTCGGGCTGGAGAAGGGGGGGCGGCAGGCTAGGCTGGGTCGTTGGCTGGCTCAGCCGGCAGCAGGGAGGGAGACAGGTTCCTGGGCCGGCGGGTTTGGGGGGTTTTGACAGGGATGGCTGCTGGGAGACGGGAAGAGGGGCAAGAGGAGGGGTTGGGTGTATGGAGGCTTGGTGGGGAAGGAGAAAACAGTGAACCAAATAAAATAAAACCAAGAGCTCACCGACGTGGGCTGTTGGGTACTTCGGGTGGAGCCTCTCCTAGTTCTCCTCTCTTTCTCAAAAGCTCTCAAGCAAGAAAAGAAGAATGAAAATCTCATAATTTTATTAATCAAACATTAAGCTCATACAATAGGAGGAGACCTCTTATAAAAGCCTCAGAAAATAACATGAAAATAACATGACTCAAATGCCCACTGGGCTACAACAAAAACTAAACCTTCATAAGGGCAAAATAGTAAACTAAGGCTTGAAATAAAAGATACATAGAAAATAACATAAGATGACATGGCAACATCAGAAATATAAGCTCCCAATCGTAGCCGTCGATCTATGATTCCTTCGTCGGTAGACCTGCCTAAAATGTCTGTCGATGACCTCATCAGTACAAGCATTTATGGTTCCCAAAGGAACTAATTTGAATTCTATTGTTAGTCAATTTTGAATGTAGTGTGGCTTACTTAAAAATGATTTGATGCAACAAACAAATATCATGAATGTACAAGTTATAGGAGTATATAAAAAAGAACAAGTTGACCATCAAAGAAATGCTCTCATTGCATGCAATTGTTCTTGTGTTCAATCCCTCCCTTGAATGCTTGTTTAATTTGTGTTTTTTAAATCAACTTTGATTATGTCCCAACCTGACCCAACTATGTTAGTTTCTAGTTAAGTTATAATCAAGAAGAATTCACTGATTTCACATTCGACTCATCAATTTGATTAAACTTGACTCATTATCATCACTAGTTTTAGATCTAGTGCAAAGCAAAAAAACAGATATCTTCAGTTGCTGTTTCTCTGTTGCACTTTGGAGATCCTAATACCCATGCAGAATCATTTGGCATATATGTCCCCTCAATCATCATCTTAAGAAAAGCATCATAAATAATTACATTTGACACAACGTTCAACAAAGATAAAAGTGCACTAATGTAAGACCCAAAATTTTCATACCTGAAAATTTTAAATTAATTCAATATATCTTAAAACTTATTTTAAAGTTTAATATTCATTTATTGTTAAATTAGTATTAACAGTTAAATTAAAATAAATTAGTAAATTACTGCTATTATTATTATTATTAAACTAAGCATTCACTAATCAAAAATAGGCAATTATTCAATGGTTCGTTTCACATTAATAACAGTATGTTTCTTCCCATTCGGTTTTATCATACCAGCCTTCTGTTTACATGTGAAGTAGGAAATGGAGTGGAGGTCTGAATGAAGTATGCGTGTGATAAGCAGAAAGGAGTGAAGGTTCGGCTTGTTAAGTAAGGATTGGCTATAGTAGTGAAGCAAGGAGAGGAACACAGGGATCAAATGAGACGGAGATCAAGTATTGTTGGATCGGCTTCACTGAGGGTATAGAAAACGGAAGAGGGGCAGATAGCGTAGTAGAATTTCTGTGATAACTTGTGGCTGTCAGAGAACAATGACATTGAGGAGAATTGGTTCTCGGTGGGTAAGAAGCAAACCAATTTCTGCTAAGTGGAAGAAGAAAATCAAAATAAGTAATTTCATTATATTACAATATTATATTTGTCTTTTAGATTTTCTAAAATTAGTAAAAGTTTTTAAATAAAATTATATAAATTGTTTTAGGATTTAATTAGTATATGCAAAAGAGAGGTTTCGAAGTAATTTACAGAAGGAAAATGGTGCAAGGTGTCGGATTTGAAGAGACAATTCGTCAAATAGATAAGTAATGCAAGTTTAATTTAAAAAGTATATAATGTCATTTCTAGACATGTACACTGATAATTGACAGAATTATAGGAAAATAAACATTAAAGTTAATTATTTTGTTTAATGTGGGTTCACAGCCAAGTTTGCATGTATGAGCGATCACATATATATTTGAATAATTGGACTTTAAAATAAGATGTAATATAATCGTCTAAATGTTTTCTTAGTGGGAAATATTTTGAAAAGAAACTCATTACGTTATGTACTGCATATATATTCTTGTTAGGCAAGTAGTATAGTAGATATATTATTTTTTAAGTATGAAGCAAGACAAAGCAAGTATAATTTTTATGATAAAGTACTAAACAAAATAAATAAAGTATGAATTCAAAATTTTGAAGTCTGATGAATATCAAATTAAAAAGATTAGCTATAAAATGATATGATACATATAATGCAGGTGGGGCACAAGGGACCCCAAAAGAAGCAAAAGGGATCCCTATGTAGTTCAATGGCGATAATGCCGCATTTATTTGGACTCCATTGAACATTCTTATGAAAGCTAATTATATGAAGAAAAAAATAGTTGAACCTTATATGGCTAATTATGATATTTCATACAAGCTTCAAATAAAATGAAAGATGATCCTAAATATGTTTTAAGTTGTTTTGTAATTATCTTATTAATTAATTCAATCATGATTTCAATTATACATTTCACTATAATGTTTTGTGTAGTTTTTTTTTTAATTTAAATTGCATAATTTTATGAGCTTCATAGCTCACTAATTTTTATATTGGCTATTGTTGCAGGGAAAGACAAGAAAAAAGTTGAAGCAAATTAGGCTCGGGTTAATGAATATTTAGGTTTTCTGTTTAGCGGTGTTTGTGAGATTTCATGTGAGGTATATAAGCTATCAAATTGTAGTGATGTATTTTTATTTTTTTAGTGGCTCTGTAATTAATTGTGTGATGCAAATGGGGACTATTTAGATGCTTCTGTTTATTCATAACATATGTGGTACTACAGTTGCAGTATATATATATATACACATATGGAAATGCTTAGAAGTATTATATGTTGAGAATTATAAATTTATTTCTTTGTGATACTCTACGTTACTGGCTGGGATATTGTGGGGTGTTACAACTAATATGCCTAAGATATCTAGATGCTAATACAATATGCTTGTGGCACCTAAAAATAGCTTCCAATCCTTGTTAAAAGAAAAAGTTAAATTTGGTTGGGCAATGGACGAAAGAACATAACCATAGAACATTGCAACAGTATTCGCAGAAATTAATCATTTAGTACCAATCACACTTAATTGCATCTCTAGCATCTTCGGATCTAGGAATCAACTTCCATCAAGGAACAGGTCTGACATCTCTACCTTTCTTCATTCATAGCTTCCTACGCTTCCTATTTCTCCGCATATTTACACTTTCCAGTCATTCCTAGTCAATTCATTAACCTAATCAATTCCAACATCAGCATCGCAGGGAGGAAGGCCTTTGCTCAACTAGCGAGCCGCACGCGCGATCTCAATAGCATACTTGTAGATCCTACAGACTCATAAAGCAAGGAAATTTAAACTAACTGATGTTCTCGGGTAATGTAAGATCATCTATGCATACAAAAATATCTCAATAGAATCATCGTAGAAAATCTAGGTCATGTCAGAACTTCCATTTCCCTCCGATCACTGAACAAACAGTACATCTAACACCAATAACTATCTTCTACTGAAAAGCAATTTCCGTACCGTCGGCGGACCCGTAAATCCAGTTGCAGTTATCATATCAGAAAAAAAAAACGTCAAAACTGAAATTTAAAAAAAAAAAAAGATTCAGCGCCTTCTCAGCAAAAGTCGTAAAGATTCATATACGCCCTATCTTTCATGCCTTCAACGAAAGAATAATTACTCCCTCTCCAATTGATAAAGTTGGGAAGGAGGAAAAAAGAATGGATGAGAACCTGGTGGAAATTTGGGGTTTGGCGGAGAAGCACAAGAGGACAACCCAGTACTTGCGCTGCGATCGGATCTGGTAGTCTCTGAGCTCCTCCGCGAGCTTCGATCGCTGTATCATTTCCCCGCCGGAAAAAAGCTCAGGATTTTATAGCCGATTTGCTGACCTGGAGAAATTTCAGCGGCCACAGGAGTCCAGAGAGACGAGAACGTCGACGCAGCTTCGCCTTAGGCTCCAAGTTAAGTGGTTCTGATTCTCAGCGCGGTTCAAACTCAGCTGTTTTGAAAATAAAAAGTTAAAAACAGTGTATAGTGTAAATTTTAAATTTTTATGCATTTAAAATTTATCATCTAATTTATTTTTGGGTAAATTTTTAAAATAATTATCGTTAAAAATTTAATTAACTATTAAACCAACAAAAAAAATAAATTTAGAAGTAGGCAAAGTTGCCTATTGAATGGGTGACTTGCTCAAGTTATAAAAAAAAATTCAGGAGAGAGAAGTAGGAGAGAGAAATAAAGTAAGAGAAATAAATAAAAAAATCCAAAACAATTCTTTTTTCTTGTTAACGTTGTGTTGGAGAGGAGGCACAACACATTTTTTTTAATTTTTTTATTAAAATTTTAAATGCAAATATTTTTTTCTTAATTTTTAATAAATAATTTAGAATGAATTTTGTTTTAAGTGTTATAATGTGTCAAAAAATTTCACAATTTAATTTATCATAAACAATTTAAAAATACATATTTTTCATAATTTTTTTTCATAATATATTTTTAATTTATTTTTTTTTAATTTATTATGATAAATTAAATTGTGAAATTTTTTGACACATAATAACTCATAAAAATATATCATTCTAAATTATTTATGACGAAATAAGAAATAATATTTGGCACATAAAAATAATATCATTCTAAATTATTTATGATGAAATAACAATTCTTTTTTCTTGTTATCATAAAAATATATCATTCTAAATTTTTTGACACATAATAAAAAAAATAAAAAATTCTGATGTAGCTCCTCTCCAACAAACTGTATAAAAAGAAAGAATTATATTGGATTTTTTTATTTCTCTATCTTTTAGTTTATTTATCTCTCTCATTTTCTCTCTCCTGTAATCTTTTTTTTTTTAGTTTTTATAACTTGAGCAAGTCGCCCAATCAATGGGCGACTTTGCCTAGTTCTAAATTTTTTTATTTTGTTGGTTTAATAGTTAATTAAATTCTTAATGATATTTATTTTAAAAATTTACCCTTTATTTTTTATGCATTTACTTTTTTTTATTTAGCTGAGTTTTAAATACACCAAAAATTTATTGTAATTACCGTTGCTCGTCGTCGCTACGCATCGGCCATCAACACCATCCGCCATCGCCATTCATCATCGCTAGCCACCGCCCGCAACTGTCAACCACCGCCCGTCATCTTAGACTATCATCAACCGCCACTGTCGAGCACCGCCACTGTCGAGCACCAATCACTGCCGACCATTCCCATCGCCACTCGTCGACAACCACTGACTTTAGTCGCCTGCCACCGACCACCACTGATGTCGGTCACCCCATAGCCATATGTTCACCACAATTGACCCGTTGCTATCTCATTTGTCTACCCCTGCCACACAATTGCTAGTAACCACCCTTGTCACCACTCACCACCCACCACTGCTACCCATTGGCCACCATTACCTCTGTTTGTCTGCCACCAGCCGCCGATGCCCTCCTCCTGCCACCACCACTCCCAGTTGTCAATTGTCAGTCATCCTCCGTCGCTCGCCGCCTTCCACCATAGCCACTGGCCGATGCCAACCACCACTGCCATCGTTGCATGCCATCCACCCACCATCGGCCACCACCAACCACATTGTTGCCAATGTCGACCACCAATCACTATCTTTTTGCACTTTAAGTTACATTCATTTTACTTCAAACCAAGTAAAAAAATAAAAATTGCATGCATTCCTTTTACACTAATCCAAACAACTCCAAAATATTCTTTTTACATTGCATTCTTTTTATATTGTATTTCATTTAAATTGCATTTCATGTTGGTTAATATACATATTTCATGTATTTCATAAATTAATGTATTTCATGCATTAAAGAGAGGCTGATACAACTGAAATAAGAAAATATGATATTTGCATGTAAGCAATGAAGATTGGTTGTTAACATTATAATTAATACGGGTTGGTTTTGAAAATATAATATCCTATATCATAAAAGGGTAGACCGATGAGCTTTCTTTTAAATACAAGGTTCATGATGTAATCTTGGGTGTAATATATAATCAATTGACCGAATTATACAAAAAGGTAAAGTGTGACTACTCTTAAATTATTATTGAAAGCGACATGTGAATTGAGTTAAGATAATGAATAACTATGATAAGATAAAGACTGAACTTCAATTGGTCGATAGTTTAGACTAAAAGAAATATTGGTGACCAACTAGGTGACGGTTGGGTGGGAAGGATAAAGATACCACATTAAAGATATATGTCTTGCCTTGTTATTCATAATTTTTTTCATGATTGTATTGACATGATATCATATGAATTAATTGATAAATGCAACTGATATAGAACATGTCCATTGATTGATCATCCTTTTGATCGATTTTCTTATAGTTTTATAGATCTTTTTTTGCTTTCATGATCATATTTATTTTACTATTGATTGATACATATTTTATATATTTCTTATTGATTATGCCGATAGATTATTGATTATTAATTGATATGGACTGAAATTTACTGATACATATTTATTCTTTTGTCTTGCATTAAATGCATTATATATTTCTTATATGATTTAGATAATGGTAAGGAAACTATGAATTAAGGCTTAGCAGTAGTGATAAATTTAGTTTTATTTTAATTTCATTCATTTATATGTATTATTTTATATCCTGTAGTGGATATTGAACCTATTATTTTGAGATTTTGAACTTTATGGTAGAATATAAATATTGACTATAGTAATAAAATTTAGTTTTGTTATTTATATTTATTTGTATTTTTTCGGATGCAATTAATAAGCTTTGGTAATTTGTGATGATTTGGTAATAAATTAATATTAGTTATTAATCAAATTATAAAGATAATGATTAATGAATAAAAGAAAAAGAGATAAATTTCTTCTACTTTAGATCCTAGTGAGTGATATGTATAGTGTAAATATTGTATACATTTTAATGGTGAATAAAAAGAATAAAAACATGTTGATGAGTTTATTTTTTGCTTATTGGAAGTTAAATTAGAGCTTTGTTATTTATTTTAAATTTCAAATAAAAAAATCTATATAAGAATTCCCTGAAACTTAGATCTTGGACTGATCTATCCCAATTCAACATGGTATAACATGTTTTATCTGCGGGTCATATTAGATTGGGTCTTTGTATAAATGTAACTAAAATTTATAACACTAAAAAAAATATATTGATTATCTTGATCATATATCATTCTTTTGATATTTAAGCTCATTACTAAGTTTGAATGAAATGATTTTTGGGCTCATTTGAATTGTATAGTTGCCCAACTACATTCCTCTGGTCCTTGTTGTATGGCTACGATTCTCTGAACACCATCACCTAATTACGATCCTCCAATCATCATTGTCGCATTATGATCTTCTAATCACAATTACTCGAATATAATCATATGACCATCATCGTCTTACTACAATCCTCCCCTACTCCGAAGCCCATTGACTTCATCACCTATCATGGCCAACAATATCAATGCATATCATCACCCATAAGTTTGATGAACATCATCAACACCAACTATAAATCCTAACTTTAGTATAAAAATTGATGCAATACTTATAATTAAGATCTGCACGAATCTAGGCACTCTTTTTGAATTAGAAACTTTTGAAATTAAAATTATTTTCATCTAAACTTTAAATTTGATGTGGTTATAATCTAATCGAGCAACGCGACGAAACAAATCCAATAAGATAAATACAATGAGCCTAAAGACACTTAATTCTAGCAATATGAAGGCACTTAAATATTGAACAAATGTTTCATGATCAATGGAGTCAATATAGACCATACAATATAGTATTTTGGAATATGGTTCAAGAAAAGAGAGAACTAGATAGCCTTCTTATATTTTCAAGCTATGCCGGTGACAAACAGTGTCACCGTTGACGATCACCATCAGTAATCACCATTATCTCTAGAATTCTGATAAAATTTAGCTCTGATGTTGGTTATAGCTATCTCATTGTGCACACCATTTTTCTATAATCTCTATTTGAGAAATCAAGCACTGCTATTGGGAGGTAATTGTCCATTTATAAACACATGTTTTTTATTAAACCTCATAAGAAAAATCAGACATCTTATTATCAAATATTCCTCTCCTTCAATTATGAGAAGAATGATTCTTTTATCTTGTGATATATAATTGATTTTCAATTGGGCTATGCGCTGTAAATTTTTTTCCTTTCTTAGTTTTTCATGTAAAATTTTTTTATCTTTTTACTTTTATCTATGTGTGTTAAATTTTTGTACAATGTAGATACGTAAAGTATATACTCTATAGACTCAAAATTTTCAACACGTAATAATTATCAAATAATTTAATTACTAGTTACACTATGAATTATTAAATTACTTTGTTAGATGCTATTTTAGTTAGTACTTAATTACTAACTAGAATAATAAATATCTAATTAATAATTTAAGGGGGTATTTAGTTGCCTAAAAAAGGAATGCATTGTAAAAGAAAAATGCAATGTAAAATAAATACTTTGAGATTGTTTGGATGACTATAGGCGTGTCAAATGTGTTACCTAAGTCCAATTCAGTTGAGCTAAGTCCGAACCGAATTGCAAAATGGGTCAAATATTTGGACTTGAACCCGATCCGGGGTAGACCCGGGGTTCACCCAACCTGACCCACTAAACATGAGACCACGAGGTGCGACTGCGCTAGTGGGCGAGCCCAGGGGCCACGAGGGTAGGTAGCGATCAGAGGGAGGTAGGGGAAAGCATGCGAGGGCTAGTCGGCGAGGCTCGCAAGCATGAGGAACGCATGTGCTACTGGAATGACGCAAGCAAGGGTGCAGTTTTGCCGGACTGCGGGTGTGAGCGCTAGCAGGGGTGTGGGAGCTGGCATGAGTGTGGGCGCAATAGTGGGCGCAAGGCCGCGAGCACGGGGTGTAGGCGCTAGGAGTGCGTGAATCAGGTCAGATGGGTTAATTTCGGGTTTTTGGATTGACTCGGATCCGAACCTGACCCAAATTTTCAACTATGATTGAATTTGCAACCCGAATTAGACTCATTTTCCAAAAGGATCAATCCGAACTCAAAATTTTCAAGTTTGGTCAAAATATGGACACACCTAGATGAGTGTGAAGTAAATTATGGTGATTTTTTTTTTTTTGGTTTAAGTTTGATTTGAAATAAAATGAATGTAATATAAATTTTAGAAATGACGATTGATGGCAGGTGACAATGAAGACAATGGTGGCTAGAGGTGACGAGGGTGGTGGACGGAGGGTGACGATGATAGTGGCCGACAGACGGCGATCGTGGTGGTCAGAGGGCTGTGGCCGCCGATGGTGGCCTAAGGCAGGTGGATGTGGTCGGACGCGGGTGGAGGTGATCCGCGGTGGTGATCAACGATAATCGACGGCGATCAAGCGAGCTTGCTTGCGCTCTAAAACATTCTAGCTAAAAAAATGAGGAGTTCGTTTTACCTAAAAAATAAACTAAAATGGTTTACATTATTTTTACTTTGAATTCATTTTTCATCCAACCAAACATCAAAATTGTTAAAACCCGTACTTTTGCAATATTTTACACTAAAGTATTCCAAAAAAGAGCCCCTATGTATAATTTTATTAACTAATTGTTTAATTTTTGTTTACACTACAAAATAATTAATTATGTATTATTTTATAAAATTTTAATTATTAACACAAAATTATCTAATTAATTATTTAAGTATTCTTTTGTCAACTAACTATTTAATTATTATTTATACCATTAATAATCTAATTAATTATTTATATAATATTATAATAATTTATAATTATAAATTATAATATTAATTATATAACTAATTATTTAAATATTCTATTACTAACTAATTATTTAGTTATACTCATGTTAGGAGTGTCAAAATATGTTCACGGATTCGAGTCTGACCTGAAATAGATCTATCTCGAATCCAATCAAGACAAATTTTCATCAGTTTAATAAACGAATAAAAATATAAACTCAAATTTAACCTGATATCAGCACGGGTGACTAAAATATGACCCATTAACATATTTTAATTTTAAATTTTTAAAGATTTATTAATTACAAAGTTTATTAAGATTATATCCATATATAAAAAAGAATTAAAGAAAAAGTATATTAAACACATTATTTTCGGTTAAAAAATAAATTTATGGATCAACCCGAATCTGTCTCTTTAAAATCAAATTTAAAATCCAATCTGTTCCATTTATTAAATTGATTAATCTGAATTCGAATGTATCGGATTGGATTTGAATATAATTGTGTCAATTGACCGGTAAGATTATTTATTGGTACCTTATTGGAAGAATTAAATAATTATTTATCTGGCTAATTTTGCCTGCCTACACTGCGCTTTTCTCATCGCCATTTCTTTCTTCCAGCGTCGTGCGAGTTCGAGTTTTACTCGTTAGGTTAGGTTTTCTTTTCGAGGAGAACGACGGCTACAGCGAGGAAGATTGCTTGACAAACTTGCTGAAATTCTGAAGCTTGGGTTTGCTGCTTCGGCTTCGCGTGAAGTAGAGTGTTAGCTGAAATTCTCGTTACTGCTTCCGGACTGCCCGTCCAGCTTAATCGGACAAAAGAGTATGTCTTTGTAGAAGCTTTCTCCCGCGCTTCATGTCCCCTGAATTCCTTAAATCCGTTGAACTCCCGGATTTAGTAAATCCGGGCTTTTCGGCAAAAAAAGGAGAACGGATGATTTAATTCGCCCGAGATTTAAAAAAGTATCCATTTTTTGCGTTTCTCAAATCCTACATTAAATCCTGTATCCAAGCAGCCACTTAGGCAACAAGTGGGATTTAGTAAATGCTGTTAATCCGGATTTAGTAAATTTGAAATGTGTTAAATCCTGAAAATTGGTATGCCAAATGATAAATCCCATACCAAACAGCCCCTAAGAATGCAAAAATCTGCGTTTATATCAGAAATAACTTACGTGTTGGGTGTGGTGTTTAGTGAAAATGATTAAATATTCGTTTGGAATTTGGATACATTTTGAGCTGTCATTTGACATAAAACTCTGCACTTTTTAGGTGCCATTACTTTTGATATCCATAAGCTGCTATGAGTTGTACTTCTGCCTATCTCGGGGGCTGCATAAGATTGGCAGGTCGCAGAAGTACAAATTTCAAGAATTGTCTCCAACGAGACATCAAATTTTCAGTTTCTGTTTCGAAGTTCCACGGTGCTCTCTGGTCTTCAAGTGTTAATGTGCCGGACCAGTTCTCTTCTTTCAAATTCATTCCACAGGTTTCCAATAACTCCAATACTGGTTTTGATCAAAGCAACCTCCAAGGCAATGGTAACAATGAGGCTTATGGTGAGAAATCATTACTCGCACCCTCCCTCCCTCCCTCCTCCCATGCACTCTTCTCCCTCCCTACATCCCCACTATGATTTTTCAGACCTCACAACTTTTTTATGCCGTAATCTATCAGAATGTTCATACCATTCTCCAAAGCAAGTGCTGAAATACTATATAATCTAAGGGACTGTTTGGTAGCACTCAGAATTTGATTTAAGTAGGATTTCGTAAATCCTCTAAACCTGGATTTTGGAAATCCTGAGGGGCCTAAATCTGAAAATTGTTTGTTAACTTTCATAATAAATCCTATTAAATCCCACTGTAGAGCGGATTTAACAAGCATTCGAGCCAATGGATTTCGTAAATCCGGCAAAAAACAGGATTTCAGAAATCCGGGATTAAGCATGAAAAGGGGATTTTCCATCCACGGCAGCTTTCATTTGCCGTGAGATTTGGTTTTGCATTTTAGGCCGTTTGGCTGGATTTCGCTCAAATGCAGTCTAAATCGTGCTACCAAACAACCCCTAAGCTTAGCTTAGAAAAAATATCTTAGGTTTCTATAATTAATTTATAACCACACAATTGCTACATATAGCAACCAACAAAATAAATAATTATTGCCCGACATGCTGTTTGCCTATTGGTTTTGATATTAATGTTGGAAACGAACAAATATCCTGTTTTTTTTTTTTTTTTTTCACTTGAGTCCTGCATACATTTAATTACACGGAATGTTTTGCATAATATCTCTTTAGAAGTTAATGTCATGTAGCAGATTATGGTATGGACTTTTTTTGTTGTGAATCCTATTTTTATGTGGCAACTTGTTAAGTACTCTGATATTCAAAATTTTCTATGAAGACGTGATTTCATGATATTATGTTTGATAAGGGTTTGAAATCAGTAATTTGACAATGTTTGTTAACAGTATTAATGAGTTTCTTAGGCGTTCAAGGGATTGGGATTTATGTGTACATTGCCTTGCATCCTTGAGATCTCAGCACATTTTAAAATATCTTAAAATGATATATATGCCTGAGTTCTTTTGTTTCTCACCCTTGAGCATGCCACGTCTTTATTAGCAGGTTTCAATTGTAGATATTGCTACCATAGTCGGTATGAATTAGCAATTAAAACTATGATATATGATTGATTGCATGCTGCTGAGTCCTGCATTTACCCCATTTTTCTTCCCTATGTTCTATTGTATCAGCCAAAACTCTTAACTATCGAGATATTGTCCGCTTTGGCCTAAGAGCCTCACGGTTTTGCTCTGTTGGTGTAACTTCCCCGTATGTCACCCATCCCATAATTATTCTGGGGTAAGCACGCCTAACTGCAGAGTTTCTTACGGAAATTCTAAAAATTTCATCAAAAGGTGCCTAGATGTTTAGAGTATAGCTTTCTTTTACTTAAGGGTTTTCACATCTAGCACCCTTATGAGCAGGAAGTAAATTACCAGAGCAATCCTTAAATGATATACAAACCAGTATTTTAGTTTCAGCAAACTACTTTATTTTTTTCTTCTATGGTGGGGGAGCTTGTATCTGACATGTCATATTTCTTATTGCAGAAGATAAGGTTGTGGCACTAGTTATTGGAGGAGGTGGAAGGGAACATTCACTTTGCTATTCTTTACAGCGTTCTCCCTCTTGCGCTAGAGTTTTTTGCGCTCCAGGAAATGCTGGAATTGCTCATTCTGGGGATGCAACTTGCATACCAGATTTGAATATTTCTGATAGTGCTGATGTTCTATCTTTTTGTCGATTATGGGGCGTAGGGTTGGTGGTAATTGGCCCTGAAGGCCCTCTGGTTGCTGGCCTTGCTAATGATCTTGTTAAGACGGGGATTCCCACGTTTGGGCCATCATCAGAGGCTGCAGTGCTGGAAGGTTCTAAGGATTTCATGAAAAAACTGTGTGATAAGTATGGCATTCCCACTGCAAAGGCAAGTTTATAATTTTGATATGTGTTTTTTAGTTTATCATCTGCAGTGCTATTCTTTGCCTTTCAATTCCGAAATATTGGTTAAGAATAAACTTTCAAAGTGGACGATTACAGAGTTAAAACAAATTTATGGACAGTTTTCTCTTAATCCAAAGGATTGCTGTCCATTTGAAATTTAACAGCTATTTCTTGAATTCGTTATTATTTCATTACCATCACGACATCATTTTTTTGTAGCAGAAATTAATAACATTTTTTTCATTTGATTTATATCAACTTAGCATTTGAATTAAAATTTTTTACTCTTAGTGAGTTGCTCCTGGGGGTGGGAAAATTAAAAGGATCGAAAGGATATTCCTTTTGATTAATTTCCTTTTCAAAATCAACTTACCTTCTTCTTTGGTGGTGCAAATCATTAATTTATGCAGTATCGAACTTTTACCAATCCATCAGAGGCAAAGCAATATGTTAAGGAACAAGGAGCTCCTATTGTAATCAAGGCAGATGGATTGGCTGCAGGGAAGGGAGTTATTGTTGCCATGACTTTGGAGGAGGCTTTTGAAGCCGTTGACTTGATGTTGGTGAAGGACCTTTTTGGCTCTGCTGGTTCGCGAGTTATAATTGAGGAATATCTTGAGGGTGAAGAAGCTTCATTCTTTGCTATAGTGGATGGAGATAATGCCCTACCTCTCGAGTCTGCCCAGGATCATAAAAGAGTTGGCGATGGCGATACTGGTCCAAATACAGGAGGCATGGGTGCTTATTCTCCTGCTCCTGTGCTGACAGAAGAACTCCAGTCTTTGATCATGGAATCAATAATATTTCCTACAGTCAAGGGAATGGCTGCTGAAGGCCGTAAATTTGTAGGTGTTCTATATGCAGGTCTGATGATAGAGAAGAAATCTGGGCTACCTAAGCTTATTGAGTATAATGTGCGATTTGGAGATCCAGAATGCCAGGTTGGTATCGTGCATTTTTAGAGCATAGTTGCATCGCTTTTTTAGTGCTGAACAAAACACCTTATAGTTTTGGTTTTTTCATTTAAAGAAAATAACAAGATACAATTGGATCCTCAATTGGAGAGGAGGATCAAGCTCTCCCAATCTCTAGCCAGCAGGTAGAGCCCAAACAAAATCTAAAAACTCTCCCAATTTCATCAAACACCATATATCTCCTAACCCCCAGAGTAAATAATATATTTAAAGCATACAAAATCTAGTTAGTGCCAAAACAACCCTCCAAATTTGAATTTTCCTCCTAATCCCCTCTTTAATTATCTCTTAATCGCTGCTGGATTGATGGGCCGCACCCCAATTAAACTGACGGAAACCTGTTCCGCCTAAACAAGCAGAAACCTGTTCCGTATAACAATTTTTCATATTGTAAATCACTTTCAATGGTGTGATCTTTAGTTTTAGGGCTAAATAAAATGGTGGGTGCCAAAATAAATTTGTTGCAGGGCATGCATCAGAGGATTTAGGATTTCCCTAATGTAGATTTAGGATGTGATGCACCAAAAATCAAAATTTATAGTTAACCAACCCAAGTTTAGACAAAAGGTCATCTCTTGTTGATGGAAATAGAAAATCACGCCAAAATAATTTAAAGATCGTCTAAAACAATTTTTTTCTAAAAAACTGAAATCAAATAAAACCATATAGTTGTTACGTGTGTTATAAGGAGATTTTCGTAAAACTAAAAGATGTCTATGTAGTTGTTACATGATCAGTGAAGTGGCACCAACCACAGTTTATTTTATTTTATTATTATTATTATTTTTGGATTATATTTTTATTCTTAAGAAAAAGTAGTTGTTTTTCTTTTCATTTCTTCATTTCACGCCAAACCTAAATCTGCCATTTCAGTGGTAAGAAATGATGATTCCTAGTTCTCTAGGTTCCAATCTTATCTGCAGATTCATGTGAGTTTCCAGATTCTGGTTTTCCAAGCTAATTTTTAAAGCTGATTGTTAGAATAATTAAATATAATAATTATGCGAGACCTCGCAATAATTATTTAAGTATATATATTTAATTATATAAACCATTAAGTGGCCCTATATTTGAATTATTGAAATTTAATTATTTATGTTTAAATCCTATTGATCAAGAAGATATAATTTGATTAATCGTTTATGAACCGTTTGATCAAATAACTCTTATGAGTTGTTATTATAACTAAACCGTAGGAAATAACCATCGGTCCTCTCTCTTTCTCTATCTCATTATGAGGAGTTAGTTTGTTCCGTATAGAGTTAACTCATGAAAGAAAAAAGCGAAGGGAAAAGGGAGGAAATTCAACGAATTCAACATGAATCAGGGTATATTTTTTTCCAATTAAAATCTTGTGAAAATCATCTTGTTTAAGATCTTATGGATTTAAGATTTATGTAACTTCATGTTTTTCGTTTCGATTTCTTTTATATAATTTATGATGCAAGTTCTTGCAAGAGTTAGAGAACTCATAATGCATGTTGCAAGTTCTTGTAAAATCTAGAGAGCTTAATCTTAAATAAAGTTCTTGTAAGAATTTTAAAACTTAAATCTTACACGTGATTAAGTTCTTGTTAAACGAGCTCCTGCAATGAAAGAATTAGAGCAGAAAGAATAACAGGGATGAAGGACCAAGCTCATTCGTATTCTTCATTAGAGTAGAAGAAGAAGAATAAATGTTTTGCTACAGTGAAATGCTATATAGAGAGGAGGAGATGTGCAGGTGAGCTGTTACTGGTCCTTGTCTGTGCCAGAGGAAGTGGTATCGGTAACTGTCAGGAGGCAGTGGTAGTGGGCATATGATTATGCTGGCTAACAGGCCCCCTCAAACTTACTATCATTTGGATGGATGGTGAGTTTGGATCTCAATTGTTGAAACCTGGTAACGGGCAGACTTTTGGTGAGGATGTCAGCTGGTTGGTCAATAGAATGAATGTGCTGAACTGAGATCTCTTTGTGCTGAATATGATGGCTGATAAAATGATAGTCGATTTCAATGTGTTTCGTTCTGGCATGAAACACAGGGTTAATTGCTAATGCGAGAGCAGAGACATTGTCGCAGAATATGGTGGTTGGCTTGCTTGGAGTAGCGTCGAAATCGGTGAGTAGTCGACGGAGCCAAATAACATCAGAGGTAGCTGCAGCTAATGCGCGGTATTCCGCCTCAGTGGAGGACTTAGCCACCGTAATTTGTTTCTTGACTGACCAGGAAATCAAGTTCTTACCCAGAAATGTACAGAAGCCGGAGACAGATTTGTGGTCGGTCGAGTCCGATGCCCAGTCAGCATCTGCGAATGATTGAAGTGTGAGTTCACCACGGCAGAGCGGGAGACCGTAGTTTAAAGTGCCCTGTAGGTAACGAAGCACACGCTTGAGAGCATGAACATGCGTTGGTTGAGGATTATGCATGTGCTGGCATAATTGATTTGTTGCAAAGGCAAGGTCCGGTCTTGTTATGGTCAAGTACTGCAGAGATCCGACGATGCTTCGATAATTTGGTGGGTGAAGCAGAGTAGAGTCCGGTACACTGGAATGAGTGGATCTCGGAGTGATAGGAGTAGGAAGTGGTTTGCAATGGAGAAACCCAGCAGATTTGAGGATGTCGGTTGCATACTGTTGCTGATCTAGGAATAGACCCTGAGGGGTGTGAGAAATACGGATGCCAAGGAATAATGAAATTGGAGTTGGATCCTTAAGGGAGAAGGCTTGGCGGAGACTGAGCAGGATTTGCTGTATGGATGATTCATCATTGCCGGTGATAAGCATGTCATCTACGTAAATGAGGATGTATATCTGAGCTGTGCCCTGCTTGGACATGAGCAGGGAGGGGTCGGCTCTACTAAATTGAAAGCTGGTTCCTGTGAGATGCTGAGTAAGCTTTATGTACCATTGGCGCGGGGATTGTTTCAAACCGTAGATGGACTTGTGCAGCTTACAGACATGAGTCGGAAGTTGGGGATCAACAAACTCCTGTGGCTGACTCATGTAGACGTCCTCCTCAAGATCTCCATGAAGAAACGCATTGGTGACATCAAGCTGTAGTAAGGACCAATGTCGCTGTATAGCAATGGTCAGAAGTATTCTGATTGTGGGAAGCTTCGCAACTGGACTGAAGGTTTCATGATAGTCAAGGCCTTGTTGCTGATTAAAGCCTTGGGCAACCAACCGGGCTTTATACCGCGTAATAGATCCAGTGGCGTCCCGTTTAAGACGGTAGGTCCATTTGCACCCCAAGATTGAGTGGGTGGAAGGAGCAGGTACAAGCGACCAAGTTCCTTGTCGTTGTAACGCGTGAAATTCATCGGACATGGCAGCACGCCAGGAAGGTAGTTTGGATGCTTGAGTGAATGAAGTAGGGGTAGATGGATCGGAATTGACTGTGAGAAGATCGAGAATGTGTTTTGGCTTAATTATGCCAGATTTCAGCCGTGTCTTTATTGGATGAGTGGGCTGGGTGATGGGTGCGGGATGAGGTGAGGTATGGTGAGGAGAGGCGCTGTTGGATGTGGAGTCGAGGATTGTGTTGGAGTTGGTTTGAGAGTCGGAAGGTGAGAGAGATGCTGGATTAACCGTGGAGGAATTAGTGTGGGAGTGGTTGGGGAGGGTAGTTGGTATTGAGGTGGGTAAAAGTGTGAGTGGAGAAGAGGTGGATGAGTCGGAGTTTGAGGTAGCTGTTGTTGCTGAAGCAGAGTATGGAAATATGGACTCATGAAAGATGACGTGGCGTGAGATTAGTATCTTGTTTGTAGCCATGTTGTAACAGCGATAGCCTTTATGGGAGGGAGAATAACCAAGAAAGATGCATTCGGAAGATCGAGAGGAAAGTTTGTTTGGAGCATGATGCTTCAGCCAGGGGAAGCACAAACACCCAAAGGTACGCAGATGAGAATAGGATGGAAGTGTGTTATGTAGAACCTGGAATGGAATGCGGAGATTTAGAGCTGTCACGCCCCAAGATCTAACTTGGAAAGAATATCAATCAATTCATCAAAGCCATTTACCAGAGCTATCTATAACCTTCAATCAAACAGTCTAACAAAAATCTATAACATTTAAAAGCATCAATAACAAGTCGATTCATATCTCAAAAGTTCATATACAATACTTAGGAACTACACTATACCCACAAGTACATAAATCTATCATGTCCTGAGTACAAAAGAATCACTATCATCAAAAGAACTAAAACCTGTAGATCCGGATCAATCTCTATCTTCTGCTCCCTTACCCTGACCTGAAAATGTCAACCACATATAATGAGCTTTACAAAGCCCAGCAGGTCACCTAATACCTATAACTGAAATCAAAGCAGCAGAAACAGTAACAACAGTGAATCTATATGCAAGATCAATAAATCCATAGGCAGTAGTAACAATGAATCTATAAGCAGAAATCAATGAATCTATAGGCAACAGTGTCAATGATTCTATACTATTCATGTCCATGCTATCAATGCAATATCTATATCCATCCATTTCTATATCAATGCTCAATGTCGATGCACAGCAATCAATCAGTGAAATCAATGAAATCGTACGATCTAGTAAATCCAATCAAAGTCGATAAAGCAGGAATCTATAAAACAATGAATCCATAAATCAATACAGTAAACATGCAATTCAATACTATATACTGGACAAGTACAATCAACTGGCTATGTTGCTGTTGTAGAATCCATATTGCTGTTGTAGATATCCATACGTTGGTTTCAATAAAAAGAGTCGTCACTCTATTGCCCGTCGGCCGCCCGTCGGCATATCTATAAGAACTCCTTATGACTCCCATCCATATATCCATAATCGATGTTTAAAGGAAAGCCCGTCGGCCCACCATCCTGTACAGGTCAATTCAATCTCCAACCAACGTTCAACCAGGTTCCACTTGTGTTCCAGTATCAATAATCAATCAATAATCAATTCAATAGTCAATATTAAAGCAATCATATCAATATTCACATTCATATCTATTCAATCTATCAATCTCAGACAAATCAGAAATCCTACGAAAATTCGGCAGAGTAACGGCAGTCTATCAAATTTACACAAAAATCCTGCACAAAGCACAAATTTCCAAATTCACACAGAACGTTCACAACATCAATATAAGGCTATTGTTCTACTGAATCCATATCAAATAACATCCTGATATTTTTCTATTCAATTAAAATCGCGTAGAACCAATTCCGACCGGTAAAATCATCGTAGAAAATATTCAAATCGTGTACAATATTCATATCTATAACATTCTAAAAGTTGTGCGGTTAAAGTTGTCTCAATATAAAACCGGTCCAAAAATTCGACTACGAAAACACAAAACAGTGCACAACTCGATCAAAAATCAGTATCTCTGAAAACAGAAATAGGATTCGGAGTCCTTACAGCGAGACAAACAAATCTTCTAACAGCGTCGTCGGACGAAAAGCGCTCCGCGGGCTCCAAAACCAAGCTTTCCTCTCCTCTTCCTTCTCTTTCTCTCTCCTGCCTTCTCTTTCTCTCTCTTCAAATGATCCAAAATATCTCGAATCCGATATTTATCAACACTGATCGTCCCGGACGACTTGCTCTCTGGACAGATTTCGTACAGACGGATCGTCCCGACGCTCCAGGTTCGTACAGACGAAAATGACAGATTTCTTCACAAATTTCTTCAGTTCGTCCAGTACTAAATCCAGTTCGTACAGACGAACTGCACTAAAAAAAAATCAGCTTTTTAAGGGTTTTACAAGAGCTTTAGTTGGTAAGCGATTGATGAGATAGTTAGCTGTAAGAAGTGCATCTGCCCAGAAGCTTTGGGGTAGAATGGCTGCGAGTAGAAGGGTGCGGACTGTGTCAAGGAGGTGGCGATGTTTTCGCTCAGCCAGACCGTTCTGTTCGGGAGTATGGGCAGCTGAATTGTTGAGCTATGCCTTTGCTGAGGAGGAAGTGTTTGAATTGATTGCTGGTATATTCTCCTCCCGCGTCCGACCGAAGTATTTGGATGTTAGTGGAGAATTGATTGTTAATTGAATTATAGAATTGATTAAATTTACTGTATGATTCGGCTTTAGTTGTCATTGGATAGAGCCAACAGAACCTGGTACAATCTTCTATGAAGATAATGTAATAACGATATCCATTAAGAGAAGTTACGGGTGCAGGACCCCATACATCACTGTGTATAATCTGAAATGGTGAAGATACATGCGTAGTGTTTTGGGGAAAGGGTAGTTTATGGCTTTTAGCCATATTACAAAATTTGTATACGTGATGTTTAGGAGAATAACTAATGCTACTATCTACGGCTGCCAAAGTGCGAAGAGCGAGTTGATGTGGATGGCCGAGACGATCGTGCCAGCGGGAAGCAGAGCTGGATCGAGAATGGAGAGCTTGTTGAAGATGGTTGGCGGAGGTTGTGGAGATGGAGTAGAGACCATCGCGACATCTACCATGGAGGAGGATTTGACGATCCTGCAGATCCGTAATGGTGAAGCCAGTGGCATGAAAAAGAATGGAGCAGTTGTTATCAGCGGTAAGTTTGTGAATAGAGATAAGATTATGGGAGAGCAGTGGGGCGTAAAGTAGATTTCGAAGATGTAACTTACGGTTGGAGTTAGGAAGAGGAAGGATATCGTCACCAGAGGATTGAATAGGGATGGTGCTGCCATTTGCGATGGATATCGCGTCAGTGCCTTGATAGGGAACCGGTTGTTGAAGATTGCTCGCTTCGGACGTGAGGTGCGACGTTGCTCCTGTGTCAAGGATCCAGTCCGATGAGGGGACGCTGGGATTATGAGTCAGCATTGCTCGTGGAGGACCTGGAGTGTAGCTGAGATTGCTACGGTGCCAACATTGTGCAGCAATGTGGCCTGGTTTGTTGCAGATTTGGCATATGGGTCGCTGTTGGTGAGGTGTGGTGTTACTGTTGAGGTTGCGAGATGGAGAGCCGCGGCCCCTGTTTGAGCGAGAGGGTGGAGAGGGGTTTCCTTTTCCGCGGGATGAGCGAACGTTGCTGTAGAAAGATGATCCGTCTTTGGCTGGTGAGGACTCTTTAAGTAACTGATTTTGGATGTTTATTTCCTCACTACATAGAAGTGAGTATAACACCTCCAGACTGATTGAGGTTTGACATGTGCGAATAGATGTGCAGAATGAGTTATAAGCAGCGGGTAAGCCATTCAAGATGTAATGTATGATGTCCTCAGTGTCTACTTGAGACCCGGCGGCGGCGATACTGTCTACCAGTCCTTTGATTTGAGCCAGATAGGCCTGCATAGAGCTGTCTCCCATACTCACATTGTGCAGAGTGTTCTTAAGCTGAATCACTCTGGATCTATTGGTTGGTTGCAGGCGACATTCCAGTGTTTTCCAGATCTCTTGAGCGGAGGATAGGTGAAGAATGTATGGTAGTATTGTCGGAGAGATGGTAGAATATAGAGCGGAGACTAGATTTTGATCTACTAGTTTCCAAAGCCGATAGTCAGGACTAGATTCGGAGGGAGGTTGCTGGCTTCCGGTGAGGTATCCATCGAATCCATTTGCGGAGAATAGCTTGATGGTTTGAACCTTCCAAATGGCGTAGTTGTCGTTGGTTAATTGAGTGGTCACAATGTGCTTTATGTTGGACATGAGAAATTTTAGAGGAGCTGGAATGGTGAAGTCGGCCATGGCTGCCGACAGGGAGTTGACTTGCTGCGGCTGAACTGACTGAGTACTGGAAGCTTCAGGTTCCGCCATTTTGATCTGTTGCCGTTAGGCTGGTCAGCTCTGATACCATAAACGAGCTCCTGCAATGAAAGAATTAGAGCAGAAAGAATAACAGGGATGAAGGACCAAGCTCATTCGTATTCTTCATTAGAGTAGAAGAAGAAGAATAAATGTTTTGCTACAGTGAAATGCTATATAGAGAGGAGGAGATGTGCAGGTGAGCTGTTACTGGTCCTTGTCTGTGCCAGAGGAAGTGGTATCAGTAACTGTCAGGAGGCAGTGGTAGTGGGCACATGATTATGCTAGCTAACACTTGTAAGAATTTGAGAACTCTCGAATCTTACACCGATACCTAACCCAAACTTGTATCATACCATCATTTCAATTTTCTTCTTCATCAAAATTAATATGAATGTCCTCATAACATTTTCTGTGTTCAGGTTCTGATGATGAGACTCGAGTCAGATTTGGCACAATTGTTGCTTGCTGCCAGCAGAGGAGATTTGAGCAATGCTTCATTGCATTGGTCCCCAGAAACAGCAATGGTGGTTGTAATGGCAAGTGAAGGATATCCAGAGGATTACAAGAAGGGAACAATCATAAGAAATCTTGAAGAAGCAGAGCGTGTTTCTTCTACGGTGAAGGTGTTTCACGCCGGAACTGCACTCGATTCCGGTGGCAATTTCATCGCAGTCGGCGGCCGTGTGCTTGGCATCACAGCTAAGGGGAAGGATATAGAAGAAGCAAGGAAAAGAGCTTATGATGCTGTGGAAGCAATTGACTGGCCTCAAGGATTCTTCCGAAGAGATATTGGCTGGAGAGCACTACCCCGCCTGGTAAACCATGCTTGAATTTTCCTTTTGTTAACATAGTAATAACATTGAAATTGAATGGGATATTTCCTTGGTATGGAGATTAAGTGATTGCTGAGGCATTGTTTGGGACGGCTTTTTTACTGCTTCTTAAAGCAATTTTTTAGTATAAAAGAAAAATTCCATATTATAAGTAAGAAAGCTTCTATGGTTATGCTGCCCCATTTAAGATTTCGTTTGGGATCTTTTATTACTGTTTTTTAAAGCAGTTTTTTAGTACAAAAATTAAAATTTTGTAGTAGAAATCTGCTTTGAGAAGCAGTAAGAAAATAGTCATTAAGTTTCATTTGGGATGTCTTTTTAATTGATTTTTAATGTAACTTTTTAATATAAAAATTTTTGATCTAAAAAATTGTTTGACAAAGCAATAAAAAAGCTGTCCCAAATGAAGTCTTAATTGTTTATTTTACATTTTTTATAATAAATTTAGCTTACTTATCCTCCACCAAGGTTTAAGTTGTATTTTTTTTATTATTTATTTTTTAACCAAAAAATGATTTTATTTTTTTGGCTAGGTTGT
This sequence comes from Dendrobium catenatum, assembly GCF_001605985.2. Taxonomy (NCBI): domain Eukaryota; kingdom Viridiplantae; phylum Streptophyta; class Magnoliopsida; order Asparagales; family Orchidaceae; genus Dendrobium; species Dendrobium catenatum. The sequence continues at coordinate 4,276,666 of NW_021319127.1, forward strand.
CAATTATCTAATTTTCATGATATGTGCGATTCGAATTTATCCTTCAGGATTATTAAATACAGAGCAATAATTCATGTTCTTGATAATAAATAATTTAAGATGTTAATAAATTTTTATCGAAAGATATATTTGGTAAATTTGGATGTTTTCCTGTCATTTTATTAGAAAATATTTAACCATTTGTTTATTTTGCTATTTAGTCTCATTTTTTTATATAAAAAAAAGGTTAAGGCGTTGATATCAAAATGACATTAATTTTTAAATTCTTGCTATTTAAGAATATTCTAAACTTTCATAATTTTTTAAGTCAATGAATAGAAATATATATAAATGATATCAGGATGAACCTCAAAAGATTACAATTATTTTAAGTTAAATATAATATGAAATTAATTAATTAAAATATATATTACAAATCAAGTCAAGTCGAATTTTTTGTTTAGTCGAGCTTAAGTTTGTTTAATTAGCTCGGTCCACATAAGAATATGAGGTTTAAGGTCAACTTGAATGCTCAAACTTGATAAGAAAGATCAAAATTGATTTGTTTTGAAGCCCGATTTATTATTTTGAATCTAAACAAAATATAATTAATTAAGACAATGCAAATATTAATGCATTAATTAAGATTAATATAGTCAGTTTGACAAGCCACTCAAGCTCGTTTATTATATGAGCTCAAATTTATGCTTGAGCTCATGCTCCATAAACTTGACACACAAAGTCATCAGCTGGGGTGCAAACGAGTCGAGTCGAGCTTAAGTAAAGCCTAACTTGAGCTCGACTCGCGAGCTAAATCCCGAGCTCAAACTCGATTCGAGCTCAAAAGGGGAGCTGTAGCTCAGCTTGCAGCAGTGGATGTTGGCTTGCGAGCCAACATGCAAGCATACCGATTTCATGTCTACGGGCCACCTCATAGTTCTATCTTCCATGTTCGAGCCCGTCCCCGCCTCCACACTAGAGCTGAGCATCATCTAGATTGAACTCGAGCTCGATGATCCAACGAGCTAAAAAACTTCTGGCAGAGCTCGAGCTCAAACCTCGATAAGCTCAACGCGCGAGTTCAAGCCAACTTGGCTTATTTGCACTCCTAATCACAAGCAAGTTGAGTTCAAACCATCTTATTAGCTTGCTTGGCTCACTTTTACCCCTAACCACAATAGAAATAAAAATTAAAGAATATAACAATACGCATCTCTCCTTAATCTGTTAGTTGGGTTCTTTGACTATCAATTAAAAGGTCTTGGGTTCATGCGCGTGTGATGTGTGTTTGAGTCCGGGCAGTGTCCCTTAATTTTAAAAGAAAAAAAAAAGAAAGATAAAGGTGAGTCAAATCCCAGGTTGTGTAAAACTTTACTAACGAATATCAACAAAGCATTTTTAAGAAGAAAAAAATGCTAGGCAAGCGTTATCCTAAGTGGTATTTCCGTTCAAAAAAATATATAAAAAGTTCATAGATTTTGTCGTCAAATATTTGCAAGGTATAATCTTCAAAAAAAATCAACAGGAACTCAGAAAACCTTCACAAACCCAGAAAGAAGTGAATGCAGTAACCATAGCTTGTTCTGCTACTGATACACTGAATTTACCTGTAAGAACCCAAATGCCCAATATGGCACCTAATTTACTATGACATTTTCAATCCAGGTTCCGTTTCATCTACATAATTTGATATTAGCATGCTTAGAGTTCTTGATTTTGATCAAAAAGAAGCAATGGAAATATAATTTAAGAAAATTAAATTCATTGCTCACTAATTTTATATGTTTCTAATTCCTCTTCAAAATTCTCTGTCATTTCACTAACAATTTACTTCTGATTCTAGTATTACTTATTTATATTTAAAGAAAGCAAATGGTTGAATTATTTGATGGTTTGTAAATCCTTATTTTCTTTGCATTTATTCCTACTGCGTATCATATTAGTTGCATTAAAAAAACTTAATTCTAGAACTGTAGCCATCCTGCATCGCTATACAATGGCATAATTGTTTAAATAAATTTCTAGTATCAAATTGAAGTAATTTCATTAATATATAACAAGTAAGATTAAAATTACTAAGCAAATCTTTTCCATGTTGAATTTATATCAACTTAATTTCTGTTAGGCCAGCCCAGGAGGGGCCGGCTGAACCGGTCCAACCTGGACCGGTTCTCTGCTACAACAGGCAGCCCAAGCCAGGTGGGGGGTGGAACCAAGAGGAGGGGGGCAGATGCCCTAGTGGGCCCAATTGCTTAATGTAATCGCTGTTTAGGAGGGAAAGTTTGAAATTTGAATTAAGGGTTGTTTAGTCTTTTTGTAGGAGTCCTTTGACTTTAATTAGTCTTTTTGGTTAGGGTTTGCTTTTCATTTGGAATTTGGAGAAGATTTAAGATCTAGGATTTGTTCTTTTGAGCTCTAGGCTTTGCTAGAGATTTGAAGAGTTGTTTCTTCTCGAATCGAAACGAAGAAACTTGTATGTTGTAGATTGAACAGAAGAAATTTTCATTGTGTTTTCTCTCCAATCTTCTGAAATTCATGCATCGTTTGGTCGATTTCTCTCTTAGGCTTACTTGTGAACTCAAATATTTCCTATCAATTCCTCCTTCCAATCAACTCCAAACACCACTGAATCCTTTTGAAAATAAGTAAGAACTAATTTATGCCTACGTAATGGCATGCAAGGTGCAAGAGGTTCCTATCATAAGAAAGTCTAGGAAGGGATGCACTCAATCCCACCGGTAATGGTCCAATATATAAAATATGCCATCTCCAATTCATAACTTTGATGCATAACAAGTGCTCCGTGTTGTTATCTAATAAACTCAAATTCAAATCTTACCGCTAATTCCCTGCATAGTGAAGTGGTCATTCCAATTCATAAATTTCCAATCAACTCCGAACAGAAGCCTTTTGAAAGAAGTATGATCTAATTTATGCCTAAATAATGGCATATTGGCATGTGATAGACCCCACTATCATAGTACACTATGAAGGAGATTAGTATAGTTTCTAAAAAGAGCTATAAGCAGTACCATGTGAAGATACATGAACATAATTTAAGAAAAATTTGATCAAATACCATTCTTATTACTAGAAGACTCAATAAACAGCCATGGGAAGCCTTGTAAAGAAAGTTGATACTCGATTGTTAAGTCCTATTGCACAAGAGGAAGCAGATAGAATTGTAGAGCAACCAAGGAGATCTGAGGTTTTAATATCATATATAGTTAATCAACAAATTTCTAGTAAGGTTGAATTTCATAATCTATTAGCATAATTTTATTCTTGATATGCTTTATCATGAACTATTGTTCTACTCCTTTGTTATGATTATTACACTGAATATTTTTGTTATGATGCATGCATTGAAATGCTTTGTGACAATCATTTTTTTCTCCACAAGTGCTATGATTACTGCATTGAACACTTGTATTTACATGATATCTTCATTGTAAATCATATTATGAGCATGTAAATGAATGAAAGGAATTCTATGAATTAATAAATGAAATGTCACAGTAATGCTATGAATGTGCTTAAGATATGAAATGGCCAAGGTCAACAAGTTTGATCCAGAAACAAACTTGATGGATGGAAGTTATCGATAATATGGGGAGGAATGACTCCCAGAGCTCCACTCCGAAGTACCAAAAGCAACAAAGAATAAATGACTGAAAAAATGATGAAATGATAAATGAATGAATGCAATGAACATGGTACGAATAACATACAAGACATGAATGCATGCGTTCTAACACTATAAGCTAGTCTTTGATATTAAGTTCTAATATGATGAGAGTATTTGGGGGTTATTTATCTCATTAATATGGTCTCTTCTCCAGGAGACATGTCGGCACAGGGCAAGAAGGGGAGAGGATTCATAAGAAAATGTAGTCGATAGGCACTTTCAGCTACGGGTTATGGGAATTATTTTGCATATAAATGTATTAAGCCCTCCATACAAAACCTTTTGTTGTTGAGAATTGTTCCATGGAGAACTATTGATTCTGTGCTTATATAAGAGTACATCTTTTAATGTAAAATTTTGTTGTTGTTTTTCTTCCATATACAAATACTTATTGCTATTCTATTTTTAGCGAACAACTATAATGGACAAATGAGGTCTATTGTTTTTTCCTGAATGTTTTTATGATAGTGTTGAATGATTTTAAATTTTTTGAAACAATCAATTGTTGACATGGCTCTACTTGGGTGGTAGTTTTCAAATCTTGCCCAAGATGAAGGTCAGGGAAAGCTGGAAGGGACCTCTCAAGAAGGAAGATTTTCTCCCAATTAACCTGCTAGGTCACCCTTTAGAGCAGGGGAAATCAGAATAGTTAATAGGTAGAAAATCTCTGAATCATATAAACATGTAACATTTAGACACTGGGTAATAAAAAATTTGTCCTAAATATAAGACGCAGAGAACATAATTACTTTGAGCACAAACAATCCTCAATTAGTAAGAAAAGGGATTAATTTCAAAAACAACTGATAAATTTGTATCTTGATTACAAAAGTACTTGAAGAAGATAATCCCAGTTAACCAAGAACGCACACATACAGGAAATAGTCCAAATCCTATAAATCAATAAGGCCACAAAGGGAGAAAAAACATACAATCATATCATCATCTATCAATTCAAATCGATTCCATCGTCCCGCGAAGAGCAGAATCCTCTATTCCGTGGTTGTGGCCATCTGTGCAATTCGACCCATGGCCATCCTCGTCTTCGCTATCGTCCTCATCAAAAGGTTTTTGCTTATGGAAGATGCAGCACTTCTTAGAACTCTTCCTGCCGAGAAGCTCGTTGTCGACCGTGCCTTCCTTCCACGTAACCTTCTTCTTTGGTAGCTTGAGGCGAAGAACAAGGGTTTGAGGCGGCGGCGGCTGGGATGAAGAGGAAGAAGGCTCTTCCAGAGTTAGGGTTAGAGTACCACTCGAGAAACGCGACGGCCTCGTTGTTGATCTCGCCATCATCGCTATTATCGAAGGATCGATCGAAGCTTAGAGACCGAGACGAAGAAACAATCGTGGTGGGGGGGGAGGGGGGGTGTTTAATCAATTAACCATATTTCGCTTTTAAGATGCAAAACATTTATAGGGATTTACGTTCGAACTATTTAATATATTCTTTTTCTATTTCTACTATTTAAAATCTCTCTCTATATATATATATATATATATATTCAAAATACCTAAAACAATTTAATTGCTAAAAAATAAAAGGCTCTCCTAACTCCATCCTATAAGCTTTAAGGAGTGTGATACTCAGTCCTAGTTAGTAGTGCCAATAAATGACTCGATTCATCAATTTTATAAAAAAAAAATTAGGTTATGATTGACCCATTTAATTAATCAGGATTTATATTGGGCTTTTAAATGGGTCAAATTTGAGTTGATTGCAACCCACATTTTGATTCAGAAATAACATATTTAATATATTTTTTCTTAAATTTTTTATTTATAAGTATTATTTTTTATCAAAAATAATAAATTTTATCATTATTACTTTTGCGTCCAGGGGTATTCGCGGCGGTAGAGAAATATAAAGTTTATCGTCGTAGTGTTGTACAAAAATCTGGCACGCAATCAGATAAGAGAGGGGGTCTAGCATTTATGAGACACCAAGATTTTTACGTGGAAACCCCCTAAAAAGGGGGAAAAACCACGGGGTCTAGCGCAGTTTGAATGAATCCACTAGTATTGCAGTCGATTATAAATGAGGCCCTTCCTTGGGAGAAGGCCTTAGCTTGATGTACATTTTATAGAGTACATTACATGATATGAATACAAAGAATCACTATTGACATGTTCGTTTAGTCGAGAGGACTGTAGTCGGCGAGCAACGGAGGTCGGAGGGCTTGTAGTCGGTGGACGACGTAAGTCAGGAGGACCGTGTCAGGTAGAAGTCCAACAATGGAAAGAAATCCATCTTTGCGTAGACGTCCAACGAAGTCCGATAACCGATAGAAATTCGGCGTCGGGTAGAAACTTGGAGAATAGTGAAGGTCCGACGTCGGGTAGAAGTCCGACGTCTGTTGGTGGCAGAGGAGAACTCCGGCTTCACTTGGGCGGAGTTTCAGTGTTTTGAGGGAACTCTGTTGCAAATTGGGAAGAATTTCAGCATCACGAGGATTCTCCCTTTCCTCTTTTTCTTCTTCTTTCCTTCTTCTTCTCTCTCTTCACTTAAGTCCTCTTGTGAAGAATGAGGGCTCTATTTATAATTTTTCTGGAGTGACATGGCTTGTAAATAGGTGTGAGATCAGGGGCGAATTGAGAGTGGTTTGAATGGACGGCCGATATTGAATTCTTTGATCATGCACCGTTCGTTGGACATTTGAAGGCCTTAATGATGTCGGAATTTGGCGATCTTGAGCTCGTTGGATTCGTCTCGTCGAGCCGCTCGATTCGAGTATAAGCTCATTAAAATCAGAGACCGTTTGGTAACTCAAATTGCGGTTTGAACCTCCCAACAGCGTTTTGGGTCCTTGATTTGGACTCATTTGGGCTCGGATTGAGTCAAATTTGGTTTCGTTGGGTTCGTATTTCCGAGACACTCAGTTTGACTGTAAGTTTGCTGAAATAGGAGTTCAGATGCTCCCGGATTTAATTTTTGAAGTTTCCAACTTGATTTTTGCCTCGAGATTTGTGCCTTATCAAGATAATTTTTGCATGACGTATCAATTACGATAAAAAATAAATCAAAATGGGTTAATGGGTTAGGTTTGGATAATTTGGATTATTAGCATGTCGAGTTTGAGTTGGTCTTTTTGACCCGTTTATTAAATTGACGTGTTCGCATTAACTGAATTCTTATCAATTCGAACCCCAACGACGCAACCCAATCCACTAATCCGTTTTGACACTCATCCTTTCAATCCACTCTTGTTCCAACTTGCATGACTCTAAATCCATGAGCAGAGAGCTTATCTTGATTCTTTTTCTTCAATCTTTTTCATGGGACCTGTTCTTAGACATTTAAGCCTTGGCTTGCTCCTTAATGCTTGTGGGGTAGAGTTGGGGATAATAATGGTGATTGCTATTTTTTTGTTATTAAATAATTTTAAGTGTTAGATATATAAATAAAAATTTTAAGTGTTATATATATAAATAATAAATTCTTATGTTTTTTTTTTTTAATATATTCAATGAGTTATGGTGTTATATACATTTATTTACTAATTTATTTTTAAATAAACTGTTATATATATGTCTAAAATTTTGGATGATATCATATAACCGTTTTTTCCTAAATTTTTTGTAATTTAAAGTACTACTCATTAAAAATGGAAATATCAAAATATATAAGTTTTGTCAACATTTATTGGTATGCCATTATGATAACTATTTTTGCGAGGGTGCCTGGTTCTGAATAATAAAGAAATGATATATTATTATATTATTTCATTTATTAATTAATATGTCAAAGTTAGTGGATGTAAGCGCCAAAAGAAATTATTTGATGATGGGCGGGTGGAAGTGATAATGGTCATGTGAAAGTTTGGCGACGGTCAGCGAACTTGAAGTTATACTACGATCACATTAGATCTTCCCTGTTACAGTTAATGAATAACGATATAATTAAACCCCAAGATAAAGCATATATATATATATATATATATTATTTGCTTATCCAATTTGTGCTTTGATTCAAATGTGCTTCAACCCCCCGATTTGGACCTATTTAAGCTCAGATTGGACCGATTTTGATGTCGTTTGGTTTGTCTCCTCGAGATGTTCATTTTGACTATAAGTTAGCTGAAATTGGAGTTTGGATTGTCCCAAATTTAATTTTGGAAGTTGCCAACTAAGATATACCGTACCCCAATTGTACTTGTATTATGATTTTCCATCTCAGATGAGAGTGTTCTCTTAGATTGAGCAATCTTAGGTTCCAAAATCAAGAGAAGAAGAATGCTCTCTTGCGCTTCCATACAGCCATCAAGTGAATTATCTTGCTGTTCAAGTGTTTTATGTTTCTACTATCCAAAAGGTATTGATAAAAAGAGATGTTTTTCAGTTCTCTTACTAAGCAGGAATAGAAAATGAAGCTGGATATCTTCTCTACCTCTCTTCTATCGCATCTTTTATTTCGTTTCTTTCTTTGGCCACTGGAGCTTCCACTTCATTGCCGCCAAGCAATTTCCTGAAGCTGAAGGGATGGAAACACAAGCTGAAGGGATGGAAATGCTGTTTCTCGTTTTCTTAATCATTCCTCTGCCCTTGCTGGTACAAAATCATCTTGATCTTAAAACACAGCAGATTATTGATGCCGTTATTTCATGTTAAATACTGAACAGCTTTTATATTTTCATGCATTAAGACATGATCTTAAAACTTAGTCGTATGCAATTGAATTTGCTCTAATAGTTCTTTGAGCGATAGGTGCTGAGTAGGGGTGTCAATATTTAACACGACCTGAAATTTTGGCTCGAGCTTGAGATGAAAATTTTGGGTTAGGATTAACCTATTTGAGAAACAGGTTGGCTTCGGGTTCAACAAACCGACAAGTTTCAAAAATCTGATTGGGTTCAGGTTTACCTGAAAACCCGGGAATGACTCGAATTGACCAATATTCCAACCCGTTGCACACAAAATGCTGAAATCAGAAATCCCAATTCTTGCACGCACTCGTGTCTGCTCGATCTACCCGCTGTCGTGTCCGTGCTCGAGTCCCACCGTTGTCATCAGCTCGCCGAGCAGCTGACACCTCATCCCACAATGGATCATGTCATCCTGGCAACTCGTGCGGGTCGGTTCCGTGTTGAAAAAGTTGACCTATATGTAAAAACGGGCCGTGTTCGTGTTGGGTTAGTTCTGGCCTTCCGGGTTCGTTGTCATTAAATATTTGGGTTATTACTAATATTCGCCTTAATTGTTGTGAAGTATAATCACATAACAAAAAATTATAAGAAAAACAAAAGTGGAGCGAGAAAAAAAGGACAAGATTTAACCTGAAAAATCCTAAAACTGAGTAAAAAAACACATAGTTACACCACTTTCAACCGCCCACCCAAAAAAAAAAACACTGCCATTATAAATAAATATTAATAATATATATATAATATAACTTAAAATTTTAAGTGCTATATAAATAAATATAAAAATTAATATAGTATATGTGTAAACTAAATTCCTTTATATTTTCTGATTGCTCATGAAATTCCCAGCGCGCTCAAAAAAAACCTAGGCGGGAAACGGTTTTTATTTCGCGCTTCAGCTCCTTCAAAAAGAGTTCCTTGGCCTCCAAAAGCCGAACAAGTCGAACCGATTTCCCTTCCTTTCGCTTCTGGTTTCGAGCAGCCATGGCAGAAAACGGTGATTTGCTTGAACCTTCTCCTAAAATCCCCAAACTCTCCGAAGAAGCGGCTCGCAGTCTCACCTTTCTCAAGGTAAAGAAACTCTCTACCAATGCTATATTGCCTACAAGAGGATCTTCTCTTTCCGCTGGATATGATCTCTCCAGGTAAATAAGTGCTCCTCTTTTTACTTTTCTCTTTTTTGAAAATAGGATCGGCCTCTTATTACAGTGGTTTAATTTGTTTGCTTTGATTCAGTGCAGCAGAGGTCAAAGTTCCAGCCAGAGGGAAAGCCCTTATTCCGACTGATCTCAGCATTGCTATTCCAGAAGATACTTATGCTCGAATCGGTCAGCATTTCAAGTATTTGATTGAGGGGGAAAAAAGAAAATAAAGAAAATGATTTATCGTTATGCTCGGGGGATATAATGTAGATGCAGCTTACAGAAACATTTACTTTAAAAGCATAAGATCCGTTTAAATTTAACACAAAACAAGGATGGGATTTTTGAAATACTCGCATCGAAGTGTTTGTGCTAGAAGTTATAGTCCCATCTTCGTTTTTTGCTGAAAGAAAGGCGAAATTGCAAAGGGAAATGTGGTCTTCTTTGAAGATCCACATTCTTGTTATTTGTTGATTGGGCAGTTAATAAGATTGCTCTATTGACTTATCAATTAAAACATATTTTGTTTGAATTGGGATATGATATTATTTCTGCATTTTTTCTTTATCTTATGTGACTTTTGTTTCCTATTTTAATTTTCACTCCAAATAAAAATCAAACTTTATTTGCCACTGATTATGTTGACCTCAACGTACTTGATGAAATGCGTTTTCTTAAAAAAATTTCTTTTTCTTCAGCTCCGAGATCTGGACTGACATGGAAGCATTCGATCGACGTGGGAGCCGGTGTTATTGATGCTGATTACAGAGGACCTGTTGGTGTTATATTGTTCAACCATGCGGATTTGGATTTTGAGGTAAAGCCCGGTGATCGCATTGCTCAGCTGATCATTCAGAAGATCATAACTCCAGATGTTGTTGAGATCGATGAACTTGATTCTACCATTCGTGGATCTGGTGGATTTGGATCAACCGGGCTGTGAGTGTGAGCAAGTAAAAGATGATTCAGTGGGTCAATTTTGCAAATTAGGAATTTGATGTTTGATCCCATTGAATATATTAAGGCTTGGCATTCAAAATGAAACCTTACTTTCGTTTCTATTACTTTTTGTTTTCTTGCTCAAGTGCAGAATCTTGAAAGTCTTTATATTTACATTCAACAGCAAAGCAAACTTATATTTTTGAAGATTCAAGACTATAAGTTCGTTGAAATTAGAGTTTAGATGATTGCAATTTTGATTTTGATTGATTCACTTTGTTGGTGGAGGGCTCACACTATATTTTGATCAACTAATAATGAATAAAAAGAGTGAAATAATATAAGTGGGTTGGCCATATAGGCCTACATCCATTGCCCAAGGTGAGACATTTCCACTATGAAGAGTTTCAAGTGCATTATAATCCCTCACTCTATCCTTTTATTACAATCAATTTGAATATCTCAATAAGCCAAAAATAAAGCTTCTAGAAAACTCAAATCATTCCTGCCTCTATAGAAGAAGCGAGGGATATTTATAGGTAATTTGGCAATTGAGCGAGCGATGATGATGTAGCGACATCATGTGCAAAGTGCTTGAAAGTCTTGATAGTAGACTAGTAGTGAGCTTCCAATCTAGGTGTCATGGCTAAATTGCAAATACTTGCTACAAGCTTGTCATGATTCTTCTAAGAATGGGGCAAGATGATTGACCATGGATAATGATCAACGATATCTAACAAGTGAATCTAATTGGATTACCAAATGATATTTAGAGTTTATAGGGCATATAAACTTTGCGAGCGAGATGTGTGACATCATGACTAATGTACTTAAACATCTCGGAAGTAGTGAACATCTCTAATCTAATGGTTGTCTAATATTGTAGACAATTCTCGTGAGCTCATCAAAACTCGACTAGAAAGGGATATTTTATGAGTGGTTATGACTAAACAATCATATGATGATCAAAATTTCTAGGTTTATTGAACTTAGGGCACATTCTATTCATGATTTCAATGCCAATCATGTTTAGTTTTGTCCGGCCCTAAGGTAGGTTGATAATATCAGACATTCACATCCACCACAAGGATGATCCAAATTAAGTGCTAGACACAAAGCAACAAAGTTATTCTATAACAAAAAAGTTAAAACACATGTCAATTAAACCGTTTTAAATTTATTACAGAAATAAATATACTATTAGGGGTTAATTTAAAGAATAGAAATGTTATATTAATAATTTTTAAAATTTGGGTAATATTTCAGTAAATCTATATACTTTTTATATCAAAAGAAATACTTGTTTTAATTGTTTGTATTTGAAATTATAATTTTGACATTTAATTTGATAATTTCATTCCATTACTTCATTTACTTGCATTAGAAATTTGAAATATTATGGCATCCTACATCAAAGAAGATAATTTAGAATTAAGGTTTCGTTTGAAATGACTTTCTTACTGCTTATCTGGCATGGCAGAAGTTAAAAAGTTTTCCTCTCATTAGACCATACAATAAGTCCATAAAAAGAAGTTGATAGATATTTTTTAAATTGTAACAGTCTTAAAAAAGTTCTAGTAGATGCTATATTAAAACATGAAGATATTTTTTGTTTCTGGTAGAACTAATATTGATTTCAAACTATCAGTTACCGTTTGTATTCCATGAACAAAACATTACCTAGTATGATATATAGAAGGAAAGCTGTCCAACTACAACTACTACTGATACTGTGAACTGAACGTCTTGTTGATTAAGACTCTTTCTCTTGAGATCAAAACTTTGAATCTTTCGGTTTGCAGTTCCTTTCATCTCGAAACATGATTATCTATGTCCGGTAGCAGAGGTTCTCAAAGCCCATGTGCTCTTTCCTATCCAGTTTCTCAACCATGTTTGCTATACCAACTCCACCTGTAGAAGGTGAAATAAAAATTACAAGTTGTTTGTCTATTATATTACTGTAAGCTTTGGTAGTTTGGTTTGTGATGACAATGGTTACCTAGGCTTATAGCACTAACAAAGATGGTTAGCGCCAGTATGAAAATGATCAAAGATGCCCGGCCAAGTAGTACTATAAGCTTCCTCACAATGTGTTGACCGGTGAAAGCCGCGACCGTGGCGAGAAAGACGAAGTAAGAAGCTGCATCATATAAGAATATAATATTTTTCTCATGAACTTACAAAATGAGAATTTGAGAGATTGGCTTAACTTATTTCTTCTTACCATATGGAACAGGGAAACGATCGAGAAGGTAGTATTGAATGACAGACATGGATGATGAAAATGTCATTGCAAATGTTGATGTTGCACTTGCAACCTGCATAACCATTTGAATATTCCAATGTTAGTCATCTTCAGCATCTTAGCTTTTAGGCTACATGAAGTCTACTTATTTTCCTTGTAGATAGATTTAGGCTTCTTTTGGGACAACTTTCTTATTGCTTCTTAAAGCAGCTTTCTAGTACAACAAATAAAATTTTTATACTAAAAAGTTCCTTTAAGAAGCAGCAAGAAAGCCGTCCAAACGAAGCCTTAGTGATTTTCTTTCCTTTTCACTATTGTATGTTGAATGATTAGCATCAAGTTTATAGTGGTTTGCAATGGTATATATCAATTGCAGTATGTTTGATTCGATGCTATATGTTATGTTACTTAAACGATATTAAGTTATCATGAATGGTATTAGGATTTATCTTTCTGTTATTATTTAATTTAAGCGTCATAGAGCCTATCAAATTAAACAAGTGAGTTTTGAATAATCAGCTTATGAGACAGTATATGTATGTTAAAAGTAAATAAATACTGGATGAATTTTGAATGGCGCAGAAAGAGCAGAACCTGAGGGGGCACTCCCATCTCAAGGAATAAAGGTCCCAAGATGAACCCTCCTCCAAGGCCAAGCAAACCTCCAACTATCCCAGCTAACACCCCAAAGCAGCAGTAAAGGAAAAGCTGAAGTCCTTTCCAACATATGTTTTGCTTTCCTCTTGAGGCAATTGTTCTCCTCCCTTGTATTAGACTTGCAGCTTCATAGATTGTAACTGACAAAGCTATGGGCACCTGCATCAGAGAAGTGAAAAACTGTTAAATGGTCTGTTGTTTTCCTGTGCAGCACATGGAAAGGTTAACTGGTTAAGCATTGTTAGATACTTAGATTCCAAGATACAAAAGAAAATGGGGTTTTAGTCTCAAGAAAATTTTATGATTGCACTTACTTCATTACTTAGAAATATTAAAGCCTACTTAAATCAGCAAATTAAAATATTAATTTGATGACTACTTGAATTTAAACACCCATCATTACTGCCAAATTTAGGAAAATGAACTTGTTGGTTAGTAATTTGTTAGATTAGTCCAACCGGCCACTTTAAAGAGGCCGGCTCTTTGCTATAAGAGGAGGGGCGGCGGCGTAAGGAGAGAGGAAGGAGTGAGGTCCACTAGAGATTTAAATTCAAAGGAATTTGAGGCAAAGGAGTGGGCGGCAAGGCCAAGGGAGTAATTTGACTTTAAATAATTAATTGTATGCTTTAAGTATGGGAGGAGGGATTAGGGTTAGGGTTATGCATGATTTGGAGTTTTTTCTCTTGGAGTTTTCTTTGTGTCTTGGGCTCTAGATCCCCAATCTAAAGATTGGGAGAGATGATCCTCCTCTTGAATTGAGGATCAATTGAATCTTGCTTGGAGTTTGCTTTGCTTTGATTCCATGATTGCAATTTATCATTTTTAGATTGATTTTTTCCAGTTTTTCTTGCTGTTTTGGCCAATTATTGCTAGGATTGCTTGCGAACTCAAGTATTTCCTCTTGGATTACTTGCAAACTCAAGTATTTCCTATCATAATTAAAGATGAAATCATTTTTCTTCAAGATAAGATGAATATCATGCATTATTTCTTTAACGAACTTCCACAAGGACTAGAATTAAAATGAAGGAATATCTTACCTGCAAGACATTCAGAATCCAGTATTCGACGGAGCAAGTTGTGGCATAAGTCTGCACAATAATTTTACAAGCAAAGGAGTCATTACAATCCAATAGAGAAAATCATTAAAACCCTAAGAGGCAATATAGAAGGAAAAAAATTGTGGTAGAATAATATGAATCAGATCTCACCTTAACTATCTGCACAGCAAGGAATGCCACCCACACAAACATAAGAACCATGAGCTCCTTCCAGAAAATATTATCCTTTATTGGAACCTTAAAATGATGAAAAAGCATATAGTGATAATGTTATAAAATGATTTTCAAATAGTTGAAAATTTTTCTTTGACATTTACCTTTTTTTTTTTTTTTTTTTTTTTTTGGGACATTTAGGCCATTTAAGGCAAACTCACACACAACGCATCCACATAGACTCGAACCTTGGACCTCTTAGTGGGAAGCCTAAGCTCTCAACCAATAGCCCAAGGAGAGTTGTGTACATTTACCTCATCATCCATGGAAGATTTGAGCTGCATATTAGGACCTGGACCTCCTGGGATTAGGCTATACTCCTGTTCTGCACCTGTCAAAGTCAAATTATGTTAATTCTATCTCTCGAAATCTTAAGATCAGTAACTTTTCATTTCAGGTAATGCTGTGATATTATTATTAAGAAAAAAGAAAGGAAGATTATAAGGATAGCTGCTTTAGACATGATGGATTGTTTGTTTTGCATGCTCACTTAAACTCACCTTCCAAGTTTGCTGATGAGGCCAACATTTTTGTTGCTTCCTGGCAAAGTAAGTTTATTAAGTGAGATAAAAATTAGTATAATTAGATAGCATTAAGGGCAGAAATTCACCTTTTTCATTAGTGATTCTTTCTTCCATGTTTCTATGCCTTTAAAGAGTGCTTTGGTGGAGGTACCTGCCACATAGCACATCAATCATTTATTTATCAGTTATAGTTTGTTTGGAGTTGAAGGTTCATGGATGAAATACAAATTTTCATTAGAATTTGTATGAGGATATTGACGATCAAATCATAATCAAGTGGTTTTGATAGGCCGGTTCCTCCTGAACCGGCCTGTCCAGGGCCGGTTTGTGTGTATAGGAGGTGGGCTAGTCCCGCCTCCTCCAAGTTTGCCGCCCACAATAGTGGGTCCCACTATTCCAATTGAGTTCAAATTTGAAAAAGAAGGGGCGGCTAGGGCTTGGGAGGGAAATTTGATTAGGAAAGTTTATGTATTAAATAGCATGTGATGTTTTAGGGTGAGGGCATGCTTGATTTAATTTCTATTGAGGTTCCTTGTCGACTTGAGCTCTAGACTACCTTGTCTAGAGATTTGGGAGAGACGATTTCTCTCTCGAATTGAGGATCACTTGTATCTTATTTTCGTGCTTGTTTGGCTTGATTCTCTTTTTGCAATCCATCATTTTGGGTCTGATTTCACCCAGATTTTGCATTATTCTTACCATTTTCACCAATTAGTGATAGGTTTGCTTGCGAACTCAAGTATCACCCTTAGGATTACTAACAAACTCAAGTATTTTCTATCAGGTTTATATCAAATCTCTATGATATAACAAAATGCAGATCCACCACCCTTAAAATCATCATAATCAATTACCTAAGAATAGAATGATAAGTAGCACAGTAACCATCCAATCTGGAAACATAACATTGAAGGCAACACCAATGCTGATCCCAAGCATGAGCATTGGCTGAAACAACAAAGCAAGGTCATAATCAATGATAGGCAAATCCATTGTAGGATGTCTCAACCTCAGATTGTAGTATACAGTCGATCCAGCAGCTCCCATGATCATACCTATGAAAAGAATCTAAATTACTAAAGTATTTAATAACCTGTAAAACTTGAAAGTTTTTTGGTGATTTCACTATAAACTCACACTTTGAGATGGCGGTGGAGGTTTTTGGATCAAATCCAATGATCAAAGTAAGCATTGGAACGAAGATCCCGCCTCCCCCGACTCCACCAATGCTACCGAGAGCAGCACCAAGAAAACCAATGACTGAACCAAGCACAACT
The DNA here is from genome assembly GCF_001605985.2 of Dendrobium catenatum. Lineage (NCBI taxonomy): Eukaryota > Viridiplantae > Streptophyta > Magnoliopsida > Asparagales > Orchidaceae > Dendrobium > Dendrobium catenatum. The sequence continues at coordinate 4,293,028 of NW_021319127.1, forward strand.
CTCCAGCCAAACTCCATGTCCTGAACCATTCTCATCCAAGGTTATGTATATTTTTTGACAAAATCAGCCACAGAAGCAACAAAAAGAAGAAGAAATCATACAGGCCAAACACGAGTGGTGGAGTCTCCGGGCTCAAAGAGAGGACCAAAAGCTTTTGCAAAGTGGTGTCTATATGCCTTAAATGTACTCGTATTATGATTTTCCATCTCAGATAAGAGTGTTCTCTCAGCTTGAGCAATCTTAGGTTCCAAAATCAGGTTCCAGGAGAGCAAGAAGAGAAATAGAAGCCAGCACCATGCTCTCTTCTGCTTCCACACAGCCATCAAGTGAATTATCTAACTGTTCAAGTGTTTTCTGTTTCTACTATCCAAGAGGGATTGATAAAAAGAGAAGCTTTTCAGTTCTCTTACAAGTAGGAATAGAAAATGAAGCTGGATATCTTCTCTACCTCTCTTCTATCACATCTTTTATTTCGTTTCTTTCTTTGGCCACTGGGAGCTTCCACTTCATTGCCAAGCAATTTCCTGAAGTTGAAGGGATGGAAATGCTGATTCTCGTTTTTTTTATCGTGCCTCTGCTCTTGCTGGTACAAAATAATCTTGATCTGAAGTGGCTGTTTGGCAACAGGATTTATGCTAAATCCTGCCATAATACGGAATTTGAGCGTCCCGTAAATCTCACGGCGGAATAAATCCTCCGTTTCCCTCTTTTTTCCGTAAATCCCGGATTTACTAAATCCTGTAGTTCGGCGGAATTACGGAATTTGGCCGAAGAAGCGCGCGAAAGGGAGAAATTTAACTTCACAGCGAGCGAGCTCCCGTCGTTGCTTCCGATCAGCATGTCGTAGCTACCGATCCGACAGGAAGGGAACGTCGTCGAAGGAGCGAAGTCGAAAAGCAACGAAGGAGCCGAAGAAGTGCAATTGCGAAGCAACGAAGGAGCCGAAGAAGTGCAATTGCGAAGCAACGAAGCCGAACAGCAACGACGAAAAAGAAAGAGAAGATGATAAGCATCCTCGCGCCTCTAAGCCGGGTCAAAATCGGGTTTCGGGTTTATCCAAAATTGGCCCGGAATTCTATCGGGTCGAAAATCAGAACCTCAACTACTAGACCCGTTCTTAAAACGGGTTGATTCTAACTCAAAAATTTTAGATCGGATTCAAATAGAAATTTCAAATTGTGACAATTTTTGACACCCCTATATTTAAGAATTGGGAAATCCTTCTGGATGCAATATTTCATTCAATGGGCAGCACTCCAATAGTCCAATTAAGCACCAAATCCAAGATGACAATGAAATAAGTTAATTTGTGCTGAGTTGCAAGGGTGTCAAAAAGTGTCAATCGGTCGGGTTCAGATCTGACCCAAAATTGATCGGAATCGAATTCGTTCAATCTGAGCCTAACCCATTTAATAAACGGGTCAAAAGGTGAATCTAAACCCGACATGATAATCAATTTTAATTAAAAAATATTTTTATTATAAACGGGTGGAAATATATGACCAAAATTCTACTTGTTTATTAAATATGTCTACCCAAATTTGTACTCTTCAGACCAAACTGAATCAGAATAATTATTGACACCCCTTCTTATTTGCAAAGACATTTGCAGAGAGATTCTTCCCAAAAATTCATGCCCCATATTCATAACACAAAACTAATTTTTAATAGTTAACAATTGAGATTATTTTTTCACTGGCCCAAGAAAGGAGCCTCACTCCATATGAGAATAATAGTGATGTGAAAATATAAGAAGTTACCCACCTTAGCTTGTTCGGGTGGTGAAGAGCCAGCTGGGTCAAACCTAGGTCTCTGGTTCAAATCCTTTGGCAAGCAGTGAAAGCCTTAAGTGTTGGCCCGTGTAAATTGGTGTGGATTGCATGTTAGGTTGACCGGGGTTTTCACTGGCCTAAGGACACTGCTTACTCGTTTTAAAAAAAAAATAACTGTCTTGTGGCATTCTAGAGAAGTTCTTAACTCAAAACAAAAGGAAATGAACAACATAAACCAAAAAGATTGCAAGTCACATGTTACAACCAACCAAAAACATTTTCATGAAACACCAACACAAAGGAATCTGATATGACAAATTATGGATTTGTTTGAGACGACCAGAACCTTTTATAAAGTTGCTTGTGGAGAAAGCAACTTCGCTATTATGATTATTAAAACTAGCTTTCCATCATATAACTTTTGAAAAAAAAAAAAGTAGCAGACAAATAAAATTATGATTGTTATTTGAAAAACAAATTAATCAAAAAGCTATCCCAAACAAATCCTTACATACGTATTTTAATCCGAAACCATAGCAATGAATTCCATCCAAAGTTAAAATTACTCAATTAAACTCTGCCATCATAGTCCCAATAAAATAAAACCAACATATTTATCAAACAACAAATTTATGAAAACGAATGAGATGATAAGGCCTAATAACATATTAGAAAGAACAAAGAAATTGAGCCAACAACCAACAACACATTTAATTTATTTCACTTCTCATAAAACACATAGACCATGTAAAACCATAGATATGAAAATTTTAATTTATCAATTAATAACAATGTTAAGAATTTTCTTATTGCTTAAAAGAAAAAAAACTATGCAATAAAGAAGATAGCTGCCAAATACCTTTATAAATAACATCTATAACCATAACATTATCAAGAAGGTTGAAAGTAAAAAAGATTTTAGCACCCAAAATATCTAATAAAGTGCAAGATTTCTAAGGCAGATTAACGCTTTGTTTGTGACGACTTTCTTACTGCTTCTTAAAATAATTTTTTTGTAAAACTAAAAAGCTGCTTTAAGTAGGGGTGTCAATATTTGACACAACACGACAACCCGACCCGAAAAATCCGGGTTGGACACGACCCGTTTGATAAACGGGTCGGGCCCGGGTTTGCAAATTCAACCCGTTTGATAAAACGGGTGGGGTCGGGTTGACCCGGCGGGTTGCCGGGTCAAACCGAAAACCCGTTTATTTGGTTGAAATGTTCGACCCGTTTGCAAAAACGGGTCGGGTTCAGGTTGACCCGTTTATGTACGGGTCGGGTCGAGTTGGACCCGAACCCGACGGGTTGACCCGAATTGACACCCCTAGCTTTAAGAAGCAATACGAAAGCAGTCTCAAGCAAAGCTTAAAACTTCATTTGAGATGACTTTTTTATTGCTTTTAAAAATAGCTTTGTACTACAAAATTTGTAGTTCTAATGTTTTTTACTAAAAAAATATTTTAGAAACTAGTAAAAAATAAAGCTTAAAGATAGGGGTGTCAATTCGGGTCAAACCGTTGGGTTCGGGGAGAACCCGACCCGACCCGTATCTAAACGGGTCAACTCGAACCCGATCCGATCGGGTTGCCGGGTTGACCCGACCCGATCCGCGACCCGGCAGCGTTCTTCCAATCTCTTTTTTTTTTCTTACTCTTCAATTGTTCTGCTCTACATCGATCATCGACGATTGCCATGACGGATATGTTTCTTGATCCAAATATCCAATCATGGAGAAGCTCATCAGCGCTGGCTTACGTTACCTGAAAGATCAAGTCAGATGGCAGAAACGCAGGAAGGAGGAGATGGAAAAGCTGAAAGAGATTCTCCCCCAGATCCAAGCTGTCGTCCAATTTGCTTCCAGCCAAGAGCAGATCACCGAAGATATTGATCCAAGCTGTCGTCCACGTGCTCTCAATATTGAACCCACCTTGAAGCGACTCGAGACGGCTGTGCAGAAACTTGATAAAGTTACAACAACTGGTGTTGATACTTTCCTTCATCTTGTAAAAGACGCAAAGCATGAGCTTCAGAAGCAGCAGCTTGAGCTGCACAGAGCACGTGAAACAGGATCCTTGCCTAAAAATGATCTCATTGGGCGGGGCAAGGATAAGGAGCTTGTTATGGAGTTGCTGAGGAATCCATCAAATGAGCATCGGGGAACTAATTTGTACAAAAACATTTCTCTATTTTCTTAAATTAAACGGGTTTTCGGGTTGACCCGGTAACCCGCCGGGTCAAACCGACCCAACCCGTTTTTTCAAACGGGTCAAATCTGTGAACCCGAACCCGACCCGTTTATCAAACGGGTTGGGTCCGGATCGGGTTGTAGTGTCGTGTCAAATATTGACACCCCTACTTAAAAGTCTCCTTGTATTTAGGCCTGGAGGACCAACTCCAAGGTAGAATGTGAAGATTTTTAACAACATCATTATTAAATTGAAATCAAGACATGAGTTTGTTAATTTTCTTGATCATAATTTTAGGAATAGAAGTATTTCTAAACTAGTAAAATGCAGCAGGCCAACAAATGATATGAATTGTTGTTTGTAATAAGCAATTCAACTAATATCAAATAAAGGTTGATAATCTTTAATTGACAATTTACTAATGAAATTTTGAATCCCAAAGATATTAGAGGTCTCATCTAAGTTGTTAGAATGGATGACATCATTAGATATGAAAATCTCAAAGATGACATAATTAGAAATCAAAATCTCAAACTTCTCAAAATCTTTAATTGACAATTTACTTCATAAAGCAAATTTTTTATACAAAATTTAAATTTCTTATACTAAAAAACTATTTTAAGATGCAGTAAGAAAGCCGTTCAAAAAAAAAAAAAAATGAAAAAAAAAATGATATCTTCATATTTAAATAAACCTAAGCCCTCAAAACAAATTAGTTAAATTTGTACATATGTATTGAAAAATATGATATCTGCTATGCCATAATCATTAAGCATTTAAGCGTTCCTATGTGTGGAAGATCGATAACCACGTTACTTGAAATCAAGGGAAAAATTAGGTGAGGTGAGGATATTTCATTATTTTGACTAAATTTTAATTAGGGTGCATTTTATTTAAAGTTATTATATTTATTTTGAGTCAGAATCTTATGACCAAAATCTAAAGAATTTAAAATTAATCATATGACCAGTATATATATATATATATATCAAATAAATCAAAAGAATTTAAAATTAATTATGTTCAAGTAGGGGTGTCAATATTTGACACGACAAGAAAATCCGACCCGGACCCGACCGGGTCAATTTTGAAAAAACAAGTCGGGTTTGGGTTGACCCGGCGGGTTGCCGGGTCAAACCGAAAATTAGTTTATTTTAATTTTTTTTTGAATTTCCTGCTGCCCTCGCCCGCTCTGCCCACTGCCCTGCGCCCGCTGCCGTGCCCGCGCCGTCGCCCGCTGCCGAACTAGCGTTGCCCGCTGCCGTGCTCTGCGTCGCCCGCTACCGCGCTCGCGAAACCCGAGCTCCTTCTCTACCGTTCGGGTAGGGTTGGGTCAACCCGGCAAATCGCCGGGTAGGGTCCAGGTTCGAATTTACGACTTGTTTACCTACCCAGGTCGGGTCCATGTTCAAAAATTTGACCCGTTTGAACTCGGGTCAATTTCGTGTTCGACCCGAACTCGACCCATGACCTGAAATTGACATCCCTATGTTCAAGTTTTAGACAGAATCTTTTGGTTAAAATCTTTCCATTAAAATAATTCTTGATCTTTTATGTGTAGGCCATTTTTAAAGGGAAGATAAAATTTGAAATATTTATACCAATTAATACAAACTCTCATACATATCATATACATAATATTCAAATAAAAAATATTTTGGTTAATAGCCAAAACTCCTAACAAATAGATTAAGGTTTTATTTGGGACGGCTTTTTTATTACTTTCTAAAATGGAGTTTTAGTACAAAAATTTTATTAAAATTTTATAAAAAAATTTTTATTAAAACTTTATTTTATAAAACAATAAAAAAGCCGTCCGAAACGAAGCCTAAGTTGAGTTGTATAATAGTTTCTTGTTCAACATACCTTCGCAAGATATTATTTCCATCGAAGATGAATCGTAGATAAAAATTTAAAAATATGTTTGGATAAAATGAACTTCAAATTTTAGAAAATGTAAAATAAAAGTTGATATGACATCACAAAATTAGCTTGATCGGGCACGAATCTTGAGGCAAAAGCTAGTTGGAAACTTCAAAAATTAATTCCGGGAGCACCCGAACTCCGATTTCAGCAAACTTACAGTTAAACTGAGCGTCTCGGAAATACGAACCCAACGACACCAAGATCAACCCAATCCGAGCCCAAATGAGTCCGAATCAAGGACCCGAAGCGACCCGAAGCCCTGTAGGAAGGTTCAAACCGCAATTTGAGTTACCAAACGGTCTCCGATTTTGACGAGCTTATACTCAAATCGA